>NC_073357.2:58374375-58976250 GCF_027580225.2 Misgurnus anguillicaudatus
GCGTTTTTCTGGAGGGAGTGTTTAAATGTGATTTTCTCAATATTTAGATTTTTTGTACCCTCAGATTTTCAAAGAGTTGTATTTCCGCCAAAACTGTAACAAACCATACATTAATGGAAAGCTTTTTTATTCAGCTTTATTCACCTTAAAGCAACACTATGTAGTTTTTTTCCCTTTAAATAATGTCTCTAAAATTATTTCAGTGATAGAACAACTTTTAACTGGACAAATTGTACTGTTGCTGCAACCTGAGCAGCCTCCTAGCTGCTACAAGCACACTCTGAAAGTGTCGGTGGAGGGTAGAGCACACAGCCCCGCCCCTCCCCCTGCCTGCAGAAGAGTGTCTGATATCAGGCACTGTTCACTTTTCAATCACATGGTGGAGCTGTAAGTCATTTTTACATGGAAACTACATAGTGTTGCTTTAATTGAAAAAAAATTGACCCTTATGATTGGTTTTGTGGTCCAGGGTCACAAATGACTTTCTTCTATTAGCCAAACACAATAATATCCTGGCTCTTTTCAGCTTTATAATGGTGTTGGATAGTGCCCCATTTTTAAAGCCCCACAAAGTGAATCCATCCATCCAAAACTAATCCATACAGTAATTACATTTCTTCTGAGGTGAAGCTATGGGTTTATGTAATGTTCGGTCAACGCTCAGCTGTCCACCTGACCTCAAATCTCTCGTGAACACGCATACAGCCATAGTTTATAAAATGTGAAAAATAAATGTTTCCTTAAAAAAAAACATTGCTTGACCTCTGAAGACATTTGATAACTTTATGTATCAGTTTTTTATGGATGAATGTGATTTTTTTGAGCTTTAAAAGTGGGGTACTATCCAGCCTGATCAATTAACATAAAAAACCAAACCCCAACATCACAGGGCAGAAGCAAATCATATAAAATGTACAAATGTGGCTTTATGAATTAGCATGAATTCATGAGATACTGTTGACACTATCCAATGCCATTATAAAGCTGATGTTATTTAATGTAACTTTGACTGTGTTTGGCTGAAAGAAGAAAGTCAGAAATATTGCTTGAGTGAAACATGGTCTAATATTCATTACTATTCCTTTAAGAACAAAGGTCAATGAACATCATGTTAGGGCTTTTCTCTGTGGTTGCTATGGTATTACGTCTATTTGCTGCTGGTTCGCCATCTCACCTTGACTGCTAGCAGCAAACGTGAAAACCTCTGGGTATTTCTGGCACATCCTGTGGATTACATCGATCTGTTCCAGGGTCTGTCTGACTGCATCTTTATACTGCGTGTCACAGGCGACAAAAGCAGCCCAGAACTGCACCACAAAAACAAACGCTGTCAGATTCACCCATCACATTGCTTATTCTTGTGTTTATGTGCCAGTATTCACGTACCTGTGCCGCCAGGTGTCCATTTTTGATTTTTGGGATGTTGGTATGAGTGGTGTTTAGTGTGTACAGGTCCGCTTCCTTGAGCTGATTATTAAACTTGTTTCTTAACTGCCAGGGCAGGTCATTGTGCCTGTTTTATGATATTTTGTGTCATTAAAACCAGCACATAAAATCTTAGATAATATGAGAGACCTTGTGGCTTTTCTACAAACATCAGTCCACCTTTTCAGCTAAAATATGACATCCTCTATAAGTACTCACTGTCAAATCATCATATATTTTTATGTTACTTTAAACTATTTCAACTTCTTTTTACAAGTTATGCCAACTTATTACAGGTCAAAACTAAAAATAGTAGGTTAAATTGACTTCCAAAACCAAGTCTTTTTAACTTCATGCTGCCTTTTTAACAGTGTATGTATAAAATTTTGCAAAAATATAACATTAACATTTAGTAATAAATGTAATATGCAAATGTATATGTGTGACCTGTCTGTGAAATCTAGGTTAAAAATATCACAATGTAATTTTGAGATGAGGAGCATTGATTTCAATTAGGGCTGTCAAAAGATTCACGATTAATCGTGATTAAAAAAGTTTGCATACAAAATAAAAGTTTGTGTTTGCAAATTGTGTATAAATACACGGATGTATATATTTAAGATAATTATATATATTTTTAATATAATATAATATAATTACATATAAAAGTTTTAAATCCATACATGCATGTGTGTGTATTTATATATACAAAATAATTACACAGTGCACACACATATATTATGCAAAAACAAACTTTTATTTTGTACGCGATTAATCTTTTAATTTCAATCTTTGACATGATCTTACTCAGTCAGTGTGAAAGATATCAAGGTTATATCTTAACAGGATGATTTTATGTAGAAAACAGTAAATTACAAAAAATTACTTTAGCCAGATTGGATCACACATACTGTAGATTTTTAATGCAAAGTGTCCAAATACTTTTTGTGGAATTGTATACAGTATGTAAGATTACAGTTTATTGTTTTAGCCATATTTTACTAAGTTTAGTGCCCAGACAGACGGACAGGGTGGTCTTACCCATCTATTAGTGGTGTTTCAGCCATCAGTCTCAGCGCACGCTCCTTCAATTCATTTGCAATGGAGTTGACTGTAAAAGCACAGCACATCAAACACACAGTCCTGATCAAATCCATTGTCATCATATGTTCTGTATCCTTTAATGTAAATGTTGATCATATATATCTCCCTAATCTCTAAAATATATAATTTCTCTCTCCTCCTTTCTGTCTATATGTACAGATGTACAGTACAGTAAGAGCAACAGGCCATCGATCGTCCTGGTAAGTATATAGCAACGAGGTTAATGTATAATATGGTTATAAAGTTTTTAATGATGTGCATGTGATGGTGTCAGGATAAAAGTGAGAGTTTTTTGTGTCCGTGTTAAAAGTCCATCACAGAACAAGAGCATAGTCTTTAAAGGTGTTCCCTCAGCATGTGCCTTCAGTACAGCATTAACCTGTTAAAGTCACTCGGTGTCTTATTGTCTGAGTGATCAACATCAGCTAAATCATTTTAACCAGACTTACTGTGTAAGGTGCAGCTTTCCAACCAGCCTGACATTGCAAAATCAGCCGGTAGCATGAGGGGTGCATTTCCTAAAAGCAACTACGGTCACAAGTTCTGTCGTCATCGATAGAGTTCAATGGTAACAACGACCATGGTTAGCTAACAATGATTTTAGGAAACACAGCCCTGATCGACTTACTTTTAAGGTCATACTTAAAATAGCTTTCAAACACACCATGTCATATAAATAAGACCGAAACTGAGTGTTTTCCTGACACGTACTGATATAAAGCCACTTCAGTGCTCTTTTATATAAGATGTGACACCCTTTCAACACGTACACCTTTGCACATAAAGAGTTCAGCTTAATACCTCAAAGGCACATATTGGTATCTGATGTACACATATTTATACCTAAATGGTACATATTAGGATCTTTTTAAAGGGTACTGCCCCTAAAAGTTTATTACTAGGGCTGTCAAAAGATTAATCCCGATTAAGCGCATACAAAATAAAAGTTTGTTTTTGCGTAATATATGTCTGTGCACTGTGTGTAATTATTTTGTGTATATAAATACACACACATGCATGATACATTTACACACACACACAAAATGGCTGGTTTTCATAGGGGCTGCTGCGAAAATGCCAGTAAAACCGACTAGTATCATCTTAAATTAAATTTAGTTGGACTTGATAGCAGAGGTAGACAATACTTAGTTACATTAGTTACATTTTCCAAGCATCTGTGCTTTATTAGTGTTTGTATTGGGAAAAATTTCACTTCACTACATTCTAAAGCATATAATTATACTGTGTATTCTTTAATATTGCATATTAAAATTGATTTAATACCTAATTACATTAAAATTGTGTACTTTTACTTGACTAATGTACTTAAATATTAAATGTAAAACAAAAACGTATTATTTATGAAATGTAATAGAGTAAAAATTATGATAATATGCGTTGGAATGTATGTTTTTCAAAGAAAAACACAGATAAAAGACAAATACTTGAAAAATAATTTTTAGTAGAAAGTAAAACCTCTGCTTCATATAGTGACCCTAGCAACTTGTCAACCCACTTGTGGTCTGTGGACGTTGGCATGAACGATCAATTTACTGTAAAACGATAACTCTGAATTCTTGTTAATCTGTTAGTAGTACAATCTATCGCACAACAGCTTTTTCCCATTTTGCGTTTTCACCGTGTTTTCGCTGATGTCACGCTGTACTCAAATGCTGCCGCTCTGTCTTTTGCCACTCGGTGGGCGTAACCGCAGTCACTCTCGCCGATGGTGACGTCATGTGCATACCCTCTATTCCAGGAATTGTCTATAAGAATATTTATATTGCTGTTCTTCAAATTGTATCTGGTGTTTTCATGATAATAAAGAAAATGTTGAATGATTGTGTTTAACAAGTGTTATATATGTTATAAAAGACTCATAATGATTTTAGATGGATAAGGACTTCTTACTGACCAAAACACTGTAGTACACACACAAATATATTATGCAAACACAAACTTTTATTTTGTATGCAATGAATCGCGATTAATCTCTTGACAGCCCTAATTATTACGTACAAAAAGTGACACTGCTCTTGTTTCTCAAGATTTCCCAAAACTGATATAAAACCAAAAGGATGCTTATGCAATGTAACTGGTTCATCGTAATCACCCCTCAACAAATGTTACAGGATGTTGATGTAACACTTTAAATTCAACTCATAATCATTTGGAAGGTTTTCACAAGACTACCCTATTACTTTATTAAACATCTCAGTAAAACAAGTTATATCTGTACTATTACCAATTCCATCAGAGGATCTTAAACAACAGTTAGCCTACTGTATATGGATGGGAGCGGGCTACACATTAAAGGACCAGAGTGAGGCCTATGACACAGTTGTGTAAAGGTCTATGCGATGCTTCATCTTTGACCTTCTAATCACTGGAGCAAATGTGCATCAGTTTTAATGCACTTCCTGTTAACTCAAACTACGCATCAGCCTTGCAATGAACAAAACAGAATATTGAAATGTTTAAACATCTGATATACATCTTATCTAATGCTGAATCACTTTACAATGAGTAATGCACTTGAACTGGCGTTGTAAAATTCCAGTTCAGTTTGATAAAGATAATTCTGTAACCTGATCACATTCAAACATCTTTATTACAGCCCTGTTTTTTTGTCATTTCATTAACAGTTTCGGCCTTTCAACACTTAAAGCAACACTATGTAGTTTTTTTTACCCTTAAATAATGTCTCTAAAATTATTTCAGTGATAGAACAACTTTTAACTGGACAAATTGTACTAATGCTGCAACCTGAGCAGCCTCCTAGCTGCTACAAGCACACTCTGAAAGTGGCGGTGGAGGGTAGAGCACACAGCCGCGCCCCTCCCCCTGCCTGCAGAAGAGTGTCTGATACCAGGCACTGTTGCGCTTTTCAACCACATGGGGGAGCTGTAAGTCATTTTTACATGGAAACTACATAGTGTTGCTTTAATGCGGGCTTAGCTACTGAAATAGGTTGTTGAACCATGACTGTGTTTCTTGATGCTCTGTATTGGTAAACAAGCTTTTCAAAGTTTTGGTTGGTGGAATGTTTTGAACTTTGAGCGTAAAAACTTTTCAACAACAACACCAAAATCTTCACACATTAAAGTGGACGTTGCTAATAAGAACATTATTTGGTGTAATGCAATGTGTCTTGCGTTTAAGATTCAAAAAACTATTATTTTTCATGTACCGTACATTATTGTTGCTCCTCTATGCCCCGACTTTATGAAAACACGTAGATTTTTAAAAAGCTCAGGCTGCATCCAAAAACGCCTATTTCGTAAGGAATAATTGACGACGGGCCATTGAATTATAAGAAAATAATGCACACCAAGGTGGTAATGCGGCACGACGCGAAGCGGAGGTGTGCATTATTTTCAAATAATTCAAAGGACCGGAGTCAATTATTCCACTTATACCACGGTTACCACAAACATTGCTCTGGTGCCTATTTTTAAGACATTTGAAAAGTTAGGTGTGAGGTTTACAGAAAAATAATCAACACCCATAGAACATTTCTCAGCCAATCAGAATGCAGCATTCAACAGACCCGTGGTATAACATACTATATAGTAGGTGAAAAGCATTAGGCATTATAGCATTCGAAAAACAGTACCCGGATGACCTCTGGCAAGATCCCAAGTGTTCATTTGATGGACACTTTTCTATCCCGTGATCCCCAGTAAAGGAGTTATCCAACGAAAAAGATGGTTCATGGTTGATGCAACAAACACATATTTTGACATGATGAGCAACACACGATACTAAGAACACATCTTTTGAATTTGCGCCCCTCGGAAGAGAAATGTTTATATTTGACCCAACAATGGGTTAAAACAACCCAATATTTTGGGTTGAAATTTTTTTTTTTAGAATGCACGAACAGCTTTTAACACAAAGACAAACATGAAATCCCATCATATGACCCCTTTATACATTAAAGCATAATTGTGTTCCTGTAGTTCAATTAAGCATTTTGTGAGTTCAATCCCAAGAACACACATAATGATAAAAGCATGTTGGTCTATTGATTTAATCCACTACAAGTTGCTTTGAATAAAAGCATTGTAGTCGTTGTTGAGAAAATATTTGTATTTCAATTAAAATATGTTGAGACATTTCTCTGAAATATTGTAGTAATGTGTGTTACCTCACTGATTCCCATCATAACCATGTTCTCGGCATGATGAAACATCTTACTAAAAATCATTTACAGACCCGTTAAATATTATACTGTAAAATATTTGTAAATATTATACTGTAAAATATTTGTAAATATTATACTGTAAAATATTTGTAAATATTATACTGTAAAATATTTGTAAATATTATACTGTAAAATATTTGTAAATATTATACTGTAAAATATTTGTAATTATTATACTGTAAAATATTTGTAAATATTATACTGTAAAATATTTGTAAATATTATACTGTAAAATATTTGTAAATATCATACTGTAAAATATATGTAAATATTATACTGTAAATATTATACTGTACTATACTGTTATTTTTAGTCCATTCACAATTGTGACCATTCAAAAATGAAATTGTATAAAACCCAATCATAATAATTTGATGTTAATATGAACTAAATAGTTGTTTCACCTAAGTTAATGATTTTCATCATATACTGACTGTTGAAATCTGAGATATTAAATATGTAGGTTTATCCTTTAAATCAAAGGTGAAATTGTCAAAGCTATACAACACGTATAAGTTGTCATGTGTGATTTACAACGTGATGGAAAAGCTTATACGGGTATTTCCTGTTTAAACTGGTTTCTCAGGTAATTTCTGGGCTCCGTGCCTTCTCAGTAATTCCCCTTTCTGTAGGCCTATTGGTTTGTGGCTTACTGCTCCTCCTATATAAGGCAACAGTTCATCGCAAATATCAGACCGCTCTCTCTTCCTTTCGCAGACTAACAAATACAGAGTCATGGCTCGGCTAGACGTCACTGAAACCTTTCAAAACATCATGTTTCCTGGGCACATGCACACTCAGGACTCCCTGAATTATGCTGTCAACTTCAAGTTTCAGGACACAGACACTGTAATCGTCACCTACCCGAAATCAGGTACTTTTATCACAAAGAGAAATGTTATTTTTATTTATATTCATTTGCAATATCTGTAAATGTGTTGATTGTGATGTGACTCATAGGTACCACATGGATGCAGGAAATCATCAGTTTGGTTTCGCGTAAAGGAGACCCAACTTTTTCTCAATCTCAGCCTAACTGGGCCCGTGCTCCGTGGCTCGAGCAGTATTACTGCCCTCAAGTCCTGCAAGCCTCTACAGGACCCCGAATTATTACTACGCACCTTCCTTACGACCTACTGGCACCAGCCCTACGAGACTCCAATGCAAAGGTAAATAGATGGGAAATCCCAAGCCCCTTGCTTTATTATATCTGTTTGCAGATGATGAATATCTCTCTCGTCTTTCTCAGGTCATCTATGTGGCTAGGAATCCCAAAGACGTGGCTGTGTCCTATTATCACTTTCACAAGATGGCAAACTTTCTGCCCGACCCAGGCACTTTCTCTGAGTTTCTGAGTGACTTCCTAAAGGGTACAGGTTAGTTGACGTTTATAACCTTCTGTTAGTTATCAGTTCTTAGCAAGCAATTTTAAAAAGACCAGCCAAGATGATTAGGCTAAAACAAGGCAAAATTTGTGCTGTCAGTGAACATTTAATAGACGACTATCCATAGCATGAAAATAAATGAAAGCAAACACTTTGTAATACACTGAAAAAATGAATCATTCAATTAACTCAATTTTTTTAAGGTAAGTGGTTGCAATCAATTTATTTAAGCTACATTTAAACAAAAAAGATTAGTAAAGTAAAATAAAATAAAAAACTTTTGTTTAAATGTAGCTTAAATGGATTGATTGCAACGACTTACCTTAAAAAGGTTAAGTTACTCGAATGAATCATTTTATTCAGTGTACCTTTTGACTTTGAATATCATACATCTCACAAGTTATTTTGGCGAAAACGACATGTAACCAAATTCAAGTTTATTTCGGCTATTTGGCTTGATTTGAGGTTTTAAGAATTTTAGATATGCATGCATACACTTATTATAAAAAATTAACGGCACCTTATTTATCCTCAGTGCATTATGGGTCTTGGTTCGATCATGTGAAGGGCTGGACCGGCCATGCACAGAATTTTCAGAACTTTCTTTACATCACATACGAAGAAATGTGGCAGGTAAGCAAACGGCAGTCATTTATATGATGGCCACACAGAATAATACACAAAAAGTCAAATTGAGATGCATTATAATATGAGAAAATGTTTATGATTTTAAAATTTTGTTTTTTTTTTCAATCAGGATCTTCGTGGGTCTGTTGAGAAAGTGAGTCATTTTCTTCAGTGTCCTTTAACTGAGGAAGAGCTGACCAATGTTCAGAAACACTGTAGCTTCAGTTCAATGAAGGAGAACCCTATGGTGAACTACACACTTATCCCACAAGAGATCATTGACCACAGCAGGGGCAAGTTCATGAGAAAAGGTGTGTCTCAAAAACTACACTGTAAAAAAAATCCGTAGTTTTTGCGGAGAAGTGCTGGCGGCTGTGGTTTCCAGAGCAATTCTGTAAAAAATACAACTTAAAACCGTAAAAACAAAAAATAAGAGTTTCTAAACAGTTAATAAATCAAAGAAATTCTGTATACAGGTAAGATTTGTAAAATTTACAAAAGTTCGCTGTAATGCATACAACTGTGGTGGTGCTGATTTTACGGTTTTGAGTTGTATTTTTTACAGGGTTGTTCTGGTAGCCACAGCTGCCAGTGTTTCTCCGTGAAAACTACGGCTTTTTTACAGTGTATATATAGCATAAATTTATCATTAGCTAATTTTCAGCTGTCTGCATTCTTTAACATGACACACACACACACACACACACACACACACACACACACACACACACACACACATATTAGAGATGCACCTGATATATCGGCCAATAATTGGTATCGTCAATAAAAAATTTACACTATCTGCTATCGAACGATAGTTTAAAAACAGCCGATAGTCATGGCCGATATATCCTGTCAATCAAAAGAGAACAGGAGAATGAAATAAAATGTAACTCTGTGTATAGAAAATGTAAAGTAACATCACTAGTTTAATGTTCAATATTAATGGTCATTTTATATGAATGTAAACAATACAAAAATGTAATCTTCAGAATATAGTTAATCGAATATAACCATTAAACTATTTGTATCAGCATCGGTATCTGCAGATATCAGTCTGAATAATTGGCTATCGGTACAAGTTTTGAAACATTAAAATGTTAACTACGATATCAAAAATCTATTAATCTGAAGGTGTTATTGCTAAATCGGATTAAATGCTTGAAATTACTTTTGTAGACAAAAAACACCTGTGCCAAACAAAAAACAAAATTTTGTTATTAGAAAACTAAAATGTTATTTTAAAATAGTATTTTTGAAATCGACTGAATATTAAAGGAAAAGCAACCAATAAAAGCCCATATTAAATGTGAACTCTTTCGATATTCTTTAAAAATCATCCTAAAATGAAACTTTAAGAAGCTTCTTGATAAAAAAACACGTTTAGCAATTTCTAGCCAAAGGGTGACTGATGATAAAATATTACAGAGTTTGAGTTATTGTGGATGCTTTTAGTCACCAACATAATTCCCACAGTTACATGTGTGTGTATATATAGCACTCTGGGATCGGAATAAAATTCCAGGCTCTGACCCCTCCCCTCGGATAGCATGCCAAATACACTTTGTTATCTGTACACGTTGATATCTGATTACATTACATTTTAGTGCAAGCCCATGAACATCAATGTAATCACATTTTATAATAAAATATTGAAATATACCATAAAGTAATATTTTATTTTATTTTATTACAGTTCAAAATAAACCTTTAACTATTTATAGACACTAATCCTCTGAATGTATTTTTATTTTCATCAGGTAAAATCGGAGACTGGAAAAATAATTTCACTGAGGAACAGAGTGACCGCTTTGATGCCGTGTACTCCTCTCAGATGGGAGATTCTTCACTGTTGTTTAAATGGGATTACATGGAGGAAATGCCAAAACCCAGAAACACCATTATTAGTCCTCTCAGAGAGATTAGTTTGTGTACATAACTTTTGAATGTGTTAAATATTTCACAGTGGAAGAGATTTTTATATGTTGAGCTAAAATGCCCACCGAGTGGGTATACACTTTTTACCTTCAGTCTAGTTTTAAGGTTTTTTAGTTTTAACAATAACATATTAGCATAATGTTTAATATGTTCACTTTTTATTTGTGTATGTGTGCTATATACTAAAACTATTTCTGTTTATTTATAGCATTTTTATTTTTGTTAATATGCTGTGCATGTATCTATATAACTTATATTGTAAGTTTATAAGTAGGCTAATGATGTTTGATGCTTGTTTACCTTTTGTAGAGTGAAACAATTATGTCAAAAAACTGATCACATGTGTGCAATTGTGAATTTAGATTTTTATACCATATGTAGATCAATAATGTTTATAAAAAAGTAAAAATGTAGGGTAATGTAGAAAAAATGTGTGATTTTATAATTTCCATTCTTAAGCAATCTGTTTTTCTTTCTTGAGCTGTGAGCTATGCTGTTGTTTATCATTTGTAATAATTTATTATAAAGCAAGTGTATGGTAAGAAAATAAAACCTACTGGAAAACTTCGTTTTCTTTGCTGATTGTGTTAATTTTAAACTTGTTGTAAATCTTAATTAGAATTTATTCTTTCTAAATGGCAGTGGGACTGTGGCAAGCAAAGCATTTGTGTGAAGTGCACACCGATGTGTTGCTTGCTAAATGCCACCTCAAATGACTTTTGACATTTTTATTCGGAAGAGAGAACCAACTGTGAATACAGACTGTTGAATCCCAATACTACTGCAGAAAAAAATCCGCGCTTCTACCTCCACCTAGAGCCTGTTATATGGTTTGCAAAAATCCACCGCTCCTGGTTCATCTGGTCCAATCAGCGCAGGGCTGTGTAAAATCTGCCTGTCAATCACAGTTCCTGCACGTGCCACAGGCGGCCACAGATCCCCCTCGCGCGCATTATCACATACATCAGCCTGAAGTTCACATGTTTGTTGGATTTAAACGCGGCGTGATGGCGGAGAGAACATTCACTAACAAACTTCCTAGGAAAGCAACCAATGAAAGAAGGAAACAAAGATAGAAAGAGCTCGTGTCCGTAATAAAACTAGGATCAATATCGGACCGGCATTTGAAAGGTGGAGGAATTATCTACGAGATTTTAAAAGGTTCAAGCTGGATGCAGAGCTTGCCACATTTCTTATCGACAGGTAATTGTGCTTTATTAACCATTGTTTGTATTTCTGGGTGTTATGTATAAGTAATCTAAGTATGCTTGCTAAGTATGCGTTCACAAAAATACTGGTGCACACGCGCACTGACAAGTAGTGTGTCGTTCATGAACGATTCGTTCATTTCGAACGAATCTTTAATATGACTCGGGACTATCGGGTTGTCTCACCGTGTGTCTCAATCAGCTCCCTTGTTCAGTAGTCAGGGCACTGATCAGGGAGTCGGCCATTTTAAGGGCTGTCTCAATCGCAAAATCCGTTCAGTGCACTGGAACGTTCGTTCCCTAAAAATTCCCACAATGCAACGCAAAAACCAGTGAGCATCGATGATCCCTATGTTCCCTAACCGGAAATCACGTGACCTTTTCTGAAGCTCGCCAACCGAACATCACGTGATCCAACTCAATAAACTTTATGAAACTTTTATAAAGACAAACGTTTGTTTTAGTTGTCAATATAAACACACATTGCTACACAGTAAGGGACCACAATATACTCAATATTTAAAAGAATAATATTTATTTAAAATTGTAAATATATTTATTACATTTAAAATGTAATTATATGCCTCCAATTTTATGCACAGATATGTAAGAGAATAATGACATCATTTTTCACAATGTACCGTTTTTAAAATTAAGTCAGAAAGATGTTGGTTTTGCCGGTTGTTGATGAGTAACAGCTGTGAGTGATTACAACGCGCTTAAGCAGCCGTGACAGAAAAATAAGTGAACATCGTCCCAATGTGAAGTGAGCTAGGGTCCTTACCAGTGCCCGAACCTGTGTACACGATATAGTGATTCACGACCTCGGGAGCTAGGGAACGAATTGAGACACACGGTCAGAGAGTGATTCGTTAATTTTGTGTTGACCGCGCATGCGCATTGCGCAACATATGGGTTCTGAATCTGAAACAGAAATGATTAGTTCATAATTCTCTTGAGTCTCGAGTTCGGGACAGGTTCGAGTCTTTTGTTCTTCCTGTCAGTCCCATAGATGCTATGCTACGAGTACCGGAAAGAGAAATGATTAGTTCACCTTTCGAGTTCGGGTTCGGTCGGGTCCGAGTCTTTCGTTCTTCAATAAGATGGAACTTTTATTTTTCAAATAATGTTTTTGGACATATTTAGTATTTTAATTACTAAATATAAAACAATATAGGATACATTTAGACGCAATCAATAATACGAATCTAATGTTGTATTTAATGTGATATACCAGCGGTCACGTGACATAAGGACTCGGACCCGGCCGAACCCGAACTCAAGACTTGAATGAACTAATCATTTCTTTTTCCGGCACTGACAGCACAGCCCCCATGGGACTGACAGGAAGAACGAAAGACTCGTAACCGAAAGATGAACTAATCATTTATCTTTCCGGTCCTGAAAGCATAGCCTCTATGAGGCTGACAGGAAGAACGAAAGACTCGAACCCGTCCCGAACTCGAGAGAATGATGAACTAATAATTTCTCATATTTTAATTGAACGAAAAGAACGAAATGACTCAAAAAAAGATTAGTTCATTTTGATGAACGAGATTCAAAGATCCGAATCAGAAAAATGATCCGAACTTCCCATCACTAACAAGTAGTGATGGTCGTTTTCGAAGCACTGCTTCATGAGGCTTCGAAAAATTTACGAATCTTTTGTTTCGAATCAGTGGTTGTTTCAAACTGGCCCGAGTCACGTGATTTTAGCAAACGAGGCTTCATTACGTCATAACCGTTTCGAAAATCCGATGGTTCACCACTAGGGGGAGTTGATCACATGAACTCGAGTCGTGTCAGTTTTATTATAAAAGTTCGTAAAACATTTATCCTTCTGACTAATAACACTACCATTTTGTCTACTTTTTGTTTATAGACAGATTTAATGACAAAAATGTGCATAATTAAAAAGGGAGTTCGTTTTAATGATTTGTTTACCATAAATAAAACTAGTGATGAACCGATGTATCAGCCACCGATATTAATCGTCCGATTTTTGATGAATTTGAAACCATCGGCATATCGGCAATAGCACGAGAAAGGCAGATACCGACTGTTTATTAATTAACTGCATAAAGAAATCCATTTTATGTAAAAAATGAGTTAATGTTGTTAATAAAATAAATGCTGAATAGCTAAAACCACCTTTGAAGGTTGTCATGCTGTCTTATTATATTTGTTTTAGCTTAATTTGTGCCTCTCTTACTTTGTTGGTCAGTTGAATGTTAATTAGATTCAATCCATGTTCAGTAAAAATAATTTGATGCAGAAATAAACTAGCTAATAGACCAACTGTATAGTATTATATACAAGTGTTTAATATCGGTATCGGCATCGGAATCGGCCAGAAGTTGTCTGTTTAAATCGGTATCGGCCCAAAAAATCCTATCGGTGCATCCCTAAATAAAACTAAAAACACAGAAGACACTTTTAATGTCTTAATTAAATTAAATAATTAAGTTTTCTTAAAAACATATTTTTAGAACAATCTTGCTATTATTTTGTAAAAAGTGTAAAATTTGCACAGATCTTGCTGCTTTTACACAATTTTGACCAGCAGGTGTCGCCAGGGTGTATGGTGTTCCGAACGCTTCCAAAACTGAATCAATTTGTGAAGCAATTGGTTCAATTGATTCGAAGCTTCGAAAAGCTTCGTTTCTCCCATTACTACCTAATATGTAAATTAGTTCAGCAATGGTTTGGTTATTTTAAGGGGATATTTTTCTGTTAGTTAAAACTGTATTTATCATACGAGAACAGTCTCTCTTCTTATTGTGTAAATAATACATTGTAAATTATTGTTGTTCTTGTTAATTAGATACATTTCTAGATATATATTCTATTTTTCTATATTTTTCAAATATTTCATTTTCCTTATAGTTTTTGGAGTTTAACAGATTAACATTTCACTGCAAGTTCTACATGTTTACAAAGTGTATGTGACAAATAAAAATCTTAAATCTACTTTAGCTAAAAATGACAATTCTGTCATTTACTCACTCTCATGTCATTTTGACTTTCAGTCTTCTGCAAAACACAAAAAGAAGAACATTCTTCAAAATATCTTTTTATGCAATCTGCAGAAGAAAGAAAATCATACAGGTTTGAAATGACAAGAGGGTGAGTAAATGATGCCAGAATTTTCATTTTTGAGTAATGCTCATCACAGTGACTAACTGTAATTCATCTTAGCATGTGAATACTAATTGTGATGATGTTTGGCTAAAAGGAATACATTGCTAATTGGCTGGTGACAAAAAATATATATTACGGCTTGTGTTGTTATTATCAGTGAGTGCATTATATTAGACACCTTCAATATTGTGTTTTTTTTACAGTTTACCTTTTGAGATGGCGAAACCAGTAATGCGTCTGCAAAACCCCAATGCATCAGTTGGTCATCAGCAGGCCATATTGGTGGCAATGAATGAGGCCCGTGCCCGTGCCTATAGAGACTCACAGGAGGGCAAGTTTTCCACTACCTCCTGCCCAGCTGCTGAATGAGACCACTGCCCTGGCACATGCAAAAAGGATGCTTCAGACTGATGGGATCGCAGCACCATCTCGACAGCAGTGTTTAGGGAAGTTGGTGCTACCGTTCGGCCAGTACCTGAATCCAATGATGTGGACTACATGAAGTAGTAAGCATATTCATAGACTAAAAAAACATGTTTGAGCTAACTTGCAATGACAGATCTTAAAGAGCACCTATGGTCCGATTCATGTTTTTACATTTCCTTTGGTGTGTTAGTACATGTTAACGATTTGCAAAAGGTACAAACCCCAAAGTAGTGCTGGGCGATAATTTGATAACCATAATTTTACCGATATAAGTTTTTCCAGATAAAACGATAACGACCGTTCGATAAGAGATCGATAATGTTACCGCAGTGTGCGTAATGTTGTGCAAGCAGTTCCGGATGCGGCACGCGCTCTTAACGTGGATGGAATCCCAATGCGTGGAAACATTTTCCTCTTTCTTTCTTTTTCTTTCTTGTTTAAGTGAACATAAACAGCTGGATGTTACTCAGTATATTGAAACTTAAAGCAGTCTGTCTTGGGTCTTAAGGTGACTGTAGCCTGCTGCTTTCTGTGTCAGAAATGTGTTGATTTCATAACAACTATATTTACATTTAATACAGATGCCTCAACATTAAAACAAGACTTTAGTATTTGTCACGTATTGAAAAAAAAGTAGTTTAAAACTATTATTAACGGTCTGGTTTTTACAATTTTGATTCAGGAGCAAAAATCTGCCTTTAAATTTGACAGATTTGTTATTTATCGTGGTAATTATCGATATCGACCGATATGGAAAACATTTTCTTGGGCCATATTGCCCAGCCCTACCCCAAAGTAAACAATGACGCGAGTTATCGCCAACGTAAATATATTTTCTTGGACTACAACAAACATACATTGTTGGCAACAGTTTACTTCCTGGGATTGGTGATGTTCTTTTATATAAGTCATCAAGATAACATTTTAAATAATTTTCCTAAATAAATACAATGAATTAAAAATACAAAATAAGAAAATAAATAAATTGAATACAATTATCAGGCACACTCTGCCACTCCCCCATTTGTTATATATGTTATGATGTATGTTTTTATTTACACAGGATTGGGTCATCCACCAAGACCCGGTGCTGGATCCTGTCATAGGCCACGGCCATCTTTGAACCTCTCTCACTGCACGACATAGGACCACCGATAAAGAGCCACAATCACAGAAATCGCGACGATTGTTTCACGATGGCAATCTTTCGTCTGAGACAGCCAATAATCGTGCAGTGTATCCCGGGCTTTAGGGGAGCGCAGCCACGGCAGATCGACAAGCACATACATAAGCCGGTTGTGCTGGCGCATATTTTTTGGCCATCTTTACTAACGGCGGCGTCTGCAAGGTCATCCCTTTTTGTTCTACACTACAACGTGTTGCCCCAGTGTGTGCGGTACAGCTGGTGGTATTTCTGTGGCTGCTTGTCGTGCTCCTCCACCACATTTCAGGGATTGAGGACCCTGTTCCTCTGCGCAGTGTTGAGAAGCAGCTTCCGGTCTGTCAAGCCGACCTCCATCAGCACAGTACAGAATGCCTCCAGTTTCTGAAACCCGGGCAGAGGACTGTCACTGCAGACATCCTCCTTTAAAACATACAGAGAGAGAGAGAGAGAAAAAAGTAGGTAAGTTCCAATGCATACAATGTCTTTCAGAGGTCACATCTATCAGTTTTCTCTTCTGTCAGACTAATAGGTACTGTACTCACAAAGGCAGGAGGGTTGACCGTAGCTAATAAATGCTGATAAATGTGATGCGCAGCTCGACAGCAGGATGGTCCTCATCGCTGTGGTACGCCTCGTCTGCTTCGCCGTCTGGGTGACGACCTCTTCCGGTCCAGGACCTTCGTTGACGATGCCCTCAAGAGAGAAGGACTCCCCAGTGCTCTGGCTGAAAAGATATTCGAGCCCAAGCAGCTCGTCTGACTGGACGTCGGCTGGGGTCCAGAAGTTCTCTTCCACTGTCTCACCAAACAGCTGCTGGCAGCAGGAGTTGAGGCGGTCAATGAGCGGCACGGAGTAGACTCGGTGGTGCCGGCCTCTGCCCCAAACACGGCGTCTGATCTGCGGTCGGAGTTCGACCTGGTGATTCCACTGATGAGGTAGACCTGGTAAGGCCGTGGCGCACACTGGGGACCTGAACATACCAACAACAGGTATTATCAGAATGACACAAAAGGGACATGTGTTGTCTTTTTTGCAATTAAACCAATATTTTCCCCCCTTAGATTACTTGGAATCATTTGGAACAGCGACTTGTGGAACCCCCTCCAGGCCGTTGCTCCCACGCAGGCCCTTTTAATACGGAATGTCCACACCGTTGATGGTCGTGGTGCAGGCAACCTGGTACATGGTTTGGGTACATGAGGTGATTTTTCTTACCAGGGGACTTGATGAGGCTGACACCGCTCTCGTCAAGCCCTGCTGGACCCTTGAGCTCTCAATGACCAGGTGGACGAGACAAAATGTCTCCTGGGCACCGAGGGTGACATGATGTTGGAGCTGGTTCCGGGAGATTTAAGTTCAGATGAAGCTGGCCAAGATACAGCACCTCTGATGGAGTCGAACTGAAGACATACAGACATTTTAATGACAAGCTCTAGTGCCAAGATGTATATAAATGTGCTTACTAGGGATGCCACAATTCTCAATATAATATTGAACTGTTCAGTTCGACCCCCACTGTCCAATACGTGCATGTGAATTGCGGTTTTTCAGTTTATCCATCCAAATCTGTCAGTTTTATATTCCCTGCACTTTTGTTAATGTGCGCGCCCGCGTAATCTGCAAGCTTAAACGCCACAGCAATTGATATCCAGTCACTGTGCGCTAGCTGCGTTAACTCTGCTTGCAATGCTGCTGTCAGATTTCATTCGCACGAACACACACACAACACAACAGAAGTCCGACAACAAAAAGAAACACCACCACTGTCTTTTAAATCTGAGGTCTGGGATTAATTATTTGCGCCCGTAGATTATACAAAACATCAATGTAAAGATGCAAATTATTTGCGTTATTTGCCTCAAACACGTCTTCCATCCTCAAAGTTCAACAAGAAGAGAATGCGCATGATGCTAAAATAAATCCTACCAGTAATCTTGATTGAGGAACGCATTTTTGGTTTCTACACAGACAGCATGATGTTGGACTGCAGTAAGGTATAGCCATCATTTACAATGTAAAGTTTAATTTACTAAGTACAGGTATATAAAATGGACAATTTATGTAATGTAATGAATTCACATGTTTCCCAGTTTGAATAGGATATTATTTTTATATATCTTTATTTAATTATATATCTTATATTATTTTATCAATACACTAGAAATGTGTAAGATGATTTTTGCATTTACATAAAATAAAGAGAACTGCAATTAAAACCAGTATTTTTGCTTCTTAACATCTCACTGTTCCTTTTAACTAAGTATAGAATTATTTAAAAACACTTTAATAGGCCAAAGCATCAGAACTGAATCCGAACCGAAAACATGTGTATTGTGCATCCCTAGTGCGTACAGAAGTTTTAAGTAACAATTCATGATTCAACAAAAACTTTTATACTAAAATTTGTTTTAAATGTATGCAGGAACGTTGGAACAACTTAGACCACATGTACGCAATAATCATGAACAAGGAAAAAATTTATAAAATATGTAACAGAAAATATATATTATAGGGTTCTTTTTCCTTGTTCATGATTATTGCATACTTGTGGTCTATGTTGTTTTTGCTTTATTGCAGACATTTGGAATACATTTTGGTATACAAGTTTTTGTTGATTCATGATTTGTTAGTTAAAATGTCTGAACGCATATTTCACAAACAAACGCATGCTTAGTGAATGAGACCCATTGTTGCCAATTTTTGTGGAAAAAAACTCAAGTTGGGCAATAATGGATCCATCTTCAACTGTAGGAAACCGCCTGTTATAATCATCATCATAATGATAAAAAAATATTATAACCATGACAAATACAGGAGGTCATGATTTAGATTAGGGGTTTTACAGTGAGGGAATTTGAACATGTCCACAAACAAAGGCTTATTTTAGTCTTTTACAGTTTTTTGTTTTGTTTCTTTAATAAAAGACAGACATTTTTGTCCTCTATGGACCCCATTGTAACTTTTTTTTAATTGACGCACAAGGTTTAAATACATTTCAGTTAATGTGGTTAATACTTTTTTCCTGTTTCATTTCCACTTTATCACACACAACTTCGTTAATGCAATTTAATGTTTTGATTTCTTTGTGTACATTTCCTGAGTAATTATTTGTGTACATTTCTTGAGTATTGAGTGTCAATAAAATGCATTTGATAATTTTATTAACATGTTGGTAGGAAATAAAGTGAGGCTTCTTCCAGCAAGTTTTAATTAACGTTAGGCTCTCTGATGACTTCGGGCACTTTACTGCCTCAACTTTAAAATTATTAGTAGTAAACATTCGACACATTAGGACACTAGTTAACTGCTAAAATGTAAACATGAGATTTACACCGGGAACAGAGCTTTTAATATCATGCATGCGATGCCTCATGCATCACCAGCCAAACTGGTTAGTAAGTTTTTATTAACAACCGCCAAAATGAATTTTAACCCGCATCTGGCAGGTGTTAATTTAAAACCCTGGAGGCCTAACCATGTTTTTTTTTTTTTTTTTTTTTTGGCGAAATGATTGCCATTTGTATGACCCGAGTTTTACTACAAATACCACGATTAAACTATGTTTGTGTAATAAAACCATGGTTAACTTGCGGTTACCATGGTTTAACTATATTAATCATGGTTTATTTTATTTCATATTCGTTCTCACGCATCGTCGTATAAATAGCCTAGGCTAGTTGTACAGTCACGTAACGTTACTTTGACACAATATTTTCGTATTTCTCGGTTTTTACATGATAGTATATCATTCTTACTTACCTTCAAATTATCAAAACTCTTATTCCAACCAGTTCGCTGTGATTGTTAGTCGCCATGTGACCGTAGACAGTTCGGCTCTCTGATTGGCCCAGAGTCTACAATGAACGTAGACTCTGGGCCAATGACGATTCGCCGGCTGACCGTAAACAGTTCCGCTCTCTGATTGGCCCAGAGTCTACAGTGAACGTAGACTTTGGGCCAATGACGATTCGTCGGCTGATCGTAAACAGTTCAGCTCTCTGATTGGCCTAGAGTCTACAGTGAACGTATACTCTGGGCCAATGACGATTCGCCGGCTGACTGTAGACAGTTCAGCTCTCTGATTGGCCTAGAGTCTACACTGAACGTAGACTCTGGGCCAATGACGGGCCACAACTGTCTACGTTCAACGTAGACTTTTGCACTTCGCTAGAGATAATGTCAATATTGGGCCGTGTGGTAGAAGTTGATGTGTTTGATGGGTTTTTTTTTTGAGAGAGAGATCATTTGGAATGTAATGAACAATATATTTTACAGCTGAAATAATGTGAATAGATGTTCCCTTTTATAATAATTTCTGGTTTAACCCACCACAGGGTCTGGTAAGAGACTTGGTCGATTGATGTCTTATTTGGGAGTAATTGTCACCAAACAACTCAAGCTTTGGATGAGTATCCATACACGTGTGTATGTTCTTTCTATAAACACAGAAAATGCACGTAAACATAAGTTTGTGGATAATAACAATTTACATTGCATTTATAACATTAATGTAACAAAGCTGGCTACTGTATGTCATACACATTGCTATAGTTTAAATATTAAACACTGAACAGTGACAAAGGCTAGCAGGTGGTTTAACAACGGTGCGCTGTCTGTGCATGTACCACGCATATGCGCATGCGTTCGTTTACTCTGTTAAACGTCTGGATTTAAAGTGTTTTATGTGTCACGTCTGGATTTAAAGTGTTTTATGTGTCAATGTAATTACACTAATGACATAAATATGTAAAAATGACAATGGCATACGTGAAATATAAGCGTAACAGAATTAAATGACCACGTAAAATCGATTCGTTTAAATAATAACTATTAAGCTTAATAAAGCAATTCACGTTATGATGGCAAACAAAGAAAAGTCAAACAGAACACAGGTTTGGTCATTACCGAAGTCAAATAAGATGCACTTACTTCGCATTTACGCACAAACACACATAACATTAAAGAAATTGTCTATCACTCCCCTCCAGAAAACACGCAAACCAAAGTTCTTCGTTTACTGATGGATTTATTTGTTTATTTAATTCGTCCTTAATCCACCGTCGAACTATTTAAAACAGTAGAGTAGAAAACATAATATAAACTATCTAACAACACAATCAAAAGAGCAAATAAATCAAGAAATAAAGCATCAAAAAATACACAAACATACCTCGCTGGGCTGGTAAAACAAATATATCAAAAGCTAAATTGTCCTTAAAGCAAGAGCAAAGTTCGAGTCTGTCCGGCTCAGCTCAACAATGAGTTCTGTGGGCGGGATGCTCGCCTGCACATAGATCGCGGGCGCTGATTGGATGCTGCGCTGGATGCTGTGCGTCAATCAATCTCGGCAAGAAAAAGAGATCTTATTAGCGAACTTTTATAATAACTATAATAACAAGTAACAGCCTTTTTAACAACAGCTATTTATTATATTAGGAAAGTATCATATACACAAACTGGGCCCTTTGTAATATTTTTAAACGCTTAAATTGGATGGCTTTGAAAAAACATCACCTCTAGTGTTAAAAATAGGGATGCTCATATCAGTTAATTTTCCCGACCGACAACCGTAGCTTCTAAACCGAACATTAACCGTTAACTGATAAGATTTTAATATGAAATTGTCATTCAGTAAAAATACAGTTGACGGTTGTCTGTGAACTAGTAAAAACAAAAGATTTAATTTGAACGTGCAAACAGCAGCGACAGATCAACAACAGAACCAGGATTCATACATTATCAGATATTTACGCAATATATTCACCTTATTAAAAAGCACGCGATCAGTCCAGAGGATTAATATCCAAAAAGGGCAGACTGTCTCCGTTTCATCTACCACAGTGGTCATTTCTAAAGCAGGATGCTTTTCAGAAAGTTTTGTTTTTGCGTCGTCTTTCTCCGTTTGTGCAAAAAGAGAGATGTTTACAGAGCATGTGAGCGGAGCGGGAGCGGAGTGGTAATATTTCCATCAGAGCGCAGAGCGCATTTCCGAAGTTTCTGCTCCGCTCGCTCAATACGCAGCACCGCTCGCTCATCCCAGTATGCCCTTTGGTAATTTGATAGTTCGAAAATCTATAGCAATAAGTTATGGAGTTCAAATATTGTTTTAATGAAGTCGCCAGCCTTATATAGAAATGAAAGAAATGAAACTAAGATGACAGTATAAATGTAGCGTCGTCTGCATCTAGATGCAGTTTTAAAGATGAAAACAGGGATGGGCAGTATTTCAAATACATGTATTTAAAATACGTATTTGAAATACAAAATAGTATTTTGTATTTTGTATTTTAAAGCCTTTGAAAAAAATGAAATGTAATTTGTATTTAAATACATTTAAGATGAGTATTTTTGTATTTTTAAATTACTCAAAATACTTTGAGCCAGTCAACCAGTGAGGGTGCTGTTTTCATGCATCAATTAGTTCAGACCAGAGCAGGTAAGCAAATATATCTGTGCAGCTTTTAGTGGGCAATAATTGAAATGTTGGAGTGGGATAAAAAGCAAGGGCGATTGAATTATTGGGTGTGATGTGATTTGTGTTATTATTACTGTCGCGAAAGGAAATTCAAATTCACACTTGCATGTTGGCAGGCAGTTTAATGCACGACTGAGAGAGTGTGAAACGCTGACAAATAGGCCTACACTTTTGACTTAAAGGAAAACCACCATTTTTCTATATTTTACTATGTTCTTACCTCAACTTAGACAAATTAATACATAACTATCTATTTTCAATGCATGGAGGAAGAGCACTTAGTTTGTAGCATTTCGACCTCAGCGCGCAGTAACATCTTCACAGGAGTGATGATGTTACTGCGCCAGAGGTTGAAGTGTTGCAAACTAAGTGCTCTTCCGCCATACAATATAGTTCTCATTTTTATTCACTTAAAAATCACGTTTTACTTTGTGCAACCATACTTACTCGTGTAACTACTCATGTAACAGTCTTTGAATGGGGAAAACATGAAAGTGTTTTGTGGCTTCTAAATTCTTCCCTGTTTAGATCCTAAGGAATAAATGGGACTAGGCTAAATGCTAACACATTCATGACATGCGGTGCAAAGATGAAGTGCACATATTGAAAAAAGATAGGCATGTATTCATTAATCTAAGTTGAGGTAAGAACATAGTAAAATATTGAAAAACTGTGGTGTTTTCCCTTTCACACGTGACGCGGCAAGTGGTGGAATCAGCACACAGTTGCTGATTTCTTTTTAGCTTTGTGCAGTTGAAGCCTTGTTTACACGTTTGCAATTCGCATGGCTCTACTCTACTGCCTGAACCTGCTGAACCTGCAGGCTCCTCAGTAAACCTACAAGACTTTTATGCTTGACATGCTCTCCGTTGTATAATTCTGTAAATAGGGACTTTAAGCAACAGCTGGGAATGAAACGGCTACGGCGACCGGAAGTATGCTGTCACACCGCCGTAGCCAGGAACGTAAAAATCACTAAGCAACCGTAAACAGGACAGCGCAACGCGGCATTAATTCATTTATTGAGAAACTAAAAAAGTCATTTAAAAAAGCAAGAGAAGGCAATTTTTTAGATTAAAGCAATACTTGAAAACATTGAATACTTAAAAATCTTTAAAATTAGCTTAAATTTATTTTTTTTAACACATATTATATAAAAGACTTGTGGTACAATCATAAACTGATGCAATTATAATGTCATATGCCATAAAACATAACATTTATTTACACAATCTCTCATGTTGTAGCGACTACGGCAAATCAGCTGTTCTCCCGTAGTAGACCATTACAGTAGAACGTCGCAAAGTAGCACTTAAATTCGCGCATGCGCAATACAACGCCAGAATGGCGTTGCCGTTTCACCAGAGGCTGTTGCTTAAAGGCCCTAAAGACAGAGGGCGACTCGTGAGTAATTGTTCTCAAAACCATCAAAAAGCAGCGATGAGAGAAAGTAGTTTGCCGAATAATTTGTCAAACACTCGTCTCGTGAGAAGTAAATACGTGGATTTTTTTCACATATAAACTGTTTAGGTTGTGGGTCGACGACACATGAAAACGTTTTTATGATATTTTTATAAAACTTCACTTTACTTGAATGGGTGTTCATAAGGCTGACATGACACATTCATAATCATGACATGACACGTGTCATGAATATGAAGGGGATTTTATGGACGTTTATGACAACTGTCATTAAGTGTCATTTGTTAAATTTTGTCAATTGTTTGAGATGTCTTTGTTATGACAACTTGACATTAACCCATACATCATAACTTGTCATGACAACTTGACATTAACCAAGACAACATAACTGACCACTTTTTACCAGTGATACAAATTGAATTAGTCATTAACATGTCATTAAGTGTTAATACTCTGTTAAATAGTTTTATAACAGCATAATGAATATTCTTCAGTTCATAATGTTTATTTGACCGAGTATTAATAATATTTGACATAGTATTAACACTTAATGACATTTAAATCACAGTTTAATGTAACCCACAAAGCTAGGTAGCTTGTTAAGTTTGATAATTATTGTTTATGATTTATAACAAGTTGTGTTGTATTGGTTTATGTGTCAAGTTGTCATAAAAAAGATATCTCAAACAATGTCATCTTTGCATTAAAAATTACATAATTGAGTAAATGACACTTAATGGCAGTTGTCATAAATGCGCATAAAATCTTCTTCATGTTCATGACACATGTCATGTTATGATTAGGAGTCATGTCAGTCTTATGCACACCCCTTCAAGTAAAGTGTTACTAAGTTTTCTTTTTCTAGTTTTTTCATTTCCTACAGGGCCGGGGAAAGCAAGTTTCTAAGCAGTTGCACACATCTAAATGCTTTTTGGCATTCAGAAATAGACAGTGATAGATTTCAGCCTAATAGGGATACTTGCACTGAATCACCAATTTCACATGTATTTTGTGTATTTTCAAAATACAAAATACTGTATTTGTATTTAAATACATTTTTCCTCACAGTATTTTGTATTTGTATTTAAATACATTTTTCAACACAGTATTTTGTATTTGTATTTGAAATACATTTCCATGTATTTATGCCCATCTCTGGATGAAAATTACTTTAATCTAACTGATCAACACAAATACAAAGCGCCATAATATAACTGATTGCTTACCAGCATTAAAACCACTTAAAATAAAAACCTGTATAGTTCTCCGCTCCGTGGATGAGGAAGCTTCAGCCAAAAACGCCGGTGCCTTTAGTATTAACTGACTGAACACTTGACTCTTCCATGGACATTTAGATATTAATTTTTTTCATCAACAGCATGCGATGAACATTATAAACATTGATGATAATCTGCCGACTCGACTGATTCAGCACGTCCTCTATTTTACAGAGTCCGCTTAATTAACGGCTTTTCGTTCGGTCCGCTTGAGCTAAACATTTTTGTTCTGTAATTTGCTCTCGCGTAGGCTATATTTCTACATATTTTCGACCAAGTAACACTCGGGATAAAATGTAAGTTGTTTTAGATAGCATTTAAGCTTCTGAAATGTTGACAAATCAGTCTGACTAAAATGATCTATCCAGATGAATTTAGCCAAAATAATGATTTATTCGTTTTCATACTATATTAGATACACGTTAATTTAGCTACTAATATACTATTGAAAATGCCATAAATAAATACTCATGGCCTTCTGTATTGCATTCGTTTTGTACATTTACAGGTTCATAAATACTGTCTAATTTTAATTTCTTTAAGACACAGCTGTGTTCTGTATTTACTGATGCACTGTAAATTTGCACTTTGCACTTGAAATTGTTCTTCAATTTATTTTAGTTTTTTCAAATAATATATTTATATAATAGTATAGTTCGTTGGGGAACGAATTATTATAATATTTCGTAATTACTTATTACATTTATTATTACTTAAAATTGTGAATTAGTAAAACGTGGATGTCGTGGAAACAATTTGTTAATTTGAATTATATCCGGAGCACCGTATCAGTTAAACTAGGTCTAATAGCCAACACACAACTGTACATAACTGCGATTTATCAGCTAATACTTTAATTAAATGCAATTATCCAAGAACGTCAGTATAGAAAACAATTAGGTTTACTAAATTTATTTTTATGTCGAAGCGGGATCTGAATGGGAATTGGTTTATTTGCTAGCGTGAGCGGAAAGTTAACGGAGCGCTTGCTTGGGCGGTGAGCGACTGAGTGGAGCGCTTGAACAGTAGAGCGGAATATTTAGGGGAGCTTCGCTCACATGTTATGGTCCGGGACACTCGCGCGTCTCCGTTCAGCTTCCAAACACGCATACAAATGATCAGACCGTCAGGGCAGCAATCATTTGTGTCATTTACAGGACATTCACAAATTAAAGATAGAAAAGTGGCGAAATGTCTGTCGGCTCATGACGACACGCACCATGTATTAACAAATATTTTTTTATCTTAACTGATAATGTTAATCGGTCATACATTCTTACCTTCGGTTAACGGTTAAACGGTCAATGTGAGCATCCCTTAAAAATCTTAAATGACAAAAATAAAGAAATACTTTATTTTTTATAAAGAAGTCACCCAAACTATCCTCAATATTAACCTATCCAAATAACTGACGTTATTGATTGATGTTAGTTGATTTCAGCCGACCATCACTGTTGAACTATAAAACCATTAATGTATTTACACATTCAACTTCCCAATCTATTTTTAACCAAGCAAATCAGGGGAGAGCGCGAACGCAGTCCCCCACTACCATAAATTATGCAGTCGAGATTCCCACAAATCAGAGAGATGCTGCGTGTTGATGAGGACGAGGAGGAGGATGAAGCTTCTGCAGACCAGCAAGTCGAATCCCTGGAAGAGGACGATGTGGGCTACACCTCTGATGGTGAGAGCGACAGTTTGGCTCCACTCAGGAGAAATCTGTGCCTCACTGACCTGGTTGTGGCTGCAGAGCTAGATCCTTGTGTGGAGGATGTGTGTGGCCCAAATCACCTCCCTGGGTACCAGCATGTTGAGGAGCTGAGCAACATACTTGTCGAGATTGCGCTTCAGGAGGGAAAGCTTGCTCTGAGTGAGCCTACAAGGCAGAAGGTCATCAGTGCCTGGAGCAAGCTTGACCTCCACGACCGGAACATCCAGCAGTTTGACAGTCTCTACTCGGCACGCTGGGGCAATGCGCTCTTCAGTCGCACAAATGGAGATCCAGCAGAATCTTCCATTGTGCAAAAGCTAAAGTTCAGCAAACGGTACTCGGCTGCCCACCTGCTGGACTCTAGGAAGAACCGCCTCATGTACTGCTTAATTAAACAGCTGTGGCTTCACCCAAACTGTGGAGCGAAGAGTCGTGCGTCGCCACAGAAACAAGAGGTCACCAGGCTGTACCAGCGTGTCCAGCAAAGGGTGACTGTTGATGACCCTGTACTCAGCAAGCTTGGGATTCCCATCCTGAAAATTAATACCAAAAGCGTTGCTGAGTTCATCAGGAGACAGGAGGCCTTGTCAGCCAGAAATGTCACAGATCAAGGCCTATCCATCCTACGCCGTCAGCAGTCTCTTTCTGGCACCAGCCAACCCCCCGCACTGGAGCTCCCTGACGAACGGCCCCAAACCAGCCGACCTCAAGTGCAGTACGAGTTCACTCCGTCTCTGGCAGGAACAAGGAGACTAAAACAGAGAGTCACTCGTAGTTTGCCTCCAACCTCCACTCAGCCACTGCTGTTTGCCCCCAGTCAGCCACCATCGCTTTCCCTCACTCTGCCAGCTCAGCCACAACCAATTTCCTCCACTCTTCCATTTTTATCCACTCTGCCACACACCGTTGCTGCCGGACTCCAGCCAACCCACAGTCAGGTGAAGGCAGGACCCCTAACTGTGCCTCTTGCTGACCACCATCGGCCACCGGCAAGGTCAACAGCCTACAAAAGGAAGAGGGCAGAGCACAGTGGGGCTAACCAAGAAGCCCCAGTTAGGCTGTACATTTGTGTGCTGTGTGGCCTACCGACCCAAGGTCACAAAAAGTACAAAAAAAAAACATATTGTGACAGCACAAAGTCATCCCCCTCAAAAGGACTTGATGGGAAAACTTTTGAGACATTTGAAGATTTTCAGAAGGCAGTGGACCTTGTTTTGAGTGACAAAGGGGTTGGGTTGTAAATAGTTCTCTATTTTGTTTTATATTAGCTTTGCTGTTCAATATTACTGTTCATGTTCTACAGTTGTTGTGTTCCCCTGTGTTATTTACTAGCTACACTGTGGTACTGTGTTCTGTTTAAGCACAAAAAGCTTGTATATAGTTTTGCTGAAAAAAGCACATCTAAGCACTAAGGCCTGTGGCCCCTAATCCACCTTTTTTGTAAGGTCAAAATGGGTATCTTTGATTTTTTTGAAGTGTACATTTGTGTTTAAGTGTTCATTGTTGTGTTCAAAAGTGATATATATATTTGCACATATTTAAAGGTTTATTGCTGTGTAATAATGGCTTATACTTTAACTTGTTCATTGTTGTTTAAGAGAAAGTGAGTTATATATTTGCACATATTTAAAGGTTTATTGCTGTTTAATAATGGCTTATACTTTAACTTGTTCATTGATGTTTAAGAGAAAGTGATTTATATATTTGCACATATTTAAAGGTTTATTGCTGTTTAATAATGGCTTATACTTTAACTTGTTCATTGTTGTTGAAGAAAAAGTGATTTATATATTTGGACATATTTAAAGGTTTTTTGCAATTTAATAATGGCTTATACTTTAACTTGTTCATTGTTGTTTAAGAGAAAGTGATTTATATATTTGCACATATTTAAAGGTTTATTGCTGTGTAATAATGGCTAAAGTACTTGGAAAAACTGAGTTGAAGAATTGAAATTCCTTACACTATAACTTTTTTATTATGGTTTAAGGAAAAAGGTGTTTTTTATATTTTAATGGCTGACTTGAATACTTGAACTATTTACTTGTCAGTACATTTATCATTAATCTGACACTTCATATTCATATTACTAATACTGGCATCAATATTAATATATGTAATAAAATAGATGGTTATTATTCATCGTGGACACTAAACTATTTTCTATACTGTCAAACAACACGTTCATATATTCAGAACTGTTTCCTTTGCACTTGAAGGTTAACTTAGATCATTAAGGACATTCTGATGTTTGTTTTTTAAATGTGGGAATGTGAGTATACTTAATAAACAATTTGTACCACTTCAATTTTCTGCTTTTGTCTGATCTTTATTTTCATTTAGCCACACATCATCAAAATACATGATAAATAAAATGACATTACAATGACACAATTACAAACTGTCCACTTGTATGGCAACATTATCTCGCGTCGAGTCTGGTACAGTAGCTGTTGGTATGTTGCCATTGTTTCAAGCCTGCATCCAGGACCTTGCTCCTCTGCTCTGTGGTGATTGACATGTGGTCCTCAGCAACGCTGCAGCTTCTGAAACCCATAAATGTTATAGTTGGTAAGCCACATGTAATCTGACTTGGCAATTTCATTTTACAGTATCTTTGTTACACTTTCATGTAATTATTAAAGGAATATCAATAAATTATGCATAACTACATGCAACTAACCATAAAACAGCCCCTTATGCTTGCTTTATCAATAAAGTTAAGTGCATGTTTTAATTTGCTGTACTCAAATGTATTATTACACTGTAACAGTGATGCCTTAAAGAGATAGTTCACCCAAAAATGTCAAATAAAAAAATTCTGTCATCATTTACTCATGATCTGCTTTGTTACAAACATTCTTCAAAATTTCTTTATTTATGTTCAGCAGAAAAAAGTCATTTATACAGATACATTTTTGGGTAAAATATCCCTTTAAAATCAAGCACAACCAATTTTTTATTAACAAATGAATAACCAAAGCAGAAGAAAGAAAGAAAGAATAAATGAATAATGAGCTTTTTCAAGTACATTGGCTAACATATTTTCACACCACAACCTCATAAAAATATAAATAAATGATTTAAATCATACAAGATTTATAAAAACAACTTCCAAGAAAGGTAAGCACTCATAATTTGTTTGTTATGAATGAAATAGCAATGTGTAGGAGCTCACCTGACGCCTCTACAAAGAAATGCAAATTATGTTTTACGTCACAGTGGTGATTCCCAGCCTATAAACAACCACCCAATGGGATGCCTTGATTGTCTCACAGTCTAGATTGAACTTTGCACTCTGTACAGCCCCAGGGCCATTCGCAAGGGTCAGCACAACCGGGTGTGCAATGGTTGAGCCTCGCCCTGGGTGAACCACCTTCATGATCATGGTGTCTCCCCTGCCAGGTAAGTATGAGTTGTACAGCGATCCCGAGAGAAAGTCATTTCCGGCAACATTGGTTCCAATGACGCTGATACTGTAGCGCCCATGAAACGCCATATAATTCAGCGGTGGGATCAAACCTTAGGATATTGTTCTCTGCTTTGCTTTAAAGAGGTTCACTGATAGTCGAGCTTTTAAAATGTTTAAAATGTTCCATTTTTGTAGTAAACAATTCCCATGATGCAACACGCGCATCAGCCAGCCAATAGAATTACAGGAATGCTTTAGTATAGTTTTAAATAACAATATCAAGAGATTTATTATTTTAAAAACATCAATATAATTTTGGCATGCTAACCATGTAAGGGCTTTTGTTTATTAGTCGTTTTTATGACTTAAAGCAGCATAACGCACAAGAACAAGACGTCGCCTACATCACTTCCGGGAAATTTGAACAAAGGGCGCCACTCGCTGGCCGTTTCTCAAGGCTGCCTGCGGAGGTCGCATATACAGGCTGCATACGTCATTAAGGGTGGTTTATATAAGTGAACTGAGCATTACATTCGCAGGTCATAAGCGTAATACAACAATTAACGATAGAATAATAGTAAATTTAATAACTGTTGATATTTTGAAACAAGACAGTGTTGAATGACGTATGCAGCCCATGCGACCTCCGGAGGCTGCAGCCTTCGGATTGAGAAACGCCCGCGTAGTTAAAACATGAAGAATAATCAAGTTATTAACACATTAGTACTGTTCTCTCTCTTCATAACTCAATATAACCACTGTAAGCAAAAATATGCTGAAGGACGGACAAGGGAGTAACTAATGTAAAAACACGGGGTGTTATGTCAAGTAATGTAATCTTAAACTACTGTAGTTCGCGTGTAGAGTGTGCATCATGATTTCTTATGAGGTACACCGACTATGAAAACTTGTATGCTTTAAATTCATAGATAGAAACATTAAATATTTTCATTCCACAACATGTAATACTCATTTTAACCTACAGAGGCCGCCATTATGTTTCGTGTTCTGAAATGTATTTTGTCGTTTATCTTTGCCAAAAATAATGAAATTACATTTTCATTTTAAATCTCAGTTTCATCAAATGTTTCAAAAGCAACCCGACACTACATACTTGAATTGTTGAGAATATTTTTTTTCAACAGCATGAACACTATGAAAATTAAGTTAAATCAAATTTTAATAATTTAATTTTTCGACATACTGCAACAGCATTAGCAGCACGACCAAAGCAACAAGTGTTACTTTCGTCCCGACACGAACTCCTGACATTTAAAGCCGATTTACTTTTATTTTGAAAAACTTAGAAGGCAAACTTCAGGAGAAGTGGTTCTCAAACTTTTTTGGCCTTGTGCACGGTGCATCTCTTCATTAACCCCCAAATAAATGACGACGTAAATCATCCCAAAACGTACAATCTTAATTGAACAAAACACATTACATTATGCAACGTAGTGTTGCTTGCTTATTTTTTTTTCTGAGGTTTAATTACACAGAATGCATGGCAAATTAATGTTTTATATTAAAATGGCACCATCTAAAAGCCCCCAGTTTGAGAACCACTGTTTAGAGCACTAAATAACCTGTAGATTGATCAATACTGTAACACATGAAACGAGAAAAACGATGCGTAATAAGAACAAAAATGGCCGCTTTAGGAAAGTACTTATCATGGTCGAAAACAGTTTTTTGGACCTAACTTACACGCGCAAAAGGGTTGCGAAATAACGCGATATTTGTCAGCTCTGCGTGCTAAAGATGCTGTCGTAGTTTGGAAAGCAAATTTAGCAGGGCTCGGAGAAAATCGCTTTTAATGTGTTTCTCTCAAGAGTCCTTTCACAAACATCAACTGAGCACCGTAAAAAATGAAATAATAAAATAAAATTACAATCAAATTAATGATGAATTGATTTTCCATGATAGTTCGATTGCCATATCTCAATACACACACAACCTTAAATTATACAAAAAAGATAACCAAAATATAATCAAACATACCGTGTGCTTTCCAATCAGGATTCAGGAGACATCATCTGATCAAAAACTCTTCAATCTTATCAATCAATCTTAATTAGCTTTCATCACCTCGTGCTTGTCGCGCAGCGAGCTTATCCAAATCACATGACCGACACGTCTAACGCTGCTTATTTTATCCAGTAGGTGTCACTATTGCTATCATGCAGATAAAATATACAATACCCAAACAAGTATTCAATTATAACACAACATTTATAAAAAAAAAATAAAACTGACAAAAATATTCAGCAAGAAATACACTTTATCTGCATCAGCAACACAATGTCATTTTTTTGCATACTATCTGATGTGGATATCTTGTGGTTAAGCACAATGTATTTATAATGCACTTAAAATATTGTATACATATTGCATTCATGCTTAATGCGTAGCTTCTTTTAAAAAGCACCATTTCGTCGACTAAAATGGTTTGCAATGCACTGTCATACTACTATAACTATGTCATACTTGTAAACCATGTCAATACAAACTCCATATATTTCACGTTGCATGTTTTTGTCTTCAAAATGTACTACATAATTTGTTTTCAGTGCAACTATGAAATTAATATTAGTTTTAGGTTTAGTATTTTAGTGCACATTTTTCTTATGTAAATGCATTTGCAAATTTTTTTTATATTTTGTAGCATTTATTGCAAGCACACAAACTGGATATTGTGCAATTATTGTAAATTAAGGGTGTTGTACACTTTTTAGGTATTTCTGACTGTCACAAATACAGATAAATAATTCAGAGATTGCAAAAAAGAAGGGAGTGACTTCAGTAACGTTAAGGTGTCTATGAAGGCCGGGTAGAGATGGTGTGTGGTTGATGTTAGACAAATGACAAAGCAACTGAATTTGTACCTTAAAGAAAAGCGTTCATCCAATAGTGGAGGATGTGGCTCAGTGGTTAAGGTTCTTGGCTATTTTGAACCAAGGGGCAATGTATAAGTTAGTAAAAAACCTTTGTTTACTTAATCATGCTTCCCAACCTGCTCCAGTAAAGTTGCTTGGATTAAAGCACCTGCTTAAGTTTTACTATCTAGCATCATTAATTCTTCCCTGCACTAGGGGGAGACAGGATATAAAATTATATTATATCAAACTTCTTGTTTTGGAAATAAGTTTTTATTTGTTTAACTTAGTTTTCAAAGTAGACAGTACAATAGTTAGTCTGTATGTGCCATGATTTGTGCATGCATTAGAAAAAACATTTTGTGCGTATGTAGTTTGCATATGCTTTTATCCATTTTTACCAGTATGTGTGTTCCCTGAGTTTTAACCTTTTGTGCTGCTAATGCAATGTTATGCCAACTGAGTTATACAGGAACACAATTTGAGAATAACATTTTATTTGCAAGATGCAGTGCAATACAGTGCACATTACAAATCAGAGAAAAAATTTAAATGCATTTTAAACGTAATGTATTGCTTATACAGCTTATCACTGCTGTTGCGAAAACATGCGATTGATCACTGAAACGCGTCGCTCTGAAAACCCTTGCCAATCTCCTCTCATAACACTGTGAATCCAGGGCAGATAGGCAGAAATCTTTATGTAGACGGCATGATCTTCTACAGAACAAGCCTTGTCAAAAGAGAGGATGCCTGCAGCATAGACTGCATTCGTTTTGGGATTGAGAAATGCAAGAGCGGCCCCTGCATCCCCAAAACACACGTTTTCTTCATATTTACTGGGTCCAGTGCAGAACTGTTTGTTGTCCACAATCGGTGTGCTTGCTAAAACCTTTGCCTGGTATTTTCCCTGGCATGGCACGATGGGCAAAGACAGAAACTTTAGCATTGGAGCAGGGGTGAAAAGACTTCCCCAGCCCCATCCAGCGACGATTCCTCTTTCTCCTGTCTTCTCTTCCTGATTATCTCCAATCTCAGGTAGTGGGATTGGCATTATGGAGTCGCTGAATTTCACTGGCTTCTTTAGTTTGATCAGAGCCAGGTCATTGTCCCAGTCGGTTGTGTTCTGGAAGTCTGGATGCAAAAACACCTGCATTAAAAAAAAAGAATTTTAAACAACAAATGTTGGTATCTATCTATATCGGTAGATGTCAAAGTAATCAAATATCGGTATTAGATATTTTGTATTGGTGCGTTGCTAATTTAAATCTGTCTGGGGTGTCCACATAATTTTCACCCAATTTCTTAACATTTTTTAGATGGCAAAATAATCAAATATCGGTATCGGCACAGACATTTTGTTTCGGTGCATTCCTAATTTTAAACTTTGTCTGTTGTGTCCACATACTTTTCAGGGCCCAGTAGTTTCTTAACATTTTGTGTGTGTAGGCCTACACAATACATTTATTGGAAGATGTCAAAGTAATCATATATCGCCACAAATATTTTGTATGTAGGCCTACACAATACATTTATCGGTAAACGTCAAAGTAATCAAATATCGGTATTGGATATTTTGTATCGGTGTATTCCTAATTTAAAACTGTCTGGGGTGTCCACATACTTTTCAGGACCCAATATCTTAACATTTCTGTAAGTAGACCTACACAATACATGTATCTGTAGATGTCAAAATAATCAAATATCGGTATCGGCACAGATATTTTTTATCGGTGCATTCTTAATTTTAAATTTTGTCAGGGGTGTCCACATACTTTTCAGGGCCTATTAGTTTCTTAAAACTTTCTGTATGTAGGCCTACACAATATATTTATTGGTAGATGTCCAAGTAATCAAATATCGGTATCGGCACAGATATTTTTATCGGTGCATTCCTAATTTTAAACTTTGTCTGTTGTCAGTATTTTCTTAACATTTTATGTATGTAGGCCTACACAATACATTTACTGGTAGATGTCAAGGTAATCATATCGGCACAGATATTTTATATGTAGGCCTACACAATACATTTATAGATGTCAAAGTAATCAAATATCGGTATCAGATATTTTGTATGAGTGCATTCCTAATTTAAAACTGTCTGAGGTGTCCACATTCTTTTCAGGACCTTATTTCTTAAAATTTTCTGTATGTAGGACTACACAATGCATGTATCAGTAGATGTCAAAATAATCAAATATCGGTGTCGGCACAGATATTTTGTATCGGTGCATTCCTAATTTAAAACTGTCTGGGGTGTCCACATACTTTACAGGGCCTATTAGTTTCTTAAAACTTTCTGTATGTAGGCCTACACAACACATGGGCTTAAAAGACTTTATTTTATTTTATGTTTAACCCTTATGTGTCATTGGGGATGTTTTCATCCACTAATGGTTTTTTTAATTTGGCAACAACTTTCTCTGTGTTTCAGCAAATGAAATTATTTTTGGAGACAAATCTTATATTTACACATATTTTGAGAAAATGCTTTGAAATTTTTCAAAAACTCAAAAACACACCGTGGGCAAATTTACTACCCTTTCATGTTGTTAGTGGATCAAAACATCCACTAAATTAAATGGCTGTAAAAATGTATCAGATGAATTTTTTTCACATTTTTTTGCATAAATCTGTTAATCAACTTCAGTCCTGATCAAAACTACTAAATGTTTACAAAAATTCCATGATTTTAACTCTTTAATTGCCAAGTTCATAAGTGGTGTCACTGATTTGGGGCACAGGGTTAACAAAGTTAGATAAACAGAAAGTTACCTTTTCCACCGCTACTTCTGTAGATGTCTGTGCATCAGAACGTTTGCTGATTCCCAGATAAACGTTTGGGATGAGCGGCTCTTTTCCTCTTGTTTCGTTTCGACTTTTCTTTACAAATAGATTCCTGCCAGCAGTCAATATCCAGCGCTCTGCTATTAGTGCTCCTCCGGCGAAACCTCCATCTAGTATATTTTCACTGAGGTACACCATTGCTTGCCAGGGTACAGATGTGGTCAGAGAGCCGCCGATCATTCGTTTGGGTCGAAGGGCTGTGCAGTACAGTAAATGAGAATAGAATGAGAACTCTTAAAACAGATGCCGATATAAAATACAATGTATTCCCTTTTTCCAAATTGTTCAAAAATACACAATAGTTTAAACATAATATTTATTTGAATGAGTAAGTAAAAGTCTCTTTTAAACCATTTGCTAATTCTTTAAAAAGTAGCATTTTTATTTCTCAAAAATAATAATCTTTTAAATAATGCCATAAAAATAATTTGCAAAAATTTGTAAATTAATTTCTGTAAATAATAAGATGCATTTAGTAAAATAATAATTTATCATTTATTCCTTTCAACCACATCACGCCCAGAAAGGGTCATGAAGAGGTTGTTTGTTACCCGAAACATGTTCTCTGACTCGATCCAAAGCTAAAGACTCATCTGGCAGGCAAGCAATGGAGCCCATGAGCATTACAACCACAGATAGCCTACAGGCAAAAACAACATAAATATAAATAATACATTTTGCATTGCAGAGATTGCTCCATTGAGGCAGTTGAAAGAGATCAACCGGGCTAAAATCCAAGTGGTTTCGTTGTATTTCCAATGTTATTTTCAAGGTTATAAGACTTGGATTTTAAGCAAAACTTCTGTCATCTCTATTAACATGTTATTGCATTAGGTATGAAAGCAAAAACTTACCACTTCATGATGAAAATGTCTCCAAACTTTGCAGTAAATTAATCTGTGTTTTATTATTTTGTTGGTACTGTGCTTCTAGGTTCTGGTATTTATACAAATTTGATCCTGTTTTATCAAGAAAATATCACAGATTTCACAATCAGGGAAAATCTGTCATTTTGTTATAATGTGGATCTTGTCCTGGTTCAAGGTTAGATAAAGAGAAATCTGTCCAAAGGCTGTGTGTGTGTGTGTGTGTGTGTGTGTGTGTGTGTGTGTGTGTGTGTGTGTGTGTGTGTGTGTGTGTGTGTGTGTGCCTGGTAATTATCACATTGTGGGGACCAATTGTTATTTTGTGACCTTGTGGGGACATTTTGAGGTCCAAATGAGGAAACAAGCTTATAAATCACACAGAATGATGTTTCTTGAAAATGTGAAGTAGGAGAAAGTTTTCTGTGATGTTGGGGCGTGCGTGTGTGTGTGTGTGTGTGCTAATATTTATATGGACAAAGATCTAGTGTGATGTTATCAAAAACGATTCTGTTTGATTTTTGTATTTATTTTTTTGATGTTGAACATGTAGTAAGCAGCGCCAGTAAGTTTAAAGTTTTGCAATGTGCCACACTGTGTTGCAGCAGAAGTTGAATTGATTTTAAAGGGAGGTGTGGGTGAAATGTTTAAGTGGTTTGAAAAATCTGTCTGTCTGTCGGTCTATATCCTATTTATGGATGTATACATAGGATATATGTAATGATCATCTTGGTCTGAACCAATTAGCTTTAAATAATCATGTCTGAATTGTGATGACCATAACATTTTCATTTTAACCTGTTAATGACATGCAGTAGTCTGTGCCAACCCACAGGTGTATTGGAGATTAAAGTGGCTCATATCTGACATAATTACCCTGCAGCCATAGTCAAAAAATAAATCTTCACATATTAAGATCTCACCGTTCCCAGAATAAAAAGAATATTTGTTAAAAATATCACATGTCATCTTTAGAAATTCTGTTTTAGTGTTGCAGACATATTAATGCTTTATTACCAACACTACTAACACTAAAGATTACTCCACTTTCATAAAAATCCAAATAATCTACTAACCCCCATGTCATCCAAGATGTTTATGTATTTCTTTGTTCAGTAAAAATAAATTAAAGTTTGGCAAAAATGAGAGATGGTCCTCACTGCGGAACACAACATCCAGGGGGCGGGGTTGGATCTAGATCCAACTCCTCCCACTTTATATACTTTGTTCCGCCAAATGAACCAGTATATTTGCGTTGTTGCAGCCCGCAATTAGTTGCAACCTGTGGTCGCAAACGTTTGCTCTTATCAATTTAAGTGTATGTTTGATTAATAATATAGTTGAGAAAGATTCATAATTTAGAAAGTATCACAGTTAGGTGTAAGGAGAGGTACGGACACGTTCCCGACAGTTTGATATCACTGAAGAGATTTATTTGTACATTATCCCACTTATAACACAGCTATTCATATACGAGTAAATATAAAAACCAATTTATTTGATATCTTTTATTAGCAAATAAAAAAAGTAAACCATCTACGAGGGAAACCTGTTTCCTAATGGCTGTAAGCAAAGACGCGTTAAAACAAGTTCAAAGTCCATACAAGATAAACATTCAATTTATTAATTTCTAATTAACATGCCATAGCCTATATATTTTAATAACTATGCATAATTTATACGGTATCCATTAATAGGTCTTAAACTGCATATAAGATTACTCATAGTAGGCTTACCCGAAATGTTTTACTCCAAAACATTATAGCAAAAAACTTACATTTCACCCTAAAGGCACTACTTTTATTGTAGTCATAAGTAAAGTTAGTTTTTATGTCAAAATAATAACTTAATTTAGTTACAAATTAATGCGGAAATGGTAACGCAGCAACACGTGTATGACGTGTCTTGTGGTAAAACTGCCGACCAATGGGATCTCTGGATCGGGACCCAGCTCCGCCCCTGGATCTGGGTCCAACCCCGCCCCCTGGATGTCGCGTTCTGCAGTGAGGCGCTACTGAAAAATGACGATGGTTTCGCTAGATAAGACCCTTATGCCTCGGTTGGGATTGTTTAGAGCCCTTTGAAGCTGCATTGAAACTGCAATTTTAATCTGTAAATAGAGAAAAATCCTGTAATGTTTTCCCAAAAAAACTTAATTTCTTCTCGACTGAATAAAGCAACCCAAAGAAACATCTTGGATGACATGGGGTTTAGTAAATTATCAGATTTTTTTATGAATGTGAAATATTCCTCCCATTCAGACAGCCAGCGACCAGCAGTAGCAGAGCGACGCGATCTCATTCATTTCAATGGAAACCGGGCGACTTCCGGCGACACGAGCGAAAGTGACCGTTGGCGACCGTATGGGTGTGTCCAGCGGCGCGAGAAAGTTAAGAAAAGTTTAACTTTATGCAAATGTCGAGCGACTTTCGGGAGCGACTACCAATAAGAACAAAGCAGTGGAGTTCACGTCATCCTTCTCTCGTCAGTTACTGGCGTGGTACTCATTTGTTTATGACAAGCAGATTTAGAAAGAGACAAGCGACACACAGCGATAACATGCGGCGTAAATACGTGCAATAATGTGTCAAAATTAAGTACTCTATACAATATAGAGCTGTTGTAGATTTATGCCCTTCACAATTAAGTTATGATCATGAAAGATATTATCAGTTACATGTTTCTGTGTTTCTGTAATGTAACTAGAAATGTAACATAGTTATTGGAAAAAAATACCTTGAGGATTATAATAAAAAACAAAAAAACTGATTCATGAATCATTTCCACATTGGCTTTATTTGATTTCTGCACTTTCCAGCAAACTGTCCTGTTCCTAACACATAGCACTTTCATGTTGAGATGACATCATGATTTGGGAATTATATCCCTTGTTTAATCCCTCCATGTCTGGCACCGGCAGTTATTTTGAGGGTTGGCCCAATGTTGATGTTTTGCCAAAGGTAGAAGTATATTTAGTTATCTTGTTAGCTGTAATACTTTGAAATAAACCAATCATCATAGGCATCTTGTCCAATGAATTACAAGTTGCTACATTTGTATTTAATCTTTAGCCTATCATGAGTACAATATAGACATGTTGGGGTCCCATAGGAAGTATTCTGCTATTACATTTAAATAAGTCACTTTAACTATCCAATTCACTTAAGCTTTACAGTAATAAAGTGAAGATCGTATTCTGGACCATTTTTGGTTCCCAAAGGACCATTCAGACTTTAAAAAGCTCATGCTTTTAAAAGAAAAAATGTCTTTCTATAAGATTCTTGCAGAATCTTTCTGTTTTACAAAAGTTATTTGTAGTGGAAAAATTTTATTAGACTATGAAAAGATATGGAAAGAAAGGGTTGATCTATGGCAGTGCTGCTGTCTGACTCAGAGCAGAATGTTTTGCATACATTGTGGAGGAAAGGAGCCAGAGAGAGAGAGAGAGAGAGAGAGAGAGAGAGAGAGAGAGAGAGAAAGAGAGAGAGACCATCAGTGATGCAGGAGTTCATATATTATAGTTTCATTATCATAATTCCTCATAGTCTGTAAGTTAACTCATGTTAGGATTGCATTGTGAGCGAATCTTTCAAACATGGTAAGGAGCGTCACATTTCCGGCTGACATCAGAGATATTCAGGCCAATCACAACGTACAGATTAACTGGCCAATCAGGGACACATTACTTTTCAGATCGATGAGTTTTGTACAAAATCGAGCGTTTGAGGAAAGCAGGAAATCTGCAGCTATACAAAAATTTACAGTACGTGGAAAAATTTTTTTTAACCATAAACCACGTGAACACGTTGTATTATACCAAATACACAAAATAATGCTGTTTTTTGGCAATGAAATAGGTGCTCTTTAAATATATTTTCAATATTTTTAATAATAAAATTAAAATTAAGTTTAATATCTCAAACTTGTAAAATGGCAGGTGGGGACACTGTCAATAAAAATGAGCAGTACAAATGTTAAAATGCACTCTAAAATGTCGGTTAATTTTGATCCATAATGGGCAAAGACTGGACAGAACACATATTGGGTTAAAATTGGGTAATTTTTAACCTAGCATGTGTTCCGTCCAATATTTACCAATTATGGGTCAAAATTAATTATTAAAAATTAAGAATTAAAAATGATACTTTGGTATTATTTTATGTTTGCTAATTATTTAGCTAACAGTAGTTTTATACATACAAGATGTAGTTGTCTATAATTGTTGTTATACCTTTTTAAAAAGTTATCGTTCTTACATTTTCTCAAATGTTAGTTTTGTGGAAAAGTTGTTTAACACTTTCAAACTATTTTCAGGATTATCATTTTAAATGTCACTATCAAATAAACAAACAATCAGATTGACACACGAAGTGCATTAAAACCTATCGAGCAAATAGACATTGATTGGTTGTACCACCTGACACTTTGAATTGGGAATTAGGGTTTTTAGAAGCTTGTTTTGTCATTGACCCCATAACACTTTATGGCTTTAGATCACAGCTGAAAGAGAGATAGAGAGCTAAAGAGCAAGTGAGTGAGTAGCTGAAATATAAAGTGAGGGGAAGAAAAACACGGAAGACGAGAAGAGACAAATAAAGGCAGGTGGAAGAGAGATAACGTGTCTAGAAAGGCAGTTTCAAATATTGCGCATGCAGAGGGTTTGTGTTATATTTTCCCTGGAGAGACAGAAACAGCACTTAAACTGGAATTGTACATTTTGACTGAGACGGTTTGATGACTGTTCACATTATACACACTGAAGATGCAGGTAAGACATTACATAAGATTTTTGTTACATATTTATGTCATAAAGTATCATTTATATAAATTTGATTTTGTGCCAAATGCTTAACTGTTTGTTTATCTCTCTCTTTGATTATATTTATTTATATTTAGTTTTTAATCAAATATGGAGATTAGGACTTTTAAATGACAATGCTTTTCTTCTTTTTCAATAAACAAGCCTTGCACACAAGTGATTTGGACACTACTGTCACTACAAAGAACCTTTATTGAAAGAGTGATTCTTTAGATGTTAAAGGTTCATTATGTACCATTTGTTCATCAATGGCATCGCAAGGCTTTATTTTTAAGAGTGGAATTTGTTTTGTAAGGTAGATTCAACTTTGAAAATACAGATCGAGACAAACTTTTTCAAACGTGGTTGGCGAGAGACAGGCCCTCAGGGTGATGTTAACCGTATCATCCCTCAACACCGTCTGTAACTTAAGGCATCTCCATATAAAGCAATTTGCTGTCACTGCATATTAATGATCGGCTTCTGTGTATAGTTTATTTTCACATCACATTTATTAAAACTTAGACAGGTCTACTGTCAAACCGAAATGGTTTCTGAATTGATTTACAGCCCTCCGCATGTGATGCAACAATGACTGCCACACAAACGGCCAAACGGCACTCTGTTAGCATTCAAAATAAAACAATCCTATACAAATGGCAGAAAATATGGATATGGTTTAGTCGGGAGTTCAGTTAACTGTCCAAAAGCTAAAGAGACATAATATATAGTATGACATTAGCAAACATTTGTGTTAGATCTTTCTCAAAATACATTTGTTTATGATAAACAGGGTCAGTGACGTGTTTTCTCGAGTCACATTCAATCAGTTTTAGAGCATCACAGGTGTGCTATATAGGAAAACCTGACATAAAGGCATTTTCACAAATTAAGTGTATTGTAGTTACGCTGCCTGATAATTAATAATTTTTTTTTTAAATTAATTATCCCTGCATGTTTCATATTCACTGACTCAATAATAATCCTAATATAATGCTTTTTAATACTTAAGGTAGTTGTTGTAACTTTTAGGTAGGGATGTGGAAAATGGTCATGCATTAATGTGTGCTTTATAGTTTACTAATAAACAGCCAATATGCTATATATGAAAGCTAATAGTTAACATGTTAAAAGTAAGATTAGGTCCCATATTAAAGTGTTACCGATAATATTAATTGGATTATTGCATTATGGGCATCACAACATTTAAACTCTTTCTGAATCAAATGTTAGCAAAGTGTTTTATGCAGACTATTTCACAAGACTTTTTTAAGATGTAAAATAAATCTATGGTGTCTCCAGAGTACGCATGTGAAGTTTTAACTCAAAATATCATGTAGATAATTTATTATAGCATGTTAAAATTGACACTTTGTAGGTGTGAGCAAAAATGTGCGTCCTTTAAAATGCAAATCTCTGCACTAAATGGCAGTGTTGTGGTTGGATAGTGCAGATTAAGGGGCGGTATTATCCCCTTCTGACATTACAGGGGAGCCAAATTTCAATGACCTATTTTTTCACATGCTTGCAAAGAATGGTTTACCAAAACTAAGTTACTGGGTTAATCTTTTTCACATTTTCTATGTTAATATAAGCACTGGCGACCCAATTATAGCACTTAAACTTAGAAAAAGTAAGATTTTCATGATATGTCCTCTTTAAATTTCAGTAATGATTTTACAGGGCCCTATTTTAACTATCAAAGTGCATGGCGCAAGTGCACTTACGGCGTGTCCGAATCCACTTTTGCTAGTTTAAAGACAGGAAAAATATTTTGTGTGCATGGCGCACAGTCCAAAAGCGTTGTTCCTATTCTCATAGTAATCATATTTTGGGCGTAATGTGCAATAAACAATTGAGCGCGTTGTCGTCACGTTTATAGGTGCATATTAATAGCGCGCTCATTAAATAACTTAAAAAATATTGCACCATTGACTTAAGACCAGGTTTTAGTTGGTCAATGGCAAATAAGTTGCCTCAAAATAGCAACATGCCAACAATACGCCTGAACACACCTTGTTTTCAGACCAGCACGCCCATGGGCGCACAAATATGTGCAAATGCATTTGCTATTCAAATAACGTGGCCCTGGATATGAAAATGATAACTGCGTGGGGCTAAAACTAGCAAAAAATACTTGCGTCACACTTTGCGCCGGGTGTATGATAAGGCCCATGATGTTTCATGTTAAGTAGGATGCCGAATTAATACTCACCAACCTATAGGCAGTAGACAGCAGGGTGTTGATGATCATTTGATCATTTATAACTCTCATCTAATGGCATTTGTGGAACGAACCTTAAATTAAAGTTTCTTTTTAGGCATCTCACAGACCTAATTCATAATAAATGAAACATTACCAAAGCATTAGAGGAAACCCTGACCTACTTCTGACAAATGCAAAATGCATGTGTAGTAAATGATGTAAAAGTTTTTGACACATAGAGAGATCTACAGGAAAAAACAGCAGGTGATTTTGTGCTTTGGTGTCCAGCTGAGATGCTGTAAAAAAACAAAATGTGCTTTCTATTTTAAAGCCTACATAATATTTCGCTAAACTACATCTAATGCACTGAAAGCTGGAGTTTCCCAGCTTATCTGTTTGTTTAAAAACACTAGAAGCAGTCATGGCTAATGTTTGAGCTCTGTTTCCTCAATTTGCCACATTGGATTGATAACGTACCTATTTTTCTATATGTATTCACAGATATCTCCACAGATAGTGTAAAATCAACAGTTCTCCATTCAGCATCATAAATGACATTGATTTTTTCTAAGCACAAGCGACTAAGGTGTGCACAATAGTTGAATTGTCAGATGGTTGCTAGGCAGAGCCGCCATCCCCAAGTGTCAAATGATATTCTGCTCCATTAATATGCCTCATTAAATCTGTGAAATTTTTGAAAGGCCTGAAGTCTCATTATCTGAGGCATTATTCACACAAATGGAGAGATAAGTTGAGGCGCTTAAGTTTAATACGCAGGTTTTTTTAAATGTTAGCCCTCAGATAAAAATTATGTAATAATAGTGATTCTTGCTTTAATATCACCATTTAGGTACAAAATGCTGCATAACGTTTGCAAATTATGCTCATTTTCCAGATCCCCTAGAGTTAAATATTTCTTTACCATTTTGGAATCCATTCAGCCGATCTCCGGGTCTGGCGGTACCACTTTTAGCACAATCCATTGAATCTAATTAGACCATTAAGCATCGTGCGTTTAAAAAATGACCAAAGAGTTTCGATATTTTCCTATTTAAAACTTGACTCTTCTGTAGTTACATCGTGTACCAAGATTGACGGAAAAATTTAAAGTTATGATTTTTCTAGGCAGATATGGCTAGGAACTATACTCTCATTCCGGCGTAACAATCAAAGAGTTTGCTGCTGTACCATGGCGCAATGATATCACGCAGTGCCCGAAAATAGGCCCCTGCTATTGAAAGTTACCAAGGGGGACTTTTCCGGGCACTTATCATTGCGCCTCTTGCAGCCATGTTACAGCAGCAAAGTCCTTGATTATTACACCAGAATATGAGAGTATAGTTACCAGCATTGCATTTTTAATAACCCATGCCGTCACGTCTTGACATGGAAATATCTGATCTGTCCGCTTACATTGCGAACGCGAATGCATGTATTCGATATTCATATTTCCACATATGAATGAGGCCTGAAACCAATCGGAGAATATAGGAATATATGCACTTTTTTCCTGCTTACACGTCGTGGTTCATATACGATCTGTGCTACTTGAGAGAAAAAATATCGGAATTGAGTCTTTTGTCAAGACCTCGAAGCAGATATTAGGGAGATGGGCTTTCAAAAGGGTCTTCATGCCTTTAAAGGAAAGTTCACCCCAGAATAAAAGTTATGTCATTCATTACTCATCCAAAAAAAACTTTGTTCATCTTTGGAACACAATTGTTTTTCTTGTGTTGCTATAATTGCTTCTATTGTTTACCTCATTTGTAAGTTGCTTTGGACAAAAGCGTCTGCTAAATGACAAATGCCGAGTTCAGACTGCACGATTTTAGCCCCGATTTTGACTCGCAGACAAATGCCCGAAATCACAGGCAAATCGATGCTTGTGCACGCGAGTGACAATCACACAGTGTGAATTATCAAAGACGCGTTCTGAGAAAATCGCCGACGAGTCACGACACCTGTGAGATATCTGGCATGCTAGATCTTGCACGTGTTACCTCACGTTATTTCCTTCACATCACTTCTCACGTGCGTTTGGTTGTGAGACGTAGTTTGCGGACCGGGACAAAGTTGTCGGCGATTCTTCCTACGGTAAAGTCATGCAATATGAAAACCCCTGTCGCCAATCCATCATGCAGTCTGAAACAGCAGCGACTGAACGCTACCCCAGATAATCATGCAGTGTGAAAACATCTGTGACTCGACTAGTTTGAAAATCATGCAGTCTGAACTCGGCATAAATGTAAATGTAATTGAAGACATTTTTGACCCCCATAGAAAGCAGTACAACATATGGATATACATACATAGATGCCCATCTTGACTTAGTATATAAACACATGCATGTGCTACTTTCATGACTACGCGTCAACTTTTGAGTATTCTCGTTGCTTTAAGATTTAACCACTATATTTTACTATTTTAACAATGTCATTACACACATTTATGAGTCTTGCATCATAAACCCCCTCGTTTTTACAGACTTGGAAACGTCCTTTTCTTTGGCTTTTTACAGGTTCTCATTGACTGCAGACAACAAGATTGACGTAGCAGCCTGTAGATATCTGTCCCTGGTAGAGACATGAAGACTGTTGCCAGGCTTCACTATTGGCCGATGTTTGTGTACCGAACCAAGCAAGAGCTTCAGTTGGGTTGATGGAGATGGTTAATGAGACAGTGACTTTGACTCCAGGGATCGGAGAGACGCTGGCTCCTCTCTGCACAAACTGCTACTGTGGGCTGCTAAACCAGACTTTAACGGTTATGTTTATGGTCAGCTTGGCCTTTGCCATCGTCGTGGGAAACGTGGTCACACTTACTGTTCTCATGCAGACGCGACATTCCCGAACACCACAGGGGTACCTCAAAGGTAACAGCAACAGGTTTAATGAACAGCGATTTCAGGGTTTCCCGCAAAAAAATTTGTTAGTTAAGGTGGTAGGGTTGGGCGAGGGGCCGGGGGCGTGGCAATCAAAGGGGCGGGGCGTACGCGTTATGATAAAAATTAAAATATTTTTATTTAAAACACTCAAATAGAACTTAATTTTGAAGAAACTATGACAGAAAATGAACACATAGATTATTAATGAATTAAATGTTTTTACCTCTATCAGTAATAGCTGCGTGATGAAGTGAAACTAAAGGGTTAATAAACACAAACTAAAGCAGATGATGTAGAACATCTGGCGAATGATGATAAATAGAGCAAAAATTTTAAAAACTGATTAATTCTCACAATTAATTACATTATCTTAAAGGAGTGTAACTACTGTAGCATGTAAATAATGCATATTAATAACGTGAGCAGAACGCTCAACAATTATATCTTATCAACAGGCACGTGAAACCTAGCTAGCAGGTTGTTCAAACAACAAAATCACTGGCTAGTTATCCTCCAGACAGTGACGTTTCGGACCACGTCTTTCTCATTTCGGCCGTGTGGCGTGCATGCCCGCTCGTGGTGTGAAGAGCATCCGCGCTATTCTCCGAGATGCACTTGACGGCCTTTTTTGCAGCAAAATTTTTTTTTTGAACGACCTAGTTAAGGCGGTAGGGTTTCTCAGCTTAGGCGGGCTGCCTGAACGGAAAAGTGCTGCGGGAAACCCTGGATATAAATATGCTTATATGTATTTTCGTGGAGCTGTGTGTGTAAATGCTACTTCTCCTGCGGCACATATTGAGTGTCTGCACAAGAGCGCCCTCTGGCTTTTGTATGTGGCGGCATTTTACTGTAATTCATTGAGAAGCATAGCGAACATAATTGCACGATTAATCGTCCCAGCCCTAAAAATCATAATTGGCTTTGTTCTGGAGGGGCCCCCCAGGCCCCCAAAACGTTGCCTATGTTTACGTATGCAAGGAACACCTAGATAACGTTATTAAATTTGTGAAAATAAGTAGTAGCCGACTGTGCTACAATTCAATGCACTCAATTTATTTTTACATTTCCAAATCAACTCTGATGTTATCCTCTCCTTTAATAAATAAAAATACAGTGAAATACAGTTATGTTTCAATGAAAATGATTTTGTAATAGAAGTCCAAGTAAGAGAAGTGTTAAGTTTGAACAGTAAAATGTATCATTTAATTTGATAGCTTATCAAAAATTATTACAGGACTATTAAATGCAACCTCTATGTAACATTCTTTGTGTTTACGAAGAAGATAAATGAAACGAAAATGTAAAATTTTTGGCATTTTGATTGTTCATTTACAGTACAATGACGTTATGGGGTCCTTAAACCACAAACTTTTGAAAAAGAGTTTCAAAGTGCATGTTTTTGAAAACAACACTTTGACGTCTATGTGTAAAAAAGTAAGAAAATCTTGTTATAAAGTTGACGTCATATGACGCGAGTATAACTAAAACAACAATGGCAGCCTGCAGGAATGTGTTTATGTTGCGCAAGATACTGAGTTAATACAAAACTACTTAATCCTGCTAAGTCTTGTAGAAGAATTCGTTTGTGAGCAGGCATGTGTTTCTTTATAAAGTAACATCGCCATCTACTGGCATGGCCTGCATAAGGGGTGATTCACATACCCCGTCTTTTGCGCACTCAAGTTTGTTATTTCAAATGTAGCTTATAATGGAAGTGACGCAGTCGTGCACGCGTTGCAACGCTCTAATTTTTTTCCCAGGTGCGTCCAGACCAGATTGAGTTAAAAACATTTCAACTATTCAGAATGCCGCAAGCACACCGCAGGTCATGTGACAACAACCTACGCGCCTAGCGTTTTCCACACGTTTTTAGGCGAGACATGTGAACGGACCCTAATATAGCGTTTTAAGGCGTTTACACAGATCCATGTGAACGTGGATCTTTTGGACAACGCTGTCATGTGTACATAGAAATTTAAACAAACGCAACAGTAAAACGTTCTGGTTTTTACTACATCTTTGTCATGTGCATGTATCCTTAGTCTGTTAAAACTGTGTTGCCCTAGGCAGTAGCTTTCCCTTGAAACATGCAAGGATAGAATCCTACAGTCATGTAGTTCTGTTTACATGGTGCAAATGTAGTTTTACCTCAAAAGAGACAATTAAGACCACTTTACAGATTGAAAGAGACTTAGATCTCACAAGATACAGATATAAAACATATTCTGTTGGAGGAAATAGTGGTGAGTGTTGAAATACTGAAGCGGTAATATTGTATGTTTGTCCTACAGTGTCCCTGGCCATCGCAGATATGATGGTTGGAGTTTTGGTGGTGCCATTTTCCGTATACACAGAGATCTCCCTCATGGTAACCAGAGCTCCACCAATGTGGTACCAGGATGTCTCCAAGGCGTCTTTGGGTGATGTATCAGGGCCTTGGCAACCCTGCATGCTGATCGGCCCACTTTTTGCTGGCTGCACTTTTGTATCCATCATCACCATTTTTTTGATGTCAGTAGAGCGTAGTGTGGCGATCCTGCGTCCATTGCATAAAGACGCACTCGTGACACACCGTCGCACCCTCTTCCTGACCCTTGTATCTTGGGCTGGTGGATTTTTACTGGCCGTTGCACCGCTCGTTTTGAGCAACAGCATCACACTGGAGTACAACGAATGCAGTCGCATGTGTAACTACGCACCTATACTTACTGACCTTCAGCTGCCTCCAGATGCCAACATTCTGCTGCTCTTTCCAGCATTTGACTTCACTTTACTTGGTGGCACGCTGGCCATCAACATCTTGTCCTTCTCCAGTATCCGCCGTTACTCCCGTAAACGCAAGCTCCTCTCTGAGGGAGGACTCGGGGCCGACTCGGGAACCGGCGGGTATCCGCACAGACCATCATTTTCCGACATCAAAGCAGCTAAGACCATCGGAATCCTCACGTTTGCATTCACGGCCTCCTTTTCTCCTATCGCTGTGTTTGTGCTGGGGAACGTGGTGGGATACACCTGGTGCAAGTTTTCTTTTTTCGCATTTTGGATTCTGACGGCCAGCAGCTGTTGCAATGTCATCATTTACAGCGTGCGTGACCAGCGTTTTAGGAAAGGACTGAATTTGCTCTTTCAGCGAGAAAGATCACAAGCTCACACAGATAAATACTGAGATTATTAGAGAAGCGTAAATCTGCTATGATCTTTCTTTAACTTCTGCCTCAAGAGATTAATGGTTTGTTTTTTTAAGGATCTTTTTGATAACGGGTTCAGGTACAATAATAGGCACCTTTTCCAGGGTTTCTGGCATTTGTTGCTTAGTTTTATGGAGGATTGTACTTTATATGTAATTATATTTTTTCATTTTTATTATTTATTAAATATAGCGTGTCATATTAATAAATAACAGATACCACTTATCATCCTAATGTACGTCTTCATTGTAAGTATTGGGGGAAATAAGGAAAGCATGCCACAATAAAGGTTTAATTTAAAGTTTTCCAAACCTGCAAAGTTTGTGTGACATCAAAGGTTATAAATGTTGTGTATCAAATATTTTATTTGTGTAATTCAATAAATTTATTTTTTAAATGCATCAAGTTATAGTGCATTATTTATACAGTACTACATTAAATACAGTAATACAATAAAAAAGGATATGTTTACAGTAAGGTTGTATTGCGAATGATTGCAGACATGTAGTGTTTCTTTATAAAGTAACATTGCCACCTACTGGCATGGGCTGCATGATACAGCATTTTAAGGCATTTTCACAGATCCATATAAATGCAGATCTTCTGGATAACGTTGTTATGTGTATGTGAACATTTCAACAAATGCAAAAGAAAAACATTAATGGTTTTACTACATTGCTTATATATAAATACATTGGGTAATATAATATATAAAATGATTAGGGCTGTTAATTTAACACGTTAAGTTATGGGGGGAAAAACGGGTTAAAAGTTTTAATGCACTCGATCAAGCCAGTGCTGCATCGTCCCAAAATTTTATTATTTCACATGCTTTAAAGCCTTGCCAATTAAAATATTTAAAGGAACAGTATGTAGGATTGTGGCCAAAACTGGTATTGCAATCACAAACCTTGTGGCTAAAACTGGAACTGCAATCACACAACTAGTGGCCAATACGCAAAATGACAACATAAACATCAGTTGAGGGCTGCAACTCCACTTTTTAAATGACAATATCCTTGCCAGGCCACTGATGTCAGTGATATAAGTATTTGAAATAAAAATTAATTCTTAATGTCTAGTGACATATCAGGGCCATTTTTTGATTAATTGATATAAATTTCTTACATACTGTTCCTTTAAATTGGCCATTATATTTTTATATACAGTACTAACTTTATACATTAAATACAGTAATACAATTAAAAAATATATATATTAAGTTATTTGACTTTAATGTTATTTTGACTTTAATGTTATTTTTAAGTCTTAAATATTTTGGTTACACTTTACAATAAGGTTGTATTTGTTAGTAAATGCTTTAGCTAACATGAACTAACAATGAAATGAGCATTTATTCATCTTTGTTCATTTTAGTTAATTCCAATATAATTGTTCCTGTTGTGCATCATTGTGCATTTACTAATGTTACAAGTCACAACTTTTGATTTTATAAATGTATTAGTAAATGCTGTATAATATATTGTTCATTGTAAGTTTAATGCCGGAGTGCCGTTAGACTGTGGTTGTGCATTCAAAATAATTCAAAGGACCAGAGTCAATTATTCTGCTTATACCACGGTTACCTCAGACATTGCTCTGGTGGTTATTTTAAGACATTTGACATGTCAGTTGTGCTTTTATTGAAATATAATGCATACCCATGGAACACTTCTCAACCAATCAGAATAAATCATTCAACTTCCCTGTGGTATAACATGCTATAATTTATACTCTTATAACACTATGACGTTCATGATAAGTGCTGTACATTATTGATGGGATGAAGACTTCAGAATTTTTAATAAAAACATTTTGAAGCAGATTTCTGAAATGTGTTCATTGAGTGGTGATAATTGTAGGTGACAGGTCTGAAAGTCTCTCAGTCTTCTACTTTAATATTCAGTGTTTCAGCAGCAGGATCTCACGCTGACTGTCTCCGGTTGTAACTTCCCCTCATGTTAACACTAAAGAAAATGTCTTTAAGAGCACAACATTAGGGCCTTGATTCCAAAAGCAGGAACTTAATCCACGTCTTGCATGTTGGAATTGGCAAAAAATGATCTTCCCTGATGTTAGTGTCTTTAATCAGAAGCAATGTCTGCCTAATAATATGAAAATGTGCAAGTTGACCTCCAGTGTTTAAAGGTTTCTGAAGCATGCGCATGTGCCAAACAAGCCTGTTCTCATGAGAATTAGTACGAATTGGCCAATTCGTATGAATTATTAACATACGAACATAGATTAACATAAAAAAGCAATAACGAAATCCCGTTCCTAATGCCAGCGTCGAAGGGGCAAATGCAAATCGTACAAAACTGTACAAATGTTGTCATACAAATTATTACAAATTAGCCCCCTTGTAAAATGAGATAGCATTGGCCATACTTATGATATACGTGTTGTTTTATTATTTGACATGGGGTTAAGGAACAGTAAAGTGTGTTAACTGAGAGAGAGAAAGGGGAGGATGTGAAAACTTTATTTTCTTTCAGACATGTAGTCTATTTTAAAAATTTAACCAAAACATGAGTGAATTATGAATCAGGTTCTGTTTACTTGTGTCATTCTGGTCACATGGTGTCCCTGGAGTTTTGTACAGCAGATAGGGGCATTCGTGTGTGTGTGTTTACTCATGACCAACTATAAATATGGAAATCAGTTCTTTAAAGGGACTGCCGTTGGCAAGGAGACGGTGAAGGACTGAAAAATCGTGTTCTTTTCTTGTTTTACCTGTTTTGGCCTAGATTACATGGATATATATATTAAGTCAAAACAATTATGTACAAATAGCTTGTGGCCTTGAATGTATGTTTAGGCGACAGCAGTGATGTCCTGAAATTGCTCATAGGTTTAGGCATCCAATCATATGTGTGCACTTTTAAAATAAACAGGTGCTTTGGTAAAGATTCTTTGTGCTGATAATGACACAAATCATGTTAAGTTATTATTTTTGGACGAAGGGAGACCTGAAAACTGATTTGGGTGTTTTTGGGGTGAATTAATTCTTTAAAGGCACATCTGCGTGATTTTTATTAGAATATCTTATAAAGAGAATGTCCTTTGACAGAACAGATACCGCTCTTATCTTCAACTCTTACAATAGACACATGATTATTTTTAGACACAGACAATCAAAACAATCTATGAAGTCAATCAAATTTTAAAGAAAAAAACCTGTTGGAAACACCTTCAGTTACAGGCGATCTTTTACACTTTAAAAAGTGAAAGCTGAATCTACTTAAAAATTACTTTAATTGGTAACACCTAAAATATTTAAAGGGGACATTTTACAAGACTTTAAAAAAATGTAAAAAAAAATCTTTGGTGTCCCCAGAGTACATATGTGAAGCTCAAAATATCATATAAATAATTTGTTATAGCATTGTGCTATAGCACAGTACTTTTTTGCGATAATCTAAAAGTCTATGGAAAAAAAGAATGGGCTTTTTTGCATAGAACCAGCCTGCGTCCGAAAGCTGTAAAATACTTCCTTCGGAGGCAAGGCAGGAAGGCATCAAGGCTCGTCCGAATCCAATGTTTGGTTTACTTCCTGTCTCCTGAGATACCGTCATCATCTTGTCCCACAATTCTATGCATTGGCGTGCACGGGGAATGTGATTGGTTGAGCCTGGTCGAGTTCGAAAAAATAAAATGGCGGCCAAGAAAGCGGCTGGAGCACAAATTTAATGTAAATAAAGTTTTATTTTAACTTTTTACACCATTTAATTGCATTCTAGTGAGAAATTAGTGTTGCAGTTTCAAATATGCAGTTAGTTATCACAAAGGCGCTTTCTGTTTATATTTCAAACAAAATTTTATTGCCCCGCCTATAAAGTCTGTCCGAATGCGTTTCCCAGAGCTGCCTCCATGTCGCCAAAGTCATTGCATAGGAAAATAATAGAAAAATCATTCTAATATACACTCGTATCATAATGCTAAACAACCAGAAACACCTGATCCTAGTTTTTATCTCCATAACAAAATCTGAGATGACCAGACATGGACTAATTTTTTTATGAATTATTAATATATTGCTGTCTGTGATTCCATAAGCCTGGAGATCATCTTGACAACACAAAAGTCATGGGTTCGATAAGGGAATGCACATACGAATAAAATGTAGGCCTATTTGTCACTTTGGATGAAAATGTCTGCCAAATACATCAATGTTATTTTAGTTGGATAAAAGTTCTTTCATATGGCTTTACATCTGCCGTTTCTGTCATATACATTTAGCCCTTCTGTGATAATTTGTAAATTACCCAAGAGTAAAATATCCTCAGGTAAGTACCGGTGAGTACATGATGTTTTAAGAACACATGTGATTGCTATGTAAACTCATGTGAAGTTTTGCTGCCCCCTGTAGTTCATGAGTAGACTTAGGCTGTAATCGAAGTCATGCAGTTTTCCTTGATTTTGGGTTCTAAACTGGATTCATCTCTTTCAAGTTCACTATACCGTTATTTACATATTTACTAAACAGTATGGAATAGTGCAGTAAGGAAGAAAGGATTTATCAGTTCATCCATCCTTGTTCATATATCTTGACTAAAGAAATGAGGTCGACAACTCTCAGTAAATTATTTGATGGGGTCACTGTTGTCAGAAACCTCGGACATGTCTCTCAGATCTGTATGTAGGATCAGGACTTTCTGTCATGTAGTCTAAGCAGTCCTCACTCCCTGCACTCCACACATTTCACTCATGAGAGTGCAGATCTGCCTGCTGCCCCCGGCAAAAAAAACAAACGGATGAATAACTCAAACCAGGTACCACGACACGCGAGTTTCTAATATTCCCCGAAGTACAGTTTAACTTTGACAGGATGGTATCATGTCAGGTCATGTGCTGTTTATTGTAGTATACTGAGTCTATGCATGGCTATTATTGAATCAAATGTATATTTACATTTTTGCTTTTAGCAGATGCTTTTATCCAAAGCGACTTACGTGCATACAAGATATACTTTTTCAGTATATGTGTTACCTGGGTTCAATTTTTTTGTGCTGTCAATGCAGTGCTCTACCATTGAGCTATATTTTAAAGATGCCAAAGAATGCATAGAAATAATCTGTTAAATTGTTCTCTGATATCTACATAGAAGGTTGTTGCTTTATTAAGTGCAAAATTATACAGAGACAGTTTTACATGTCCATTTACAACCCTAGGATTTGCCTTCAGAATGAAATGGTCTATTATTACCTTATTTGAAATGGTGCATTTCGACTGTAACATCACAGTTGTTATGTTGGGATTGGTCTGTTTTCCAGGGGTCTTTTGCATGCACGAGGTCTACATAAGAATGAGGAAACAATGGTTTTAGGCTCACGATGTGCCATTACCATGTACAGAACTCTTATTATTAATCTATGCCTAAGTAAGTACAGTTTTACATTCTTAAACTTACCTTATTTTGATATACATATTAAAAGCAGGATTTTTAGTGTAGTTCCTACATTTACCAGCAGAGGCTGAATGAGCCTGTATTTTATTTCTATCTTTACAAATAACAGTTTGCTCTTTTAGATGTTTCTGGTGACATTACCATTTTTGACCACATAGTATAAAGTAAATTTTCTTTCACAGTCTATTAGTATTGAAACATGTTTACTCCTATCAGGCTTAAAAGTTTAACTGCATGCATCACCAAAATACTGAATAAAAGACTTACAGTAAATAAAATGTGTGGGGTGTCGCAATATTTGTCATCAGACATTTTTGCATTGATTTAAACACTGACACATATAAATGTGGCACATCATTATACATTACCAAAGCTGATGTGAAACTTCATGGGTTATTGGTTTAGTTTTGTATATTTTGGAAAGTACACACTTAATGGGTAAAGGCTGGGGTAAATGGTTTCTAGGAATTCTATAAGTAAGCTTTTCAAATGAAATAATGAAGTATGCATCATTTACACTGACTTGTGTGACAGAAACGTATTCACTAAAAATCCAGTATAAGACTCATTGAATCAAGGTGCTGATACAGCCTAGTGTTGTTTATGGGCATCAGTAAACAAAGCATTTTTAATTATATATATAGTTTATAATTTAAATGTGCAATTTGTAAGATATTTGCAGTAAAATCTCCAAAAACCACTAGGCCAGTGTTATATATTTTGTCCAGCTGATTACTATCAATATCTGTAATGTTTTCAACTACTAGTAAATCGTGAGAAAATTTCCATTCAAAACATTGTTACGGGGCAGTGCAGTCTCCTGTCAGTGACGTTAATATCCATGTGACCCTTTGTCACCGCCTTTACTGACGTAAACCACATGACAACAGTGGTCGAGTTCGAAAAAATAAAATGGCGGCCAAGGAAGCGTCTGGAGCACAAATTTAGTGTAAATAAACGTATATTTTCACTTTTTACACATTTTAATTGCATTTCTAGCGAGAAATTGTATTGTAGTTTTCAAATGTGTGATTAGTTATCACAAAGGCGCTCTCGGTTTATATTTCAAACACGCTGCCTTTGAAGTGCGTCGGAAAGCCTTTCTCTGAGCGGCCTTCAGGCCTCCGAGGCCGAAGTCATTTCCTCATGAGGCAGCGAGGCAAGTCCTCACAGTCCTCACTGCCTTGAGTTTTCAGACGCAGCCAGTGTCGTGGACAAATGCGGAACTATGCGATAGCGCCTGTCGGGCTACGCGGCGTGCTTGTTTATTAACTTATGGATAACTCTTTACCGTCTGCCGCTGGTTGTGTCAGCTCCTGTAAGCGTACGGGCCAACCAAACGACCCAAGAAGAGTTTGGAACAAAACGAGAGAAAGAATGAGGATCAATTTGTTGTTGCATAATCTGGATGGAGAGAGCTTCACGACAACATTTAACTAGACCGAGATTCTGATCCTGCTTGTGTTTTACGCGATGGGTGAGTTGTTTAGATTCGTAACCCTTCAAAAAACGTATGCTATTATATTGATCACAACATTAGTGTGTAGATTGTAATAAGCGCGTCTTCCCGCGGACGATATGCACATCAAGAGGTATTGTACAGCAATATAAATGGTCATTTTAAGACACTTCACAATAAGATTTGTACTGTCAATACATTATGTGAAAAATCATTGTAGATTGTAAGTTGAAAACTTAATTCTGTGCTGTGTTTACCATCGAATTTGGACTAATACTGTAATATATATGACTAACAATTTCATTTTGAACATCACATATAAACTTACATAATGAAATAAACGATGTCAACAAACGCAACATTTATAAGACTTGATTACCTTATCCATCAACGTGATTTCTCGTTCTCGTCAATACAAATCCCATAATTCCACGCAACTTCAGAGCGTCAGTAAACAACATCATTGTTATTGTTTGATCTGGCGCCATCTAGCGGCGCATAAATACAAATTGTATCTTTAACTTCTCCTGTAATGTAAAAATAGGCAGCATTTCTGTCAAACCAATATATATATTTTATGCTACTTTAATAAAAAAAAAGTTAAACAGTTGCAACTTGTTTTTATGAGTTATGTCAACTTTTCACAAGCCAAAACTTAAAAGAATAGTTTAAATTGACTTGCAAAACCAAGTTGTTTTAACTTCATGCTGCATTTTTTTTACAGTGTGGGATCCCAGGAATTTTATGCAGCATGTTTTGTTTGCAAGTTTTGCATATTTTGTGTGTGAGCGAGACATCTCAGACTAAATAAAAGACGATAAAACCAAGCACTAATGTATATTCAAATAGCTCTCTTTCACTCTCAGTTCTTATGGACTGAAGATGAAAAGAAGGTGAAGATTTTTGCTTGGGTTTTATGCTTCTCAGATTTTCCACATCCAAACAGACCACAATAATCTTATAGCAGACTTATAGTCTCTTAGTAACCGCTGAGCAATATATAATAAGATTATACTCTTTATTCACTGGGTTTTTAAGGAAATATATTAGGGCATCATTGAACATCAACTTGATCTTGAACCTTCAAATGAAACAATGAACAATTAAATATTTTTTTCTGTAAAATCGCTGTCAAACAATGTGCATTAAGAAAAGCACTAAATAAATAATACTGAACTGAAAATGTGTTTTAAATTAAAGGATTGCTCCACGTTCATAAAAAAATTCTAATAATTTACTCACCCCCATGTCATCAAAGATCTTTAGGTCAAAATGATTTTTTTTAAGGAAAACCATCTTCATCGTCATTTTTGTAAAAAAAATGATTTTTGTTTGGAAAAAGTTGGATATCATGCATTTTCTTTTTGACTAATGTATTCATCCATTTGTAAAAGGTATCAAAGACACTCAAGTCAAAATATTGAAATAAGCCAATAAGGAACATCCAGGCCTCTCAGGTAAACACGGCATCTTAAGAAACCACCTATTCAAAGAAAGATTAAAGTGTATTACATCATGGAAATCATGTCTTCATTTTCATGAGGTACTGGAAAATGTGATTTGCAGAGACCAGTGGTCTCCAACATAGTGCCCCAGGTTGCCCGCACGGGGTCTGTGAGTTGCCCGCCAAAGCACATTCTATTGATAGCCTCAATATTTTTTATTACATTCTTTATATCAAAACATTTTAAAAACAATTATAGAATATATCAAAAATAAAATAAAAATTTTGAGACTATATAAAAAATAGCCCTCCAGATTTAATTTATCCATTGTGTTAGCCCTTACTTACAAAAAAAAGGCGTAGACCATATATTGAAGCTGCGGCTTGTATTTGCAAGACATGATTTTATGGTTTATGATATAAAAATGTTTTTGTCCCTTCACTCCCCCCATCCTATTCTGGACCTCCTTTCCTAGAAAGTACTTGTGTTACATAACAAGCCAATGACACTATAATGCTTTTCCTAAATATGAAGTGACATGAAGAGTGAGAATCGGCACAAAGCCTTACTAACTTCAGCAAATAGTGAATTTAAATGCATAGTTCACCCAATAACATTTGTGCAATTTATGCATTAAGCAGACAAAGACTTTATCATTAGTTACTCACATTCATGTCGATTAAAAGTTAGATTTTTTACAAAGTGCGTTTTTTTCTGATGATTATCGCCACTTTTTCGTTTTTGGGTGAACTATTCCTTTAGATTTTTTAGGTACAGTAAATTACTGTTAATACTAATGGGGAGAGCTATAATTAGAAAAGACATTTTAAATATATACGTTTTCACCTCTAGTGATCGCTATTTCAGAAAAACAAAGGCAAAGCTTAATGCCATTATGATGGAGAGCGGAACGAGAAATGTTGTTTTCATCATCCAGAGATGTATGGAAATCGCTAATCATGTTCACGGATGAGGTAATGAATGAATGTTTTATTACCTGTATGTCTGATCACATTATTTTTATGCCATCGTAATAAATTGGCTGCAAGGCACAAGAGCTGTGTGTTAGATGCTTACGCATTTGTCCATTCGTCAATTTCTACAACCGTAAACTGAGGATAAGTCACTAAAAGGGCGACAATTACAAGGGAGACAACGGACGAGCCATTATTTTAAACAGGAATTTCTCCAGATTTACAAATCCTTGGGAACTTTTAGTATTAATGCAAGTACACGACTGCATGAAATATATAATACTGTGCAAGTAGTTTTTGGATATTTTATTACAAAAATCGTACATACTGTGGCTTTCTGGGATGGTCCTCAAATGGTTTAAATTATACCTAAAAGGGAGAGGTTACTATGTGGACATAGATAACCATAAATCTGAGTGGACATCCATGACATGTGGAGTCCCACAGGGTTCAATTCTTGCACCACTTCTGTTTAGTTTGCATACCTGTATGCTCCCACTTGGTCAAATAATGAAAAATAATCAAATTGCTTACCACAGCTATGCAGATGACACCAAGATATACTTAGCCCAGTCACCCAATGACTACAGCCCCATTGACTCTCTGGGCCCTATTTTAACAATCTGAAACGCAAGTGCGAAGCGCAGAGCGCAAGTGACTTTGTGGGCGGATCTTGGGCGCTGTTGCTATCTTCACGGCGGGAGAAATAAGTCTTGCGCCGGGCGCAAATCAATAAGGGGTTGGTCTGAAGTAGGTTCATTATTCATAGGTGTGGTTTGGGCGTAACGTCAAATAAACCAATCAGAACGCTATCCAACATTCCCTTTAAATGCAAGGGCGCAAGTTCCATGGCGGGTTGCTATTATTATGACGGATTTACCAGGCGCACGCCAGGAGCGGTTCACAGCCGAGGAGACCCACGTTCTTGTAAGAGCAGTCAAAGACAGAGAAGTTGTTTTGTATGAGGATGGGAGAAACCCACCCGAATCAGCGTCGTGGTTAAACAGGCGTGAGAGGAAATAGCCGCAATTGTCTCATCAGCTGCGCCAAGCACTACAATGATGTCAGGAGACGGGGGGATCCCAAGCTTGCCAGCATAAATCGGGCATGCCGGGCACACAGGAGGACATCGCTGCGTCCACCCTCACTGAAGGGGTTTGGGGGCTTTGAAATCGGACACAAGAAACGCAAGCAAGGTCCAACCCCAAAGTACACTTACAAATCAAGTTCATATACATAAAGGTTTCTTATGAAAACATTTTAATTATTATTACATAAAATAAACGTAATACAGCCACACAACAAACTTATGAAAATATTTTAATAGTTATTTGCATGAGAATTGTTTAACGCTGCCACACAAAATAAATAAAAACTATCACCACAATGCTCACCACTATGATTTCCCTTATCTCATGTATTAATATTTTTTATTGTAACAATTTATGATGATTTCCCTTATCTTATATTTTTTTATTGTAACAATTTATGATTTGCAAAAATAACTGTTGCATCTGTGTAGATTAGATAAGCAATGCGCGTTGTGCACGCTATACATTATGGTCAAGCATGCGCCCTTAAAATAGCATAATGAACCACGCGCAACGCGCCACTGACTTTAGACTAGTTTTTTTTGGTTAGTAGCGCAATTGTTTTTTGAAACTGCAAAATAGCATAAGAGATGGTTTGCGCCGGAGCACGCCTCCTTTTTTGCGCTGAACCGCCCAGGGAGCGCAAGTTAATTCCCTAGTTTGCCGACATGCGTCTGTTGAGGGAAAAACCCGCTATGCGCCAGTGCAAAATGATACATGCGTCACTGACAAAGTCAATTGCGCTGGGTGCAAGATAGGGCTCCATATGTAAATGCATTGATGAAATTAACAGTTGGATGCGTCAAAACTTCCTCCAGTTAAATAAAGACAAAACTGAAGTCATCGTATTTGGAAATAAAGATAAAACTCGCAAGGTTAACACATACCTTGACTCTAGGGGTCTAAAGACACAAAATAAATTTTAGAGTCTGACCTTCATTTCAGTAGTCACGATAAGCAAATCAGCTTACTACCATCTCAGAAATATTGCCAGAATTAGTTGTTTTGTCTCAAGACTTGTTCATGCTTTCATCACAAGCAGGGTGGATTACTGCAATGGACTCCTTACTGGGATCCCCAAAAAGATCTGAGCCTTAACTTATCACTAAATAACAGCACAAACAATTGTCAAGAATCAATCAAACATTTACAACTCAACTCCTAATATCAAATGTGACTTAGCCAACAGATCACATACACACCTATACAAATATTCACATATCTCTATACTCATACACCTATACATGTAAACACATTGAAATCTGAGATTCTAAATCTTCAAGTGTATGGACTACACCTACTTATACACATGCATATACACACACACATACGCATAGACACATACCTGACACATACACACATAGAAATCTAAAATGAGATTCTGAATTTTCAATTGTGCTCATGGACTCAACATGTTCTGAACATATTCTAAGTTAAAACTTCATACACCCTGAGGCCATTTTGGAGATTTCCGCCTGGATTTGGCCTACCCAATTTCAAAACCTTCCCATACCCACACGCAGAGGTTTACATACAAACGTTTGGTATCATTTTACAGGAAACCCTTTAAAATGACCAAAACACTGTTGAAAGTGCTAAACATATGTGTTGTCAGTACTCTAATAAACACAAAAATGAATAGGTGCTTTTTGATGGTTTTTTTTCTAAAGTCTTTATTTGAAACTGTATAACTCTGGCCCGAGTGCTCCAGCTACCTGCAGGAAGTTTTGTTTGATTCCAGCAATTGTCAGCTTACAGAGGAAAAAGGACTTTTTTCTCTATCGTAATCTATGCAAAAGTTGTTTTACTCCAACTGAAGGGAGGAATAATACCCTTTTGTATACAATTTCTGCCTAAAAACATTTGAAGTGTCCCCATAACCACATACAGTGGAATAAATGCAATATATAATTTTACAGAAAATCCTTTTAAGTTACATAAAAAGCTGCTGTTTGTGAGAAATATTGTTATTTATGTTGTTTTTCATATGATGAAACACCACCAGATTTTCTTTTTTTGTGTTGTAAATACTGGATTTGATAGTGGATAACTCTGGTTCTGTGTGCTCTAGCAGACTGCAGACAGTAAACACACAAAAAAAGAATGATCTCTTTAGCATGTCGCATTCAAAAGTTATTCTTATTTTACTGAAGGGTGTAAAAATACATTTTTCATATAAAAATACTTTTTTGGTTTTGCACATACGAGTAGAACCTAAGATAAAAGATGGTGTAGCATTTGTGGCTATCTGTGCTATCTGAGGCAGTTCACGCTCAAGTTTCACATAAATGTACAAAAAATTTTACCTCATTATTAATTCGACAATTGTTGGATATGTGGTGATAATAGAACAAAAATATTCAAACGATGTAGCCTTATTCCTGAGAGTGAGAGCTTTCATTTGATATAAGACTTGCCCATGTTTGTCATATTTGAAAAACATGAAATATGTAAATATTATATATCTCAAAGTGATGCATATCTGCAGAAAGTAGAGATTCTAAGCTTTCAAACAGTATCCCATATGTGGTACTGGGGTCCTTGACAGACCATTAAAAATTAAAGGAATATTTTATATTCATATATATAGTCATAATAAGTAATTTTGGACCCGGGTCCACATGGTTTATGTAGCCTCTAGTGAAATTCACGTTCAAAACAAAACAAAAAATTTTAATTAAATGTTTGGGCGCCAGACAAGACTTGTCGATTCATATGAGCTAGGAATAGCCCCGGCCCGGATAGCAATAAACCATCCGTTACACAGATAATACAACAACAAAAAACACAATTGTACTCCAGCAATGCAGTTTGGTGCTTGTGGTTTATTTCAGGTAAGTCAAATGAAAAGGATGAAAAGTTTAAATGTCAATGTTGTATAGCAATACAGGCGGGGTATGGACTGCGTCATCTTGATGGTTCATTTTCCATAAGATTTTACAGAGTGCACATACAATAAGAAAAAGATAAATATTTATAAATAATCGGCATATACATTCATACATAAATCAAGTGACAAATCCTCTAATAACCAATTATCTTTAACATGAAAACAGACAAAAATGGCACATACATTTTCAATCGTGAGCAGGGGCGTCATGCACCAATTTTTTTAAGGGGGCACAGTGTCAACAGCTCACAGAAATTTGTGCATACACAGACATCAAACGAAATATTATAGAGCTTTCAGTCTTTTCCATGGCACTTACATTTCTAACAAACTTTAATGCAAAAACCTCCAAAATAAAAGTGATGACTAACTTTAATATCAAATACTATTCAATCGGAATAATGACACATTTGCATCATATTTACATCTGAAACGGCAAGTCTTAATGGCTTGTTTAATTGTGTCATTAATGCATTTTGCACAACAACTGCATTATCATATAAAATTAATGTAATTTTAAATCCATAAAGTATATAAACAACGAAAATGACATAAGCTATAGCCACGTGATTGATTTTAATGTTCAATAATGATTTTAAAAATATGTTTAGATAAAATTATTAGAGGAACGGATTTTTGCATTAAATTTTACCTCATGTAAGCATGTGAGATTCCGCGCCCGCGTGAACTCTACTACTTTGGCGTTGTGCCAAGAAGATGAATCTCTACTAATATAACGTTGAGACTGTCACATTTAAAACCATACATTTTCTACACAGAGGAGGTTAACTGCACATTACCGTACTGGGGTTTGGAAATGTTGTGAGCGTTTCTAACACGTTTTAATTCCTCAGATAGCCAAATGCAGCAGCAAGCCAGCAACAGCAGAGAGCTCGTGAGCGCGCCTAGACGCTGATGACGTCTGCGACTGCGGTGACTGCAGCACCAGCTGCCGCCAGAATAAAAGTAATGTAACATGATCAAAACACTATCAAAACGGCGAAAATCTCCGAAAAGTGACAAGGACGCAGCACAGAATGTATAATAGTGTGCATATTAAATAGATTAAAAGTCAAATAACAGATTCATGGACGCTTATTTGATTTTGAGGTTGGATGCAAAATCCATTGGCTCAAAAAAACCAAGGGGGCACATGCCCCCTTAGTTTGAATGGGCATGACGCCTCTGATTGTGAGTGATGTTTGAATCTTATGAGTAGTGCTGCACAATTAATCGCATCGCAATCACGATGTCAGCCTGTGCGATTATATGACAGCAAAATGTTGCAATTATATTAAATAAATAAATGTGTAGACTTGTTAACACAAACTTTCTGATAACAGTTTGATGATTTTCCTTGCTGTTTATAAAAAAAAAAAAAAGGCAGTGCACGTGTGGCATGCAAGTGTGTGGCGTGCGTCGTCACTTGTGTGTGCGCAGTGCGGAAATACCAGAGCGAAAATGGATGCAGAGGAGATTGACAGTGATATGGTAGCTAAAAAAAACTCTACGTCTGTTGTAAGGCGGTATTTTGGATTTAGGATTACTGACACTGAGCAGTTGCTACATCACGTGGCAATTCGAAAACATTTCTAGTTTTACAAATACACATTTTAGCATTATCACTAAACTGTTTGTGGATTTTCCTTAAAACCCATCAAGTTGACTCAAGATACCATGTATTATAATCGCAACCGCACATCGCAATATTAGCATCAATAATCGCAATGGGAAAAATTACCCAAATCGTGCAGCCCTAGTTATGAGTGTGCGTGTGGCAATGTATGAATAAGTGTGGATACGATGAAAAAGCATACGGGTACTAACCGAAGTTTACGGAAGTGGAGGTGCACGGAGTGAGGTGTAGCAGCCTCTCTGTGCTCATAACAGATGGGGAAAACAATACAATTGTCCGTAGCTTATCACAAGTTATCGACTGGGAATGATGCTCACACGATCCAAAGCTAAAGCTCTACGGTGCACTCGTCAATAAACTCAAAAGCCATCATCCAAACAACATCTGTCCTCTCACGGCAGGCCAACACTCTCACCAGGTAAACAAAACAATGACGCAGTACTTCTGGATGCGACGCAGTCCCTTTTATCTCCTTCCGGTTCTTTCAGGTTAGCTCCACCTATTACTCCTTCCTTTCATACGATCGATTCACGGAAACAAACATGAATAATAATAATAATAATAATAGTAAATATAGCTGCAAGCAACGATATGGGGCCAAGCACCTTCAGCGCAATGAGCACCCAAAGCACAGCAAGCACCATACAGCGCATCAAACACGCAAGGCTCAGCTTCTATAAGAACTGTTATAGTACATAACCTCTAGGTGGCGCTGTACTCTGACTTCCCAGGTACGTTTAGGGCATCATGCCAAAGCTCCCTACCGATTTCTCCAATAGTTCAAAAGATATAACAATTTATATCAAATTTCAAAATGGCGGACAGGTGGTTTGGTCAAACCCGGCATAATACACATCGACAGATGCGGCATGAGCCAAGGAATCCATAGACACCAAGAAATTAAAAACAACAAGCAATAAGCATGATGAGAGCAATCATGGGTACTAAGTAGAATTTTCATAAATCAAACGGATCAGCAGTTATAACCATTTGAACATTGAATTTTTTTATCTGCTGGTAGCGCTATAGAGTTAGTGCTAGAGACCCCATTTTTAGCCACATGACTATTTAGGACCACCACTACAACTGTGCCAAATTTCATCATTCTACTACTTACGGTTCATAGGGCTGCCATAGACTCCCATTGGGGAAGAAGAAGAAGAAGAGGAAGAATAATAATACTGACAATTACAATAGGTGCCCCTAATAATAATGTAAACATATAGTGGCAGAAAGTTTCTGCACTGCCACACAATCAGTATATCATTATTACAATGCTTTGTTCTCTGGATATTTAAGAAAAATGGTAAAAGATTTGGATGGGATTTTCTATATGCAGAAAGGAACCCCCATGACGCTGTATCTTTGATATAGCATAATGTTTTTTATTTCTTTTTAAGGAATCTGTAACCAGATCTTCATCTCATTGCCAGGTATTCATTATTCTCATTTGATTATATTTGTTTCTTCGTGTTTTAATTAGATTGTAAATTGGCTTTGAATTATGACCTTCCTACCTGGCTAATAAATTGTTACGTTTGCATTCATTCTAATTTGCTCTGTTTTGTTGATTCTTCTTAGTTACTATAAAGTATAACGATATCTTTTGTTACCATAAATCTACGACCGGGGTATAAAGTCATGCTAATTGTCTATACCGCCAACTAAGATGTCCAGCAACTACACTACTATAGGCAGGTTATAAGGAGATACGCCTGGACCTCTGGTTATTACCCCTACTTTGATTAAGTTGTTGTACAGTATATAATTCGCTATACCAAATTAGAAGGCACTAGTTTATGCCTCTGATCATCTTATGGGTTTTTATCAAGTTGTATATAGATGGTTACAGTGGCCGGTGTTGCCAGACCTCTGGTGTGGTCGAGCTTTATGTTTCAGAATGCACACATTCTGGGCTGATATGACACTCGTATGAACAAGTTCAATGTAAACATGAATAAATAGAATGATCAAACGTTCTTCCAAATTCTACAATTACATCAATTTGATTCAGAATTACTTACGACACGTTTCATATCTTTTGTAGTCAGATATTAAGTTGGGTAATGTTAAAACGTCATTGGAAAAGACAGAACGTGCAATGATGTTTGGTTTCTGCTGTTGGGCCAAACGGATGGATATTTTTATTTTTCCCCTTACAATTCCAATCCCACCTGTGTCACTTGAGAAATGTCCTGGAGTAAATGCTGACAGTTCTGAGGTCAGTCACTATGTGTCTCTTTCTCTTGGGCTGGTGTATGTGTTGTCGTCTCAATGGGTCTGTGATCTGCACCTACTGCTTCTGATACACAAGCAAAACCCTGTTCCCTATTAAAAAAAAACAGACAAAGGTTTTTGTTATTTAGCAGCAAGTACTTAACCAGTTTTATTTACAGTTTTACCTTTTGCAAAGGAAACATTCTTGTTTATTGGTCAACATTTCTTTGCTATTCCCACAACAGTGCCCATTAAGTAAATCAGATAAAATACTATTTTTACATAGCCTAACATACTGAGATAAACATATAAAGCTTTCAGCCTCCTTAAAGGGGATGTCTAAGGCTATTGCATGCATTCTGACTTTTTCCACAATTAAAGAGCTAAACATCTCAGCTAAACATGGTAAAAAAAATAGTTGGACGTGTAAAAGTATTTCTGTGCCGAAAACACCCTATTCAGGGTTTCTGTTAAAGTCGCAATGACATTCATATTCATTTTCGAGTTAAATGTGAACTTCATTATTATTTTTTTTTAATTAATGTGCCCTCATAATTTTTTATAAAAAATGCAAATCTCGCTTTACTACCAGTAATATGGTATGGCAGGTGGGCGGGGCCTTGGAAAAGGTCGCAGCAATTAGCAAACAGCAACATGACCCAACTTCAAACAATCCAATCAGATCTCTAATCGACTAATTCAAGCCAAGCCCTACCTTTTTTCCATTTCAGAAGCCGTTTCACTCGGATATACGTCACCATGGGGAAAATAAGACAATCTCTACTTTCGTTTCATGGCGACTTTAAAAGTCAGTCTTTAGCTCGGCTGTTTTCGGAAAGAAGCCGTACAGCTGTATGTGTGTTTTATAAATCTGATCAAACTCACGACTTTTGGGGTATATAAAGGATGTAATAGGAACTCAAGATGAACATGAGATCGGCAGAAACTGTGTGTGTTATGGCAGCGGGAGTCACGTGATGACAGTAAAACAGCATGGTGATTGACAGGACAATGACGAAAAAAAAGAACCCTGTTTAATAAAGGTTTCTTTTCTTCCTTAAATATAAGTGAGTTTGTATTTGTTTAATTGCTGTTGGGTTTTCATTAAAATAGTAATGAACCACAAAGTAAGCATCGGTTTTAAAGTAAGGGGGAAATCCAGAAATGTTTATTTCTATAGCAGGGCATGCATATCATCTGGCTTATTTATTTTGGTAATAACAAATAATGTTAATACTCATCAAAATCTAAAGTTGAAGATTAAAATCTGATTATGAATCCGAGCCAAAATTTCCTCACCAGCACACCCCTAAAGATTACAACTGAATACTTTTTTATTTAATGCTTTAAAGGTGACATAGAATGATTAAACGGGGTATTTATCCTTGTTCTGTGATGTGACATGTAGACAAAAATGTTTTTGTTTGGGTCTGTAATGCCTTAGAAGCTTCCTAAAAACCTCTCTCAAATAGCTCCATTAGGGTGGGGGAATTTTAAACAAGTGGTTTTGCACCTATTCAGCTCCCCCTACTGGCTTAACTTGCAATCTCATTACTGATTGGCTGACTTTGCAGCCACTCAAAAAATTTAGCCAATTATTTTAAAGTGGATGGGCAGTTAGATGCCTGTGATGTCATAAGCATCAGTTTTTCAGATTGGGCCGTTTTCTTGCTGACATTTCTAAAAGAGGAATTTCTGTGAGACTGAGATGTTTAGCATCTCTAGCACTTTTTGTATGTTCGTGAATGTGGGTAGACTACCATTATTCAACAAAGACAAGGTAAAAATGGTTTTTCATTTTCTGTCCCCTTTAAATATACTTAAAATAATATTAGTAAAGCTCAATGTGTGGCTTTTGCACTTTTAAAAAGCACACTTCTACACATATTAACGTTTTATTTAGCTATAATAACAAGTACAAAATCGAATTGAGTAGATATTTAGGTTTTATCCGATTAGTCAATTTATAAAAAAAAGGGGGGGACAATCGGCTGATTAATAAATTTTGCAGTCCTACATCTAACATTTGAGCATTAGTTTCTATACATCTAAAATAAATCAAGTAGAGTCAGGCATACACTGAGCAATTTAGCGTCTGAATTTGACCTGATTTCTGAGACATGCGACTTTTTTTAAAGGCAGGGTATCTGATTTAATCCAGATACATTTTTAGTTTTGCTGGTTAAAAGTCTCCTCACAACTGATGTTAAGTTGTCTAAATGTATTTGTGAATCTGTGAAAGGCATCAGACAAATCATTGAACTCGAACGCAATAATTGGACGCATGCAATTTTTGCTCCTCTTCTGTGAACGTGTTTTGCATGCCCTGTTCATCATACGCTATTAGCGCGTTCACGTGCGCTCACCTCCTGTATGTAAACAGAGGCAAAAAAACGTTTCTGTAAATGACAACCTGCACAGGAGTCACAAAACGAAAGACATCTTTCCGAATTAACATCGGTAACTTTACTGCGCGTTCATGTGTTTTGGAGGAGGCGTGGCATTGGATGGCGATTTGAATAGAGAGTGGGACCATGATTTCAGTGCTAGTAGGCTAAAGTTAGCATGTTTCAAAATCAGATACCCTGCCTTTAAGGCGGGCCGAATTTTAGCTTTACTGTTTGTCGCACAGCTTACAGTGGGATTAACCTGACACAGAATTTCTGACATGTCAGTGCTTTTTAGCTCAGGGATCTAACCATATAGTGTGAGCACACCTTTTGTGAGCTTGGGCTTTACATCGCATTCGATTTACGCGTACAATGAAAGTTGGCGTTTAACCACGACTTTGCGTGTAGGCGTGCTTAAAAAAACTGTGCTCACTTCAGAAGATCATCCAGTTCTCTTTTGATCTTGACGACAACAGGTGGACCCTGGTAAACCAGAGACGTGTAGAGCTGAACTAAAGACGCTCCAGCACGGATCTTATCCAGAGCATCCTGCCCGCTGGCCACCCCACCAACTCCAACGATGGGTATCTTTCCTACAGATTCACACAAACACAAGCTTTTCCTTATTAAACACATTCACTGTGTACAAGTTAATACATTTTTTTAGTTCCAACTACACAAATATAAATGAAACATGGAGAGAACCGCAAAACATTTTTCTTTTAGTATGTAAGGGTACCTTTGGTCAAGCAGTACATGTCTCGCACCGCGCGCGTGGACATTTCTTTAACAGGTTGACCGCTGAGTCCTCCAATCTCATGTTTTTTGGGGTCTTTCAGAGTCTCGGGTCTGGAAACAGTTGTGTTTGAAACTATTAAACCATCCACACCAACCTAAAAGAAAATACAGGTCATAAGAACTGAACTTTACCACATTTTTTACATAAATGACATTTAAGGCAGACCTCCATGATGACTTCTGCAATGTCTTTTTTGTCCTGAGCAGTAAGATCAGGAGCGATTTTCAACAGGACCGGTGGGCGATTCTTACTTGGCAGAGAATCTCGCTCCTTCAGCACCTGAATAAACATTTTTACAAAAAAGACATTTTCAGCAAGAAATAGAAATAAAAGCCCTTAACACTTCATCTCATCTGATCAATCATACACATTTCACTCGCATAAGGGGACATTTACGGCAACGTATATTTTCAACATTTTCCAATGAAAGCGCAGTGCTTTTCAAAAATGTCAGCAGCTGAGAGTTGAAAAAAGTTTGGGTGAAACACTCAGCTCGTTAATGTCAATTATCACTCAGCCGTCCAATCACAGTGGAGGAGGGGCGGGACAAATATCACAACAACCAACTGCTGCATCGATCAATGACTGATAAACAAAGCAGAAATATTATAGCAACCAAAGCAATAAGCTAAAAAAAGCTGGCAAGCGCCTACAGTCGACGTCTGCCTGGCATTTTCAGCCACATTTAAACGCTTTGTTTCACTTTGCAGCGGTTTCACTCACTTCAATAAAAACAATAACACAAATCTGTTTTATTGAGGTGATTTGTTGGTAGTGTAAGCATGGTCGAACAACAATAAAACTCTATAGTTAACAATAACCACTTTTGTAAAAATAAAATATGGTCCTTGGCAGGCTGAGCGATGTTGACCAAAATGTCTCTGTAATTTTAAGATGAATGATGATATACGATAAATATCTCTTTATTTACGTTATTGCTTATATTGGTTGATGCTGGAAAGGGGTTTTTGAGCCGTGACACTGACAAGGATAAATGATAATTTAAAAAATGACGGGGTAATACTAACTGTTGGACATATTTATATAGCGGTTAACCATTAAAGCGGTAATCGTTACATGATCTCAAATTACGATATACCGGCCAGCCCTAGCGCTTGGTAGATAGATGTTAAACTGTTTCCTCAAGAAGATTACATATGAAGCACACAGCACAAACAGCTGAAGTGATCAGGAAAATAATAATACAAATATCGATCTGTGGGTATATAAAACCTGATGTATAAAAGACGACATTCTTTAGATCAGTGTGACACAAACATTTATTTACACCCATATGTGAGCAATAAAAACAAAACAAAAAAGTATCAGCTTGTAAAGAATGTGAGTAGAGCTGCAAAACAATTAATCGCAACTAATCGCTTGCAGAATAAATGTTTACATCATACACTCACCTAAAGGATTATTAGGAACACCATACTAATACTGTGTTTGACTCCCTTTTGCCTTCAGCACTGCCTTAATTCTATGTGGCATTGATTCAACAAGGTGCTGAAAGCATTCTTTGGAAATGCTGATATTGATAGGATAGCATCTTGCAGTTGATAGAGACTCATCAGACCAGGCAACATTTTTCCAGTCTTCAACTGTCCAATTTTGGTGAGCTTGTGCAAATTGTAGCCTCTTTTTTCTATTTGTAGTGGAGATGAGTGGTACCCGGTGGGGTCTTCTGCTGTTGTAGCCCATCCGCCTCAAAGTTGTGCGTGTTGTGGCTTCACAAATGCTTTGCTGCATACCTCGGTTGTAACGAGTGGTTATTTCAGTCAAAGTTGCTCTTCTATCAGCTTGAATCAGTCGACCCATTGGTTTGAAGCCACGCTCAAAATTGCTTAAATCATCTTTCTTTCCCATTCTGACATTCAGTTTGGAGTTCAGGAGATTGTCTTGACAAGGACCACACCCCTAAATGCATTGAAGCAACTGCCATGTGATTGGTTGATTAGATAATTGCATTAATGAGAAATTGAACAGGTGTTCCTAATAATCCTTTAGGTGAGTGTATGTGTGTGTGTACAGTGTATAATAATTATGTAAAAATAAATACACACACATGCATATATAATTTAAGGAAAGAAATATGTATATATTAAGTATTTATAATTATATATAATTTTAATTATATAAATATAAAAATGTATATACACATATTTCTTAAATATATACTTCCATGTGTGTGTATTTATATATACATAATTATTATACACAGTACACACACATATATGATGTAAACAAAAACTTTTATTCTGCAAACGATTATTGCCGATTAATTGTTTTGCAGCCCTAAATGTGAGCATAATTTTGTTCATACATTTTGACATCCGGCATATGCTGGCTAGTGTACTGACTAAAAAAACTAAATGCAATAGGCAGTCAAACCAAGCCATTCTGAAGTTTGTGTAAACTTTCTTTTAACTTATTGGGGTGGTTTCCCGGACAGGGATTAGCTTAAACCAGGACTAGACTTTAGTTTAATTAGGAAATATAACTAGTCTTAACAAACATACCTTACTAAAAACATTACTTGTGTGCATTTTGAAACAAAACAAAGGGCACTGATGTATCTCAGTGCAAGCTGTTTTTGTTTGGACAAAACACCTAACACCTGTCCATGAAACCGCCCCATTATGTTGAGAATATAATTTGTAATGATTTGATAGTCACTGTACTTTCTTTTTGCACTAGAATCATGCACTACCTTGTCCAGAAGGTGGCGCAGTTCTTCTTTTCCCTGTAGGTCTCTAAGGCCCGGCGTGTTAGGGCTGCTCACATTAATCACCAGGTAGTCAGCGAGAGGGCCCAACGTCCGCACCCCCTCCACATAATCTGACACCGCCTGCGTAGAAATCTTATTCTTGCCGAGGTTGATGCCGAGAGGTTTACCTGCTGAGAGAAGACACGAGGGCTTTACAGAGCAGAGCTGCATGCATGGAAAATTGCTTAGACGTATTCAAATAAGTAGGAAAAATCCCTGCGCATATTTGATGATAGTTCACAGTCGAGTGCTGAATGACACATCTAGTAGGTTCTGTGTTTTTCCAAGGCATAGAAAATGTGTAAAAAACTTTTGGAAAAATAACAATAACCCAGAACATTTTCACAAATAACACAGTGAAAATGAAACATGTTTTGTTTACCTGCCGTCAGCGCTGACTGTGTGAGCTGTCTGGCCTTCAGCCTCTTGTATACTTCAGGAAAGCCACAACTATTGAATCCATATCTGCCAGACACACAAGAAACAAAAAATAACAGTGCAAATAAATGAATATTAAACTAATAATCATCAGTAAGGGCACTAAAACATCAGATTAACCTAACCTTATTTATTAAGACCCTTTTTGTGTGCTCAAGGGCGTAATAAGAGTCTATATTATTGACATTATCTGCCCTTAATCATTTAAAGGCCTGTAAAAGTTATGGGCATCTGTATCTACAGTAGATGTAACATTTACAGATCTGGACAACGGCAAAAGCCGAAAACTAAATACATTATTTAAATGATAACAAAAATTGTGCATATTGAAAGATGCATATCACGATGTTCACATAACTAAATGATTATTATATTTCATAATGTTATGAATAGTCAAAGTTTTAAGATTGACTGGCCAGACAGTGAGACTGATGCTTTCATTTCACAAAAGACAAAAATGTGAAGAACGTGTTAGTTACATTCTTAAATATATTTTTTACATAATTTTACAAATCGAAAGCATTATTGTATCAAACACCACGCCGACCAGCAAGATACCGAATATCGCAGATGCGTCAATACCGTGCAGCCCTACAATGTACTGTATACACAGTGAGTTAAGAAGACAGAAGCGAAAGCTCAACCTTAAACTTTCAAATGACAAGCAGGATTTGGCATTCAAAACTTTAAGCATGCACAACTACTCATTTCCTCCATCCGAAGGGACTCAACCCTTTACTGAATGCCTGTGAAAAATCATTATAGACAACTTTTCTGATGACAATGATGCTCAACTGATGTTATGAATGTTACATTAGCATATTCATCAGACCACACACATTCACATATTCATAAACAACTACATAAAAATAGAAAACATATGTAAAACATGCATTACATATTCACATAAGTAGAAAAAAGCATGATAAAACCAAAACAGTATTTGGAGTGAGTTACACCGATCTATATGGCTACAATGATTATCTAGATCAGGGTTTTTAAGCTTTATGATGCCAAGTACCCTCGGATATGAAGGGACCACCTACCTACAATATATTTATAGATTTATAAATTTTTTATGTATAGGGAATATAATTGGCTACGCTTAGGAGTAATGATGGATATACAAACGTGCACTATACAAAATGTTGGGTTAAATATGGACAAACCCAAGCGTTGGGATATAAATATTCAATTCAATTTTATTTATATAGCGCTTTTCACAATTGTTAATTGTTTCAAAGCAGCTTTACATTAATAAATGTAAGAAAAAGCCTAGAAAACCGAGTGTCGTAATAATGTAACATATACAGTAAAGTATTAAGTTGCGCCAATGGTGGTAGACTCTCCAGGGGATGAAAAAAAATCTAGGAGAAAAACCCTCCTGGCTAGTCCGGGGGGAAAACTCCTAGGAGGAGAAAAACCCCTGAGAGATACATATACATTTATATATATAAATACTATCGGGGTATGTGAATGGGTAAGCAGATTAAACTGGTTCCGCCGGTGGTCGTTGGTGGCCCTATGGTGTGTTGTTTCACCCCAAATGCTTGGTTGGTTCAACTCATGGTTGGATAACAACAACCCAGCATAGGTTTATCCATAGGTTTTGTTTTGTTTATATCAATTCAACATTTATTTGTACTGCAGCAACTTAATAAATCTTGTTTCACGGCGGATTACTGCCTTACAAACTCCAGTTAGTGAGATAAAAGGGACTATAATAAAAAAAAAAAACATTATGAAGCAAAAATAAATGATTCTAGGAATAAATGTAGCAAGAAATAAGACAAATACCTAATAAATAAATTTTTATAATATTTATACATTTTTCTTTGTCTTTTTTTCTGAAATTTTCTTGGGACCCCGTAGAACCTCCTGTGGGTCACCGGACCGCAGTTGGAAAACCCCCGATCTAGATTATAACAAAGTACAACAGAGAGAATTGGTTTTGTTTTGTTATAGTGCGTCAGTAATGAACTAATGTTACACTAAGCTTTTTTCAGAAGGGCGGGGCTCTCTTGCACCTCATTTGCATACATTCCACGTTCAAAACAAACACTGGATGTATGACTGAAAATGCTTATTTAAAACCATGTATGCAAGCCTTTCTCTGTGTTGCCTCAAAGAGATAACTTGAGTTAGACAGGCAGATGACTAATCTGTGATAGTATAGCTGTACAAACAATGAACATATTAAATGACAAATGAAACATATGAAGAGCTTAAACACATGTGCGTCTGATACGTTTTCTTGTAAATGAGTATTTTTTATGAGTATTTTTTTTTATAGACTCTTAAAGGATTCTGCCAACAAAGCAGTATTTCTGAACGTCCTAAGGGTGGGATAAGGTGGATTTAAAGCAAATGCATTTGCGTGGCGAGAGATTAGGGCTGTGACGATACATTGCGTTCCCCATTAAAAAGACCTGAAATCGATTCTGAATCGCAAGGCTCCAATTCTGTGTATGCACAGCTTGTGCGTGTACTACGGCTCTTTGATAATTAGGAAGTCCTTATCAATCTAAAATCACTATAAGCTTCAGTCGTTTATAATGTGAATTTAAAAATGTAACACTCGTCAAACACAATAATTAAAAATATTTTTATTATCATGAAAATACCTGAAACAATCTGAAGAACAGCGATATAAATATCCCTGGAATAGCGTTTGTAATGCGAAGACTTCTGTGGCACAAATGGCGTTTCTACACGAGAGCGCCCTCTGGCTTTTGAATGTGGCGGCATTTCACTGTAATTCATTCAAATTCATTCATTGAGAAAAGGCGCATTTGCACGATTAATCGTCACAGCCCTACCAGAGATATCGTTATCTCATTTTTGACAGAGGTGGCATTTAGTGGCTTTTTCATCTGAGCTCCTCATATAGTCAAGAAACCAAAATAGGCTTATTAACTTTACAAGGGAGAAAAACTTTAAAAAAGATTGAACAAATAGCACTTGATGCAATCAAAGTCCACAGTATTCGGCCACACTTTTGTCACCAGCTACTTGTCACAAGCCAGATTAGGCAAATGCCAACATAAGACAGATTGCATGACTTGCCTTTATAAACTACTAAACAACGTACACAAGGCAAATACAAACCAAACTATATTAAAAACAGCTTTACTTGCGATAATGAGAATTGTGTGATGAATTATTGACTGCTAAAACCGCTGACATTCGAGAAGCATTCACAAACCAAACCCTCAAATAAATAAAGACAATATTTCTATGTTACTTATACTAGTTTAAATTTCAACATTTTGTTTTATCGAGTTTGAATTGGATTTTATCTTTTCAAAATATGTTACTATGTGACTTAAAGGTGCAGTGTGTAATTTTTAGAAGGATTTCTTAGAACGAGACCTTTTTATCTACATACAAAGAGGGTCCCCTTACATGGAAGTCGCCATTTTGTGCCGCCATTTTTCTACAGAAGCCCTTAGGACAATTTTTTTTACTAAGTTGTCTCCGACGATGACATGTTTGTCCGGTGGCAGCTACCTTAGCTTCTCTATGTGTTTCAAAAGTGAGGGGTGAGCAGTGGACTGAGCCGTTGGTTGCAATTCGCAACCTCACCACTAGATGCTGCTAAAATTTAAACACTGCACCTTTAAATACCTCAAGTTTGCACTCAAAGATATGGTCAATATCTCAAAGCTTTAAAGACAAAGGATACAGTGTTGTGACTTAGTAAATGTTTTGATTTGATCAAAGGTTTGTCAGACACTGAATAATGTGAAGTATAAGGTTACAGCCCTGTCTATAGCTGCATTTCCATTATCCTTTAAAAACTACAAACCGCAAAAACTTCAATATATCGAAAACGTTTTTATGCTCGCATGAGGTGGTTTTTCAGGCAATTCGGAAAAGTGTATTTCACAAAACTGCAATGGAAACAATTTATTCACATTTTCAGGTCACTTAATGCAAGCAAGTCACATAATTATTATTTGAAGGTGACGCAATATTTACTAAAAACATCCCAGAAAAACCTTAATACGTGTCTGCTCCCAAGTATAATAGGCTTTCCTTGCCAATAGTGTTTGGATAACACTCCTACATCTCTTTTGATTCAAAATAATGTACTTTTACCTGCAAGAAACACCTATACTGTCTGTTGCCGCTCCTAAGTATAAGAGGCTTTCCTTGGCATTAATGTTTGGATAATACACTTACATCTCCGTCAGTAAAAAATAATGGCTAGTGCTGTGGATGTTATAATAGTAAACCTACCAACATCAGTCAACATGATGTTTGGAATGATTTATCACAAGAGGAAAAACTATGTTTCAGTCGCAAATAACCGATTAATGGAACCCCCATCACTTTGCAATAGTCTTTTGTTGACATTAAGAAAATAAATAACGCTAAAGTTTTGCACAAATCTGCAATAGAAAAGCAGCTAGTAACACATACCGGTTAATGACCGCCTGGTCTGACACCAATCTAAACACACGTGGTTTCGGGTTTCCATCCTGTGGTTTTGGTGTGACTGTCCCGACCTCAACGAAACCAAATCCCACTTTATAGAGTCCATCCACTGCTTCACCGTGCTTGTCAAAACCTGCTGCTAACCCGACAGGGTTCTGGAACCTTTTACCAAACACGTTAACCTCCTGATGGAAATAAAAGTTAGAACAAATTTTTTCTGGATATAGTAATACATACATATACAAGTTTAAGATTGTTTTATGTCATGAATTTTCTTTGGGGGCAGTAAAGGGATGCATTTTACACAAGGGGGGCCGTATGTCAAAAGGTTTGAGGACCACTAACTTAAAACAATAATAAATGTGTATATCATATATACATATAACTAACCAGAGATGTTGGGTCCTTGTAGCGGTTACAGGGCACAAGACCAAGTCCGATGAACCGCACAGACAAGAAATGGGCTGTCTCTGCTCCCACAATCCTTTGCAGCACAGGCATCAGAACATTGGCATAGAAGCGCTCATCTCCGGATGCTGTGAGGTACCCGAGGAACAGAGCGCTGCCACATCCTATGATCTTTACAGCATCTTTTGCTTGTTTCTGCAAACGTAAAGAGACGAGACTAAAGACACCAAAGTACTCTTTATACAAGAATAATCACAAGCGCATACTATCAAAACTAAGTGTCATTCACATATAAACAATAACATTCCTTAACCATCACTAACCTAACTTTACTTTCTGAAGCAGTTCAAACAAGTGACCCAACAGAATAACTACAGCACGTGTAGTTCAAACCGACTATGAATGTTTTACTACCTGTGATGTGTCTATTATTAACATTTATCTATTTTTTAATAGAATATTCACATTTGAAAACTGTGTGCTTGTATTATCTTTAAACGAATATCACTTGGTTAGATGTCTCTGTGGTAACTTACTAAATGCTCAATGCCAAAAACATTGTAGTAGCATAGGCCCATAAAATCATTGTAAATGTTTTATTGCGTAGTCATCAATAATAGTTGTTGACGCATCTCATAATTTTATGCAGTTAATTATGAAAGTTACATTTGTGTCGCTGCGTCCCAAAACCGCATACTTCCATACTATATAGTAGGGGAAGTAGTGCTTTTTACATACTATATAGTATGGAAGTAAGCGGTTTGGGACGCAGCGTGTGTGTTGTCTTTGCACGTGGTTGAGCAGGGAAAAATCAATAACTGATTAAATATTCGCGAGGCACAAAAACAAAGTGTCAGTTATGACAGCGACAAACGCGTAATCTATTTGATCTAATGTTCCTTTATAATACAAAAACATTAACTTTATCGCAACAATACATCACTTTTTCACCTTCAGTCTCCCCGCCATGAATGTTTATGTTGCCGCGCTCCTCACTTCCGGTATGAAATCTCGCGAGAACAGCGACTCTGTGAGGCAAACTAAAACAAGTAAAAGATATCTTATTGTAATTAATTCTTAAAATAATAGCCTATGTGTAAAATATTATTGATATAAACCATGAATTGTCAAGACATTATTAATATCACAGCTATAATACAATTATATTATACTATATTTTAGAATAATTTAACTAATGTATCCTAAATATATCTCAAAATATAAAATAAATATATCTTTATATTATTTATTGGTATATGTATTATTTATTCGTTTGTTTTTCCAAAAGTTATATTAGGTTACAACTAATTTAATAAAATTTACTAATAATTAAGTACCAAAAGTAACATTTTTACTTCTGTAGCACCATGGTATTGTTTAAAAGTAATGTGTAAATACCAGCCCTTATAAAAATTTATCATGGTTTTATTGTGGTAAAAGTGTAGTAACCATGGTTTTTTGGTGTATTGATTACTATCAGCAAAACCATGGTTTTACTACACTAATATGGTTTATGGTTTTTGAAAACCATGGTTGTCAAAACCATGGTTATTTTGTGGTTACCGTGGTTTTACTACAATAGCCATGGTTTTTTGGTTTTAACTGTAGTAAAACCATGATTAATTTTCGTAAGGGAGTAGTCCATCATTATGGTTATTATTAGATACATGGTATTTATCAAATAAATTACCATAGTATTACCATCACTGTACCAAGTCACAGTATTTTCTAAATAAATAATAATGCAGCAAATGACAATGAATCCTTTTTTATCACAGTACAGAACCGCATGTCTTCAACCCAAAGACTTACTGAAGTTTTTTATATGAGTAATCTGTGATCATGGAAAACAGAGGCCTCTGGAATGAAGTGTCTTGGCTTAAAGTCAGACTTTGCATGTATTTGAGTGTCTCCCGCCATTTCCCTAATGAAGTTAGTTCACATTCACTGTTTTCACAAAGTGAGATTTCACATTTGCGTACAGAAGCTCCCTGTTTTCCAGTCCTCAAAAACTTTCCTGAAGTGGAGGCTGTTAGCCACTGTCAGCCATGGCTCCCTCAAAAAAGGTGCCTGTTTATTGTTGGATTTCACTCGTTTTTCTCTCACTGGCAACTTCTTTCGATGGAACGGAGGAAAGTGAACACCAGCTATATAATCACGACAGCATCTTCGACAGCATCTATGATGGACTTGCCTATGACTTTGTCCAGGAGCCTATGTCATGGGCTGAAGCCCAAAAGAGCTGCGAGAAACGAGGAGGAAATCTTCTGAGACGCCTGAATGATGGGGTTCAGAACTTTTTACAGAGCATGTCTGAAGGATCTGGGATGTATTGGATCGGTGAGGACTTGAAAAGACAAGATCCCATCAGTGGTGAGTAAGATTCACAAATTCATATCTCTAGACTCACTACAAAAATCTAGCTACATCCAAAACAGAGTAAAAAGATCACACTATACAGCAGTACCAGAAAAATAAATTAAGCATGCTTTAGTTTGTAAACACTTCACATCTCATAATCTGTATGGACATCCATGAAAAGAGAAAAATGAAGGGCTCGGTATTGTTGTGAAAGAAAAAAAATTCTACAGGAAACTTTTTGACTGTGATTTAAACAAACATTGATTATAAAAAACAGCTAAGATAAAAAAATAATGATGTTACACTTTCAGAAAAAAGGTATAAAAGCTGTCCCTGGGGCTGCACCAGTTTTAAATTGGCAACTCAAAGGTACATATTTGTATACTAAATTGTACATATTAGGACCTTTTTTGAAAAGGTACTGTGAGCTTTTGTACCTTTTTTCTGACAGTGTAAGATACACCCATATAAATAATGCTCAGATGTGCCTTTAATTCTTTAAAAAAGGATCCTAAAGGGATTTTCACAGCGATGGCAAATAAAAAATCATTTTTGGTTCTCCAAAAAAACTTTTAAATAAAAAAATTTCCATGCTGGAATGGTGTAAAGAATGAATAAAGAAAGAAAACAAATCAAAGATTTTGAAAAGAACATTTTTTAACTTTTTTATTCTTCAGAACCTCTTTTTACCAAAAATAATAGTTTTATAATAATTTTAATGTTATACCTAACATGATTTGCATATGTTTAACTTGTTTTACATAATCATAAGAAAACATGTTTTTGTGAGAACTATTTGCTAAATCTCATTTTAACTTTTTTTTTGAAGGTTCATTATTTTGACAGCTTCATTCTTTAAAATAAAGGTACTTTACATTGCCAAGAACCATTTTTTGGCTAAATGGTTCCTTAAAGAACCTTAAATGGATAGTTCACCTAAAAATAAAAATCTGTCATCATTTACTCATTCTCATGTTGTTACAAATCTGTATAAATGTATTTCTTCTGATGAACACCAAGAAAATATTTTGAGGAATGGTTCCTGAGCCCCATTCACTTCAATAGTACTATTTACTATAGTACTATTTTTCCTATATGGAAATGAATAGGGCTCATGGTTGATTTGGTTTCAAACATTTCTCAAAATATCTACCTTTGTGGTCATCATAACAAGGAAATTTATACCGATTTGTAACAACATTATGGTATTTAAATGATGACAGAATTTTTGGGTGAATTATCCCTTTAACATCCAAATAACCTTTTTTTTGTGGCAAAAAAGGTTATTTGTAGTTAAAAAAAAGGTTTTAGATTATAAAAATATGAAAGACATTGTTCAGAAAACTGGTTCTTCTGTGACATTGCTGTGAAGAACCTTATTTTTGAGAGTGTATCTGTATATTGTAATGTACTTTACATACAGACACAATATATTTCCATTTAAGCCTTTAGGGAACCCAGAAGCGAGTACCTTGATCCAAAGACCATATTTACATAGGAACTTTTTTAACCTTTAAAGACCCAGACAGCCCACGTTTCCAAAATAGCAATAATAGTTCTAAATAAGAAAGATGTTTTACTAAATTTAAACTGCTGGAAAGAACAGTCGAAGAACCTTTATTTTTAAAAGTATATTTCTTTTGTTGTTTTGTGAATGTGGATAAATGTCCATTAACCTTTTTAAATACATCTCTTATTCTCCTAAAAGATAAAGGTAAAGATAAAGGCAGTGACATCAGTGGTCGAGGTAATCTGGTTTGCACTTATTTGGTAACCGATCCATTTCATCTGGAGACCACACCCAACTGCAACAGGACCTTGGGCTCCCTTTGCACGCTAGATACACAAACAACTCAATAAACAAATCTCTGAATCAGATCATCTGAAATCTAAAATCTACACACACAGAACAGTGAAATTACACATTTTCTTTTAAATGGAGATATTATGATGTAGTTATGCCTTTGCAGATACAAACTCGCATCTGGTGTCAAACAAAGGAAAACACCGGAGCCGCAGAGATATAACCAGTGCATTAGGTGGTATGGTGGACACAGCAACCTCCGTTAGTGTATTTGTGCAGGTTGGTGAGGTTATTCAAATATAAAAGGATATTGGACTTATAACGTTGTTATTAAAGTACAGATCAAAGAAATGACAATCTCAACAACTGTTAACTAACCTCTCGCAATTTGTGCAGACCATGATCACAGTCCTGAACACTTTGGAATTATCAGTGACAGACATGACAACGGAACAACGGGTATACAGTGTTTCATACCTTAAAGGGACACTCCACTTTTTTTATTTATATACACTTATTTTCCAGCTCACCTAGAGTTAAACATTTGATTTTTACAGTTTTGGAATCCATTCAGCTGATCTCTGGGTCTTACGGTAGCACTTTTAGCATAGCTTAGCATAATCCATTGAATCTGATTAGACCATTAGCATCACACTCAAAAATGACCAAAATGTTTCAATATTTTTCTTATTTTAAACTTAAACGCCCTAGAATAGTCCCCTTGGTATTTTTAATAGCAGGGGACTATTTTTGGGCGCTGCGTAATTTCATTGCGCTTTCTGCAGCCACGGTACCGTACAGGATCAAAGTCCTTGATTATTACACCAGAATGAGAGTATAGTTCCTGGCCATATCGACTTAGAAAATTGCAAATTTTAATTTTCCGTCTGCCTTAGTACATGTTGTAATTATAAAAGAGTCAAGTTTAAAATAGGGAAAATATCGATACTCTTTGGTTATTTTTGAGCACGATGCTAATGGTCTAATTAGATTCGATTGATTATGCTAAGCTATGCTAAAAGTGGTACCGCCAGACCCGGGGATCGGCTGAATGGATTCCAAAATGGTAGAAATCAAATGTTTAACTCTAGGGGAGCTGGAAAATGAGCATATTTTCAAAAAAGTTGAGTATAAATGCTCAGTGCCTCAATACCTTTGCATTTACGAATTTGGCAGATGCTTTTATTCAATTGACTAATAGAGCATTTAAGCAATATAATTAACAGTATGTCAGTAAGTGTGCTCCCTGAGATCAAACCCACAACCTTTGCACTGCTATGTAATGCTCTACCAATTGAGCCATGTTGTGTTTATCTAATGTATCAATGTCATTTCTGTTTTTGCACTTCATTTTCTGACAGATGCAATATCTGCGAACGATATATACTTTTGTAAAAAAATCCAACAGTCTACAGAGCACGGACAAGGCTAACTTAATGAACGGCACTGCGGCCATGTTGCTGTATACGCAGGAGTGTAATCTCGACAATATGGATGAGGTAAGTCAAAAGAAAGTTCGATCAGATCATTCCTCTTCACGTTTACGAATCCTCTACATTCATTGGTAAATATTCATTTTATCAAACAGTTTGAAGACATGGTGGCTCTTGCTGGCCTCATTTATGTAACGATCCAAGGTGGATCCTTCACCCAGGAGCTGTCAACAGGCACCATGTATATTGACAGGTCTGGCATTATAATTGTATGTTATAATATTCAATGGCTTATCTTTAATGGAAATCACCCAGTATTCATAATGCCGTTTCATCCGTAGAAAAGATTCAACACAACTGGGTGGATCTTCAGTCGGCGCAAAGAACGGCACGTACTGCCAGCTTCCTTCTTTTTCTGCCCTGTCAGGCCAAGTGTCTTCTGGACCCGTCGATGTCCAGGTGTGCTGATATTCATATTTAGCATATCATTTTTCAAAAGTCGACATGAAACAAAAACAAACCCTATTTGTTTTCCTAATATATATTGGTATTGTCGATAACCTAAATAGCATAAATGGTATTGTTGATATCGTGCATAAGGCACATATAATTCAGCACTTATTAAACATTTTGTCTTGAGAGCCACAATGATTATTCTCTAACTCCTACTTTTGCCTTTTTAGTATAATTCATTGAACAAAATAAACAACTATAAAACTCACGATAGGTATCGCAATAATATTGTTATTGCAAATCCTTGCGCCCACGATAAGCATTTCGTCAAAGTCTGATAGCGTGCCAGTGTCATGTCTCCATGTGTTTATAATGTTACTCTAAAACTTGACTTTACAGATACAATCTACCCATTTATTTTAAAATTATGTTTTTTTGCAGCTTTTTCAATTCAAAGTGAATCCAATGGAGGAAAAATCAAATGAAACCATCACAGGATCGACATGCAGCTTCTCTCTCCAGCAAAACGATTCTGCGGTTAAACTAAAAGGACTTACACAGGACATCGAGGTGATGTCGAAGCACGTTTTTCACACTAGATCTAGTGGATTAGTGGATGATAATACATGTATATCTTTGTTTAAAATGATTAAACAAGTGTATAATGCTGTTGATGCTTCTCTCTGTGCAGATCTTTCTGCCCTATCCTGATGCCCCTGATCCTGATGTTGTTAATGTCAACTGGAAAGTCGGATATGCCGTCACCACATCCTTCAACATCACAGACACAAACGTGACTGTGGTTGTTACGGCAACACCAAATAAAAACTGCTCTCTCAATTTTCAGCTCTACCCTCCCAATGTGTCAAACAACAGCGTTAACTTCAGTGCTATAATAACTTCCCGAGGTAAAGTTGAAATAAAAATAAAAGTCATTATTGGAATATCTATCATTAGAAGAATACATCATGTACAAAGTCTCATTTTTTAGGAAATTCGTCTTTGGTTGTGTTTCAGTCACACTGTAAAAAATACTTTGCTGCCTTAAATTTTTTTGTTAAATCAACTCAAATTTACAAGTCATGTCAACAAAGATGAGTTGTCACAACTTATAAAATATAGTTGAGAAAAGTCAACTTAATTTTATAAGTTATAACAACTCACCTGTAGTTATAACAACTCATCTCTAGTCAAGATAAATAATAGTAAGTTGAAATAACTTGTAAAATTTGAGTTGATTCAACAACAAAAAAATTAAGTCAGTATTTTTTACAGTGCAGTCAGTTACTCAATGAAGAATCTTTATATAATTTTTTTATTTACACTATTTAGTTCAATTTCATCAGAAATGTTGATGGCTTACTGGGTGAATCTCACAAAACATTGATCAACATTATGTACATACACGGTAAAAATAAAAGTTGGATTAACTTAAAAAAAATATTTAATTGGGAATTCTTACATTAAGTGAAACAATTAAGCTAACAACATTTAATATTTTTAAATGTTACAAATTAAAGTAATTTTGAAGTAGATCCAACATTCACTTTTTACACTGTAAAAAATATTGTTGCACTTTTTGAGTTTAATCAACTTGGATTTAGTTATTTCTGTAACTCATAAAATTAAGTTGACATAACTAAAACAAAGTCAATTCAAAAAAGTAACAGCAACTCATACCTTGTCAAAATAGTTGAAATGACATGTAAATCCTAGTTGATTAAACTTAAAAAGTGCAAAAAGATTTTTTACAGTATACTGTATGTAACCCCAAAATCAAAAGAAAGAATTAAAAATAATTATTTGCTTTAAAATAAATCTCCAGTTTTACGGTCAAACTTGAATTTGTCAGATTAAAATCATTACATTTGATAAAAAAAAACCAGACACGCCGTATCTCTACGATTTAAAATTACTGTATTAGGGGTTGTGCACACCAAAGCTTTTAAACGCGTCTGAAAACGGCAGGCGGATCCCGACCCCCAACCTTTTTTTTCCCGACTGCCAGCTTTTTTCAGCTTATCGCTTTGGTTGCTTTGATACTTCTGCTTTGTTTATCACTCATATGATGCGCCAGTTGGTTGTTTTGATGTTTATCCCGCCCCTCCTCCACTGAGATTTGAAGGCCGTGTGAGAACTGACATTGACGAGTGGAGCTTTTCACCCAAAGTTGAATATTTTTCAACTCTCTGCGATCAGTGAGGAAAAAAACGCAGAGTTTTAGCGAGGAAATTGGGGAAAAATTTAAGAGCTTAGACGGAAAACCCGTTAAACGCCACCACAAAAATAAGATAATGATTTAACCAAATGTTTTCAGGACGTATTACATGTTCATTGAATACTTCCACTTCAAATCTGCTTATTCCCGGCCTCGGGCCATTTAGAAATACTGCTTTGTTGGCAGAATCCATTAAGAGTCTGATAAAAATGCTCTTTTACAAGAAAACATGTCAGACGCACTTAAAGGTTTTTGCATCTTATTTGTTGATGCAATATACACATTGTTATTAATGAATTTTTATTCACTGTATACTTACAGATAATTACCGCTGGCTGATCACCCCAGAGATGAGAAGGGATGGTTACGGCAACTGGAAGGTGTCAATATCACCAGTCAACTACACCTCAAACGATCCCATGAACATGAATGTCTCCGTTTTTGTGACCAAGTGTGTTTTTTGGGACACAAATCTTACTCAATGGAGTAGGGAGGGTTGCAAGGTAAGACTCCACAAGTGATCCGCACAAGTGTGACAAAAGTCTTTAAACAATATCTGAGATTCATCTAATATCTGTCCGACAGGTGGGTATCAAAACAATGCCAAAACTAACTCATTGCTTGTGCAACCACACGACGTTCTACGGAAGCTCCTTCTTCGTGATGCCAAACACGGTGGATCTGTCCAAGACGGCGGCTCTGTTCGCTACTGTGAATGAGAATTATATCGTGGTGGTCGTGCTCAGCTGTTTCTTTGCCCTTTATCTGATAGGCGTGATGTGGGCCTGGTATGCAGACCGCAAAGCTTACCATACGGTAATTTAAGAGCATGAATACTTAATGTCTTACTGTATCCAATACAATACTCAATTCATTAACAATATCCTACGTCTTAAAAAAATTTTTTTTTGGCTAAATGGTTCCATAAAAACCCTTTAACATCCGAGGAACCGCACTCACTCTTTTCACTACAAAGATCCTTTTTTGAAACAGAAAGGTTCTTCAGATGCTTTTTATGGATCTATTCATCCAAAAATGGTTCTTCTATGACATTGTGGAGCATATTTATTTTGACGACAGAATAAGCAACCAATAATATTCGTTTCTTTAAAGCTGCTTTTACAAATTAAAGTGACTATCATCTGTGCCCACAGCGGAAGATGACCCTCCTTGATGACAACCACCCATGTGCCTCGTACAACTACCTTATAACAGTTCAGACAGGTCACAGGAGAAATGCTGGCACCACCGCTAAGGTAAAACGTACTTGCTTGATATCTACATAGACTTTTCCACTTTCAATGACATGGTGCGTTATCAAAGTTATTTTGTTTGGATAGATCAAGGTGACCCTGACCTTTGAGGATGGAAAGAGCGAGCCATATAACCTGTCTGATTCTGACAAGGCGGTGTGTGAGAGAGGAGGGGTAGACATGTTTTTGCTCAGTGTGCCCTTCTGTCTCGGTACACCGGAGAGCATTGACATATCACATGATAACTCGGGGCCAAGCCCTGACTGGTAGGTGTTTGAATGTTCCTGCTTTTGCATGTGTTTTCTTATTTTTGCATAGCAAGCTAGAAACAGGGAACACTTGAAAATGAGTATTTGTGTCACTTTCCATTTCCCCTCCTTTTGTTTTTAAGCCAAAAAAAATCTTAAACTAAAAAATATATACAGTATACACTCTAAAAAGTGAAAAGTTGGTTTAACTTAAAAAGTTACTTTAATTGTTGACACCTAAAAATGTAACTTAAGTGGAAATTTAAGTGGAATAAACTTCATTTTTTAGGTGTTTCCAACTATTTCTTTAAAGGGCTAAACATATTACGCAAAAACCACTTCTACAAGGTGTTTGGACATAATGTGTGTTGGCACCCTATGATGAAAAAAATCCACCCGCTCCTTGTTTTTAATCCCTATTAAATAAAAAGCAGTCTCATTAGACATGTCGTTTTGATTCTCTTATCAATGTGAGGTCACATTGATAACGCCCCGCCCACTTACAGTCCTGCATTATCATAGTTTCCACTCTCAGCGAGTTGTACTCTGTCCACTAGATACTATTGTCTCAGATTGTATTAAAAATGTCTAGCTGTCTGTTTGTAAGGAAGTGAGGAGCTGTAGCTCATTTGCATTTAAAGGTACAGACATTAAAATGGCGTAACCCAAATAGGGGCATTTTGGACATGCCATAATAAATGATCTTAATGATAATAAAACAATAGCCTTTTATATAAAGGTTTGAATGAATGATATAGATTACATTTGTGTTTCATCAGGTACTTGGACAGAGTGACACTGCAGGATTTACAGACACTGGAGGTCACACACTTTCTGTGCTCCACCTGGCTTAGAGGCGAAACCTGCAAGAGAACCTTCAACTCCGCCAAGACCGATGAAGTCGCCAGCTTCGGGTAGGAATGTGAACTTTATTTATCACGGAAGCGATTAATCTGCTGTACCAGTCAAAAGTATTAATACACCGGCTCATTCGGTATTATGAATAGGGTATATGCGCAACTTACTTACGGATTCCTGTTAAACATATAGTAGATCGCTGACATGGTGCTGTTTTCATACATGGAGCCTTCAAGAGACGAGAATAACCAATATCCACTGGATATGCTTGTAACATTTTAAACCTAAGTAAAATAAAATTTACAATTTTTTTTTTAACTTTAAGATTCTTAAGGGTGATATATATATATATATATATATATATATATAAAATGTATGAAAGAAATGGTTCACCAAAAAGGTTCTTATATGGCATTGCTTTCTATGATGCTATGGAATCAAAAGCATTAAAATAACACCAGTGACGTGTGTGAGTTATATAACAAGTGGAAAATGTTAAAGAGATGCAAATACAACATCAACCCTTTCTTATAGTCTCTTTATCAGCTACACTGTAAAAAAATCTACGTATATTTATACTATGTTACTTTAACTTAAAAAATAACTTCAACTAGTTTTTATTATTCATGTCAATTATGTACAGGTCAATACATAAAAAAGTATGTTGAATTGACAAGTTGTTTTAACTTCAGGCTGCATTTTTTTTTTACAGTGATTGTTTAAAATTATGAAATGTTTATTGTTGGTCTGTATGGTTTCTTAAGCAACCTTTAAAGAGCACCTATTTTCCGATTAACAATTTTACACATCCTTTGGTGTGTAAGTGTGTGTTAGTACATGTTAATGATATGCAAAGTTACAAATCCCAAAGTAAACGATGACACAAGTTATCGCCTCCAACGTAAATCTCTGTTCTTGGACTACAACAAACACACGGATTGTAAGCACCAGTTTACTTCTTCTGCCCGTTTATGTGGCCATGACGGTCATTATCATAATCCCGCCCGCTTCTGACTCACGGCCTGTAGGTAGTCGATGTTTTCATATTTAAAGAATTTACTACTGACTAAATCATGATTCAAACACAAGTTTTGAGCAGTGCAGAGTAGCGCTTGTTGTTTGTCGTTTCTACGATCACAAATGCAGAGTTTTAATGTTTTAGTATCCTTACCCTACCTTACCTAACCAATCTGTTATGTCCTGCTCAAGCGGCACTGGTAAAGTTAATCAATTAGCTTGATCATCTGCATTTTCTGGATCAGATTTGACTCGTATTGATAAGGTAGCTAAAGACGATATTACCTTTTCTCAGTGTTACATTGTGAGCTAATCTTTCAAACATGGTAAGGAGCATCACATTTCCGGCTGACATCGGAGATATTCAGGCCAATCACAACGTTCTGGTTAGACCAATCGAAGGACACTGTGCTTTTAAGAACGATGAGTTTTGTACAAAATCAACGCGTTTTAGGGGGGCAGGGCATAGAGTAGTAACAAAGATGTACGGTATGCGAAAAATGTTTGAACCACAAACCACGCAAACACATTGTATTACAGCAAATACACAAAATAAGTTGTTTTTAGCAATGTAATAGAGGCTCTTTAAAATCCACCCAAATATAATTTTACGTTTTAGTCCTGTCACATCAAAATGATACGTTTCAGGGTGTATTGAAAATGTATTTCAGCATGAGCCATCAGTAAGTAAGTAGCATGAATGAAGTGTGTCCATACATTTGACCGGCATAAGCCAGCTTCCCAAGGTCGCATATGCAGGCTACATACGTCATCAAGCCTGGTTTATTTAAGTTTACTGAGCATTACATTCGCATGTCATAAGCATATTACAACAATTAACTAAGAATATTGGTCAACTTTACAATTGTTAATATTGTTATAGGACGTATGAACAGTGTTGGGGGTAACGCATTACAAGTAACGCGCATTACTTAATATTATTACTTTTCTGAAGTAACGAGTAAAGTAACGCATTAATATTTGTACACATTAATATTTGAGTTAAAATATTAAAGTAATGCAAGTTACTTTTCAGTTTAATTAATTCAATTTAAAAGTAAAATAATGTACTAAATTAATGTAGAATTATGCACTCTTTGCGCCTGACAGGAACAGTTTGATTTTTGCGATCATAAAAAACACCTGCAAGGCCTGAAAGAGATCAAGCCTCGGCCAAGTAAGAAAAAGTTACGCAAAAGTAACTTAAAAGTAACGTAAGCAGTACTTTCCATGAAAAGTAACTAAGTACGCAATTAGTTGTTTTTTACTTTTTTATTACATGCTCGAAATAAAGCTATTCATTCATTCATTCAGTTACTTTTTTGGGGAGTAACTTAATATTGTAATGAATTACTTTTAAAAGTAACTTTCCCCAACACTGCGTATGAATCCTCAGTCTTCAGATTGAGAAACGGCCATAGAGGGTTTGTTTGTAAACATTATTAACAAATTAATCTCCTCTTTTCCCTCACAGTAACATTTTCCAGACTCGGACATCATCCGGCTTCCGTGATGAGCACATCTGGGTGTCCATCGTTGACCCGCCGCGCCAAAGCCCCTTCACCCGCGTACAGAGAGTTTCCTGCTGTATGTCTCTATTGCTCTGCACCATGGCCATTAACATCGCCTTCTGGAATCTTCCAACAGATACGGAGTCTCCTGTCATCCTGAAGATAGGTCAATACTTTCACATGCAATAATGTCATATTTATATTTGACATCTAAACACCACCTTTTCCATATTTTGATGCAATTATCAAAGTTTGAATACCTGTATATCAATTATAAGTGCTTTTTAACGTTCAAATATCACATTTTTAATGGAATTTCCAGGATCTTTCAGTCTGACCTGGCAACAGCTGATGGTGGCTGTGGAAAGCGGTCTTTTCATGTTCCCCATCAACATTCTCATCATCACCATTTTCCGTCACATCAAGCCACGAATGCCTGAAAGCAAAGAAAGCGGCAAAGGCAAAACACCAGGCTTTGCCTCCGCGTCCATGGACACCATCATTCAGGTTCCTCTGCAGTTCTTCTGTAGCGTTACAATAATTCTCATTAAAACCATGTCATGTTGTTATAAGTGCATGTTTATATCTCTCAGGAAACTATGGACCTGTTGAATTACCTTAGCAAGAGCCCCAAAAACATGATGGGTAAAGAGCTGAAGACAGAGAGCAGCGGAGATCTTTTCTGGGCTCTGAATAAAGTGCACGACCTGATCGAGATGATGACAGGTGCCTTCATCGCTACTACATACATCTCATTTCATTTGTTAAACTGAATCTAATGCTGTGTACGAATTATGTCAAAGATTATGGGGGTCCCCTACCTAACCCCCTCCTTCATCATTATAGGGTCGCCGTGATTTCACAAAGTAAGATTTAATCAAAGAAACCCAAAATTACCCTTAAATCAAACCCTCAAACAATTTTTTTACCCTTAATAAAAGTTTGAAATAATAGTTGAGGCAGATTTTTTAAAAAGCCCCTTACCAGTACTTTTAGAAAAACGTGATTATGCGATCGTATGATTCAATGAATAATCAGCCAAAGTCGGCATATTTATGCGGGGGCCGCATTTTTTCCCGCACACTTTCGCCACATAAATAGAGATTTCTAGGCACAAAATATGCGGGGCTTGCATTGATTTCATATTCCCCGCGAAAAATTCATTTTAGCAAAATTCACATATATCTTAGCAGATAATAGAAATATTTTGCATTTACGTCGCACAAGCGCAGCCATGTCCCCTTTTGCTATGGGAACGTTATGAAGTGACGTAATTATGCGATGTGAACATCATTGAACATCTGCGAACCGAACCCCAACCACAGTTTTTGCAAGTTCCTACAATTTCAGTGCATAAAATTGCATAAATATCCCACATACTCCATTGCATTTTTTAAGAAAACGTGCCGCAAGATCAAGGATTTTTGCCTGGAAAATCACAAAAAAACTCCTAATTTTTCTGGAAGGACTGCCTAACCCTATCTGTGGGTTTACACCAAATGTGAAGCGTGCAATCGCATTACGTTGCTCGCTCTAGATTACTCATGAAATTTTTTGCTCGAGTTGAAGACGCGTTTGAGGCGAAGACGCGTTTGAGGCCAATAGCGCGTGTTTTCACACTTGAGAGTTTTTATTTTTTTTAGACCGAAATTTTTGGGATTATTTTATTGCAAAATTGGGACAAATAATGGCCAGAATTGCTTTGTGACAGCGCAGCACAAGACTTTTAAATTCATATAGCATTTTAATTTTAATAAAAATCAGGGACCCCACAATTTATTTTTTTGTGCTTTATAGGCGGTCCGGGACCACCTCAGCCCCGCCTCAATTCGAATATGTCACTAGCTGCGGTTTCCATTACAGATTTGCGCAAAACTTAAGCGTTATAAATGTTGACAAAAACTATTGCGAAATGACGCCGTTAACCAGTGATGTTACTGAAATTTTTTTTTTCCTCACGTGTTAAGTCATTCCACATCACATCGACTGATGTTGGTAGGTTTCTTATACGTCTAATCGACATGAACTGACAGGCGGATGACGTCAAAAGTACAGCAAAAGCGAGTCAAAATTCGACTTCTTTATGTGATTGAAGCGCTCTCGCTGTACTTTGACTTCATCCGCCTGCCAGTCCTTGCAGTGCCCCAAACATTATTGGCAAGGAAAGCCTCTTAAACTTGGGAGCAGACATGTATTGAGGTGTTTCTGGAAGGTTTTAGTACGTACGGCGTCATCTTCAAATAATAATTATGTGACTTACATCAGATAATGCGAATAAACTGTTTCCATTTCAGTTTTGCGAAATACACCTTTTCTGGAATTGTCTGAAAAACAACCTCATGCGAGCGTAAAATGTTTTTGGCAAGACATGGGAGTTTTTGCGAAAATGACGTTATTCAATTGGCCGTATTTTTTTAATTCGCAATTTCAATTTGCACAATTTAAAGGGTAATTGAAACGCAACTACTTTGATTCATTCTAAATTATTTCTAATTATTTTAAAGAGACTTAAAATTGTTAATTTTTTTAAACTTTACAAAGAAGCCATTATTGTGTTATGCTACCAGATGGGAAATTATTGACATATTTTTTTGTGTAAGCACTATTTCTTTAAATTCTGCTTCAACAACTGATACAAGCCAGACTTAGCTGGCCCGGCACGGATCCGGCCAGAGTCGTCTCGTCTGTTGTCAGGAAACTCATAACAACTAAATATTATAAACTTTTTCATAATAAAGTAAAACATCTTCAGCATAGTCAGCATATGCTATGTCATATAAAGTCATAATACCGTTATGTTCCCACAGCGGAAGTTGTCGGAGATCCTCACTGGTCGCACTGCAGCCGTTTCGTCTTTTACTCATTGAGTCACCTCAGTCGTTTGCTGGATCATGTTGGAGAGAAGGGATGTTTCCTAAATGAGGAGCTTCGGCAGGCGAGGGGAACGCTGAGTGTTTTGTTGAAGAAGGCTGAGATGGCGTCTCTCAGGCACACTCCACAAGGGTTAGAATGACTTATAGATTTAATAAATCCGTTTTACAAGAGAATTGTCTTTGTAATCCTCAAGGCTTCTATTTTAGTTGATGTTTTTGTGTGTTTGTACCCTAGACCCATATTTGTGCAGGAACCACAGAAGAAGAAGGGCTGGTGGTTGCCGTGGTGGTTTGTTTTCGTGGGATGGGCTCTTCTTTTCATCATGAGCGGACTCTCTACTTTCTTTACTCTGTTGTACGGCTTCCAGTACGGGAGAGAGTCGTCCATACAGTGGGTTGTAACCTTAACACTCTCTCTGGTCCAGAGCATCTTCATCCTCCAGCCTCTTAAGGTAAAACAAATCATCGAAAAATGTATTATTTACTCACTTCCAGTCTAAAGTCTCATAGTCGACACTCTAAAAATTCTGGGTTATTTTCAACCCAGCATTGGGTCAAAAAGGGACGAGCCCAGCATGCTGGGTTGTTTCAACTCAAAATTCTGGGTTGTTTTAGCCCAGTTTGTTCAAATATAATTTTTTTCTGGGTTAATTTAAACCCATACAACTTTTTTGGGAGGGGGGTTAAAAACCCAGCTGTCAAAATATTAATTGCGATTAATCGCATACAAAATAAAAGTTTGTGTTTGCATAATATTGTGTAATATGCATAATGTGCATAATTTGTGTATGTATTGTGTAGGCTATATAAATACACACATATACATTTAAATGCTATATTTATGTATATTTTAATTTATATATAATATTAAATATATCAAAATCTAAATAAATATATCTTTAACATGCATGTGTGTGTATTTATATATACAAAATAATTACACAGTGCTCACACATATATTATGCAAAAACAAACTTTTATTTTGTATGCAATTAATCATGATTAATCTTTTGACAGCCCTAATATACACATACTCTTACTTTACCCAACAGATAAAGATCTCAACTATGATTATTCTTTTCTAATGTTTTTTTATTTATAACAGGTGTTATTTGTGGCAATCTTCTTTGCCATGATTCTGAGACCAGTTCCTGTGGATTACAACGAAGAGGTTGAACTTCTCCTGAAAGGTGAGATTATAAACATCAAAAACCCAAATAATTTTTGTCTCAATCTTATCAAACATAAGCAGAGTTCTCATAAACCTTTCATTGATCCGTGATACAGAGCAAAAGCAAAAATGTGAGGAATACTCTGGAAGATCAGTATCCTGAAGAAAGATCATCGACTAAAGAGCCATCAGACCGACTGGGATTTTGAGTCTAGATATTGGTGTTGGGAGCAGCGTGTTGACCAATTTCACGTTCACGTGATTATTTGGTTTCTCGCTGGATCTTACAGTTTAAATCCATTTGTGTAGGCACACATTTATTTTTCATGTAAGAGACTTTATTTGTACATAATTTATGTATCAGAATAGAGTAAAATATATTGTCTATATGATTTAAGTATATAATGTACAATGGCTTACTGGTTAACTGCTTTTATGGTTTTGTCTTTATTTTGGTACCCGAGGGAAGAAAGTTTATCAAATACTGTCAATGAAAATAACACAACTGTCATTATGAGTTTGAGTTTACACAAGATTACTTTAAAACTATGTCTATGTTAAAGCAGACTATATTAACAGAGCTACATTTGGGTGGTCAGTGTAAATCTAGACATAATGTTTTTCTTTTAATTATTAGAGATTAGATGCTCATAACACTTAAACATAGTACTGCTGTCATTTCTGAGCTTTGCTGATAAACGCTATAACATCACTTTCAGTCCGTGTGACTTTTAGAAAGTTGCACTTATCAAACAAACCCGTCATTTATTTTTGTTTACTTGTGTAAAACAATCAAATCAAAAACATCAGAATATTCTATGGATAAATACTCATAAATCCTTCATGCATAAATGAAATGTATTTTGGCCTGTCTTATAGAAATAAACTTCATTTAAACATACCTTTGTTGCCTTTTTGGTCTATCGGTTGAAATATTATGATGATATATTCAGAGCTGAATTATTTCTGCAAAAACAAAATGACTTGTCAGGTCTTTCAAACTAACAGCAACGTTTTAATAACACGACAGTAATAAATACACTCTCAAGTATACCTAGTATAAATGTCCTGTTTTCATGCACTATATTTTGTACTAAATATACATAAAATGAACCTTTAGTACTACTTAATATAAACTTAAGAACATCTAAGTGTACTCAACTGTGCTATTTTGAGACACTATTACTGATATTTAATATAATTTTTTTAAGTGCACTAAGGTACTGTAAAAAATGTCTGTATAAATGACAGTATAACTGTCCCGATACGTAGAACAGGTAAGAGGATGCAGACGCAAGTTACCAAAAAACATATTTATTTTCAAATAACACTAAACGAATAAAACAAACAGGCAGGCAGTTAGCCAAGAACGTATATGAAACAGAGACTCAATGACATGCTAACACATCAACTCAGACAACAGACAGGCATATCTATACAGATTAAAACAGGTGTTGATGATGATAGTAATTAATGAAATGTCCAGTTGACAACAATCAAAGTAACACACACAAAAACAGATCACGCTGATTAACCATGACATAACCTCCCCCCTAAGGAGTGCCTACCAGACACTCCACCTCAGGGAAAACTTGAGTCTAGGTGGATGGATCTGGAGGAGGGACAGAAGGTCAAGGTCAAGGAGCTGGTAGATCGGGCACTGGATCCGACATAACAGGACCGGCCATCTTGATCCATGCAGAGCCTTCGTTCGACGATTCGACCGTCTCGGGAACCGACTCAGAAGATTCGACCGTCTCGGGAACCGACTCAGAAGATTCGACCGTCTCGTCTCGTCTCGGGAACCGACTCAGAAGATTCGACCGTCTCGTCTCGGGAACCCACTCAGAAGATTCGACCGTCTCGTCTCGGGAACCCACTCAGAAGATTCGACCGTCTCGTCTCGGGAACCGACTCAGAAGATTCGACCATCTCGTCTCGGGAACCGACTCAGAAGATTCGACCGTCTCGTCTCGGGAACCCACTCAGAAGATTCGACCGTCTCGTCTCGGGAACCGACTCAGATGATTCGACCGTCTCGTTTCGAGAACCGACTCAGATGATTCGACCGTCTCGTCTCGGGAACCGACTCAGATGATTCGACCGTCTCGTCTTGGGAACCGACTCAAATGATTCGACCGTCTCGTCTCGGGAACCGACTCAGATGATTCGACCGTCTCGTCTCGGGAACCGACTCAGATGATTTGACCGTCTCGTCTCGGGAACCGACTTAGATGATTCGACCGTCTCGTCTCGGGAACTGACTCAGAAGATTCAAACATCTCGGGAACCGACTCAGAAGATTCGACCATCTCGGGAACCGACTCAGAAGATTCAACCATCTCGGGAACTGACTCAGAAGATTCGACCGTCTCGGGAACCGACTCAGAAGATTCGACCATCTCGGGAACCGACTCAGAAGATTCGACCATCTCGGGAACTGACTCAGATGATTCGACCGCCTCGGGAACCGACTCAGATGATTCGACCGTCTCGAGAACCCACTCAGAAGATTCGACCGTCTCGGAAACCCACTCAGAAGATTTGACCGTCTCGGGAACCCACTCAGAAGATTCGACCGTCTCGGGAACAGGCTCATGTATGGCGGCGACCACCCCGGGGATAAATCGAGCATGGCGGCGGCCAACTTGAGAACTGGAGCGAGCATGTCGGCGGTCATCCCAGGAACAAAATCAGGAACTGTGCCAGGCAAGGAGTTCAGAGCGTTCGCGCTCAGTCAGGTCGTAAGGGAAATGAGGCACCACAGCCTGCAGAGCTTGGTGCTCACTACTCCCTCCTCCCCAAAAAATACTAGGAGGAGATCCACTACTCGACTCCATGCCCAGCGTTGTGTAACTTGCTGCATCCAGTAGTGGTGTTAACATTCTGTCACGATACGTAGAACAGGTAAGAGGATGCAGACGCAAGTTACCAAAAAAAATATATAAATTATTTTCAAATAACACTAAACGAATAAAACAAACAGGCAGGCAGTTAGCCAAGAACGTATATGAAACAGAGACTCAATGACATGCTAACACATCAGCTCAGACAACAGACAGGCATATCTATACTGACTAAAACAGGTGTTGATGATGATGATGAGTAATTAATGAAATGTCCAGGTGACAATCAAAGTAACAAAACACACACAAAAACAGATCACGCTGATTAACCATGACAATAACTGGCAGCTGTTTGGCAGTAACTTACTGTAGATTTAAATGTATGTTATTGCACAGTTTGTTTAAGTTAAAGTTAAATGAACATTAAACATTAACAAGTCATTGTCTACAGAATAAAACTAAAATAACAGCACCATGCAAAGCATTCTGGGAACCAAAATCTGAATGAAAAAAAGTTGATGAGGATTTCTGATTCCCAGAATGCTTTGCATGAGGCTGTTATTTTAGTTTTATTCTGTTAAGACAATGACGTGTTAATTCTTAGAAAATCCTTAATCTTTCTCTGACTGTGTGCTGCATAAGGATGGTGAAATCAAAATTTTTGAAAGTTTTGAAGCTTTTCAGCAAAGCATGTTAACTTATGAATGTTGCACTGCAAAAATTACTTTCGTATTTGGCTTGTTTTTAGTACAAATATCTAAAAATTCTTAAATCAAGATAAGTTTTCTTGATAAGAAAAATGACCTATGAAAATAAGTCTAAGAAAAAAAATAAAATGTAAATTAATTTGTGCTTAAAACAAGTATAGAAATGGGGTGAGAACATTATTTTTAAAATTAAAGGTAGGGTATCACATTTTGAAAAATGCTAACGGTAGCAGAATAGCAATGAAATTACGATCCCACCCTCCATTCAAATCGCCATCCAAAGTCACGCCTCTTTCATGAACACGCACAGATCAGAAGGTCACATCTCATGTCTCATTCACCAGTGAGAAAACTTTGCAGTAAGTGAATAACATTTCCAAAATACCCAACATAAACAACTAGTTTACATCAGAATTAGTTAAAGCACACTTTCAGTTGTGTAGACGTAGTAACTATATTGTTACGCTAATCCGTAAACTAACACAAATTTAATAAGCAACACAATGTTTCATCAAAGTAGAATATCTAAATCCATCTCAATACAATCATATCGCGTACCTACCTTACCAAAATAAACTGTGCAACAACTAGGGGTGTCAACAATAATCGATTCGGCGATGCATCGCAATGCGCGCATGCACGATTCAGCATCGTTGCAGCAAAGTGCCATAATCAATTATGTCACTGTTTATTTTCTGGCCTCGAGTGGACAATAAAGTTGTGAATTTTCAATTACTTCCGGGGGCATAACAACAACAATCAAGATGGCTGAGGTAGAGAGAGATGACCGCGATAGACGGATAAATAAAAACGCATCATTTTCCAAGGAAAGCGGGCATGTGGGCACATTTCGGATTCTACAAAGACTTACACTGTGTGTAAAATTCTCATCTCAGGTATATAATTGTCATTGTCTTAAAGCTGCTAATTGAGAAAAGTTGCACTTGACTTTACAACTTGACTGATGAAAAATTTGCCTTGTTGTGTACAGTAGAATTCTGATACATCGCAATGCATCGTAGAATCAAATTGAATCGTTACCTGGTGAATCGCAATTGAATCGAATTGTGAGAGCAGTGCCAATGCACACCCCTAGCAACGACCCTTTCAGACTCTTTGCCTCCTGCAGCTGTTTGCATCTCGTGGTAAAGCAGTAAAGTTACCGATGTTCATTTGGGTTTTTTGCTCTTTGCTGATCCAGGCAGTTTTTGCTATAAAAGATGTCTTTCGTTTTGTGACTCCTGTGCAGATTGTCCATTCAGCAGAAAAGTTTGCCATTCTCTTCCTCTGTTTACAGGCGGGAGCGCACGTGAACGCGCTGATGACATATGGTGTCTGCGTGAACAGGCTGCATGGTGGCATTCAAATTACGCTTACGGATGAGGGACAAAAGGGCAACGTCCGTTTGGAGCGAGATCTATGATTGGTTGAATATTTTTTGGTCCTACGCCTTTTACAGATGACATAAATTTCTACAAAGACATTTAAACAACTTAACACAGTGATTGCTATCAGGATGTGAGGAGACTTTTAACCAGCATAACTAAAAATGTTTCTGGATCAAATAAGATACCCTGTCTTTAAGCGTTTAAGAAAAAAGTCTTACCCCACTGGCAGATTTTTTGTATGTTTTTGTCTGTATAATTACAGTATAACTGGCAGCTGTTTGCCAGTAACTTACTGTAGATTTAAATGTGTTATTTACTGGCAACAGTTTGTTCAAAGTTAAATGAACATTAATTAACAAGCCTTAATCTTTACAGAATAAAACTATAAAATAACAGCCTCATGCAAAGCATTCTGGGAACCAAATTCTAAAGGAAAAAACTGAAAAAAGGTTGATGAAGATTTATGGTTAAATAAAATCTATTTAAATCTACAGTAAGGCAAACAGCTGCATAACTACAACAATTTATTTACAGTGGACTAATTTACTTAGGTCATTTCGCTCATCCAGAAAATGTATCTTAATTTAAGAATTTTTAGATATTTGTACTGAAAACAAAGTATAGACAAAAATACTAAAGTAAGAAAGTCAGTTGTAGTGTGACTTGTCAGCCAGTATGTGAAAACCCAGGTAAAGTCATTTTTTGTGATTCTACATAAAATCATCTATGTAACACTAACAATCTTATCTTATCTTATATAATCTTATCTTATATAATCTTATCTTATATAATCTTATCTTATATAATCTTATCTTATATAATCTTATCTTCGATACTGACTGAGTAAGATCATATCAAAGATTGAAATCAATGATTAAAATCAAACTTTGATGCTACTAATCTCAATATTAAAGACCTTAACCTTGATTTCACAGACACATAATCACGTTTACATGTATTTTTGTTATGAGAATATGTAAATGCTCATCTTGTTTTAACCAAAAGTAAAACTAAAGCATCACTTGTACTTAAAGGTACAAATTAAAATTCATCAGACCTTATCATCTATCCAGGATATTATTTTTGAAATACAGCATGTACTGACGTGTCTTTGTACAGGTTGATAGACGTCAATCATTTACAACATAGCATCTTGTATTTTAATTAACATACAAGTGCGGATGTGTTAATGCGCTTTATGTGTTTAATATTTCTGTGTTTTAATGAGAGTTCACTAAATCCTGTGCATGTGACAGATGTTTCAACACCATTTTACCTTCCTATTAGTTATATTGCAGCTCTCTCTAGTGGTTATGTCGTGAAAAACATTATAGAGCTGCATTTCTGCAAGTAAACCATTTATAAACTGCTCCTTTGACCAGGGGCGTTGCTAGGACCAGATGATATTGGGGGCTTTGCCCCTTGAGAACATGAAACACAGCGAATATTTGCTTATTATTATGATATTCATTTTAAATTAAACATAAAACTGAGAAAGTGTGAAAAATCTTTGCTATAGTTGCCCATATTTACCTTTGTCTGTCTGTCCTCATGGGATTTGTCTTGGACATTTTGTGATGTTTTTCATTTTTCTGTCATTTCTTGTCATTTATGTTGATCAACCCTTACTTTTGAGTCTGTTCTATTTTTGCAATCCTATTTTTTTATTTTATTTGCATTTTCTCTGCATTTTGTTTTCAACCTGGAAAAATGTTAGCTCGTACAATTTTCAAAAGCCATACCACACGTGCATTAGGTTATATTTCTTTGATTTAGTTGATTAAAGCTATTTCATTTTTACATACATACCCATTGACTTTGTAAGCTGTGTTACGTTATTAAGATTTTAAGTACTAATGAATAAGTTATTTATTTGGCAGAACAGTCAGCTGATTTAATTTTACTTGATGAACGACGATGTTCATGTGTTGTTAACAGTGCCACCTGCTGGCCGGAACAGATACTGCACTGTCTAACGTCCGTTTCTCAATATGAAGCCTGCAGGCTACAGAGGTCGCATTTCTAGGCTGCATACGTCATCAAGACCGTCTTATTTCACAATATTAACATTTATAAAGTTGACTATTATTCTTAGTTAATCGTAAATTGTTGTATTGCGCATATGATTTGCGAATGTAATGCTCAGTTAACTTAAATAAACCAGGCTTGATGACGTATGCAGCCTGCATATGCGACCTCCGGAGGCTGCAGCCATTGAGAAATGGCCAACAATCTACCGCAAACAGACAGAATTTGTTTTGGAAAACACATTAGAAATAATAATAAAATAATCGATTAAATTTGTTAATTAAAACGTTTTCAATCCTCAAAACTATAAACTAAAGGCAACGCTGGCTTTGACAAATAATAATAACTCATCACACTACTTCTTTGGCCAAAAATATATTTTTTTAATATATGCTAAATACATTTTGTATAACGTAAAGCGTAATTAAATAAAAAAAAAATGTATTTGAAAATATATTTAATTTTAACCTATTAACATTTATACCACAGTCTGTTGAATGCTTTATTCTCATTGGTTGAAAAATGTTCCGTGGGTGATTATTTTTCTGTAAACCGCACACCTAACCTGTCAAATGTCTTAAAAATAGGCACCAGAGCAATGTTTGTTGTAACCGTGGTATAAGGGAAATAATTGACTCCAGTCCTTTAAATTATGTTAGGAATAATTGGTGACGGGCCATAAGAAAATAATGCGAATATTATACATACGACGCGAAGCGCCGTTACACGGCAGGTGTGCATTATTTTCAAATAATTCAAGGACCGGGGTCAATTATTCCTCTTATACCACGGTTACCACAAACATTGCGCAGGTGCCTATTTTTAAGACATTTGACAAGTTAGGTGTGCGGTTATCAGAAATTAATGCATACCCATGGCAAAAATATATTTTTCCTGGCCAAAATATAAAAGTTTGTATAAAATATATAAAGTAAAAAATATACAATAATAAGTATATTTTTGCAGTTGAAAATATATTTAATTTTAATTTTTTCAAACCTGTTATGTTCACAGGTTTGTAACATACAAAAGTTTTTCTATCAATGCGACGTGAATATAAATGCTTTCAAATATATTCTCTCCTATATACTCTTCTTTAAAATAAATTTCAAAATATACCAAAACTGGCCAAAAAATATATTGGTGAAAAATACATGCGTGTAAACATATATATTTTTTGCCATATGGGTAAAAACAATGCATATTACTTTTAGTTATTAAACAAGGAATACAAATTTAGGTCAGAGCTGAAAAGGTTATGAGCAAATAGACTTTATTACATGAGTATCAGATATGCAAGCTAAAAATCAGTATCAAACAAAAGTCAGATGATTTAAGGAAAAGCACAAATTAGTGTCATAATTCAAGGGAGAAGCAACCTCACATACATGTATATAAAGCCTCTCAAACCCTTGTTACTCCTCCCAAACAAACATTGACAAAGGGACTTTCAAGTCTTCCAATAACGAAATAAAAATATTTTCAAACCCTCACCCATGAAGAATTATTCATCCGAATGTTGAGTTTATTATACACAAATCCTGAAAGGCCACAGCTGAAGAGATGATAACATATAAGACTAGAGATGGGAGTGTTATCAAATAAGTTCATCTTCTGAGTCCAAGTAAGAAAGCTGACTGGTGTCATTTCTCTAACACAGTCAGTCACTACCAACACAAACTGCTTAACAACAAAGGAGAAATGTTTAACTTTAATACACGGGGAGTTCTGAGGGTGAAATAAACCAGGTCGTCCTTTACTAACTGTGCTCAGATCAATAGAAACAAACAAGCTTTGGTGTTTAGTTGGGAAACCCATCACTACACCTGATATGACCTATGACAACATCCCTCATCTAAACGCTTTAACTAGTCAATGCAAAACAGCCAAGTCATTCACATACATTGTCCATTATGTCACGCAGACATTCAAAAGAGAGCAGATAAGCACCTTGCGTAACAGAGGGTGTACGAAAGCCGACAGGTTATACCTGCTTTTTCCTAAATTATTTATAAGATTTGAGATTTCCTGGAAGAAGAAAACAAAACGTACGATAGACATCATAGTAGTTCTTGAAAGGGCAAAGGCTAAGAAACAGAATGATTAATTATATATTTATAGATTTTATTTATTGGTGGTCATACATGCTGCCAGAGTTGAGATAAAAATATTACTAGACTAACTAGTTTCAGTTGTCATCAAGGTTTTAAATGCAAGGGTGCTCATAAATGCGTATGGGCGGACGTTTTGTCAGTTTTCCATAGATAAAAGTCTTAGCCTCTTAGGTGTGTACATTTCCACCACTGCCGTTCACCAGTTTCTCTAGTGTGTCAGATCCTTCATTCTGTTAGGTAATATATTATTTTACACCTCCACCAGAAGTATAGACAACAGCGTGTGAATACAGACAGGAAACAATGAGAAGAGTTAAGTCTTGTGTGGCAGCTGAAGGTTTGGAGGAGGATCTCCCGACTCCAGGTGTGATCTGGATAATTAAGTCTTCTTCTTGAGCTCTTCAAAGCGTCGGGACAGATCGTCAAAGTCGATGTCGTCTGACGTGTTGGCGTTCCCGCCGAACGAGGATGTCGGGAGCGTATCCGGAACAGATGGAAGCTCGGGGAGGGTGGAGTTGTCATAGATTTGACCGGATGGAACTGGGCCTAGAGACAAAGTGAATGTGTTAAGATAGAAAATAAATAATTCATTTTTATATGTTGTTTGAACATTATTGTGTGACACCTGTGTGTGTAGACAACTGCTCAGTAGTGATAAAAATCTGCCCACTGTTTTAGGTAAAACCTCAACAGTCTCATGGGACAAGCTGTTGGCATTTCCTGAGCAAAGTGATGTCACTTTGCGCAGGCCCCGCCCACAACTCTCTTAAGACCACAGTTCAGGTCATTAAATCTTACATAATTTATTACAGAACGTTTATTATGAACAATGAACTAAGGCGATTGTCTTATTAAAAACTGTGAGTGTTTTCGTTATATATAACATTAAATGGTGAGGGAAGCAGTAGCTCATTTGCATTTTTCATGCACACCTAAAATGTTGTCTTTTCAACACGGTATCATACATTATCTATAGGGTATTTGGACCTAAAACATCACAGGGACATTTGGGGGACATCTGAGACTTAATATTAAATCTTGCAAAATTACCATATTAGGGGACCTTTAATAAAAAGAGGGTAAAATACCACAGTATGGGAAATTACATACCTGGGATCACCTGGGAAGGATCAGAGGGTTTGATTGACAAATCATCGATCTTCAAGAAAACAACATAAAATATGTTAACTTAAAACACTGAAAACAACAAACAAAAGACTCATTTCTGATCTACTTCTTCTCTAAATGACCCTACAATGAGTTTCTGAATAAACATTACTGAAGTGTAAATGTGCAGCTATGTGTTAATGGGTTTCTCTACATGTCGAGTTCTGTAAGCACGCAACAATAGGTTTATATAAAACAATGAGTTTGCTTTAATCACTGACTTCTCATGCAATGACAATGATGAACATCATTTGTATAAAACGATCCAGACAAAATGCGAGATAGGATGAACTCGAGCAACAGCATGCTTTTGAAGTGCATATGGATCAAGCTCATCTCATGTGCTAGAGAGGATTTGCTTGTAGGATGAATGGCTAGTTTGTCTTGTGTTTATACACTGCAGCCCACAAATTACTCCAGTATAGCTCAAATCTACTTTAAGACACAATATGTAATTTTCGTCACTAATTCTCACGATACTTTGATGTCAGATGCCACAAGAATTCAAAAGCACATATAGTTTCTATGGCGGCAAAAGCAGAAACCGCGCATAACCTGGACATGATGTCATTAGCTACGTTTACATGCAATCAAATAATTTGGTATTGATGGCTCAATTGGATTGAAAAGCCTTCATGTACGATTGAGGTCGATCGGATGCAAAGAGGTCCGATCATCAGGAGAAAAGTACACATGTAATGCGTTAATCGTAGTATTTTCTCAATCAGATGCAAAAATAACTTGTGCACATGCACAGAATAATTGTTCTTAAGTTCACGTCTTATATTTACTTCTTAATTACGTATCACACGATTCTCGTCAAAGAAACATGCAATAGCAAGGCAATGCCAACACATATTAAGGTAATGAGCTCATGCGCTGTACATTCTGCAGCGCTCATGTCTTTCATAACATTACATAAAGCAATAAAATAGTGCTGTGCCTTAAAAAAAGTCTGTTTTCATTCCATATATCTGAAAACTTTCTCCAACTCCCCTTTGACTTTGTACATTTATCCAGAGATAAAGCGTGAACTCAACGCTAGATGCTGTGTACAAGCGTTGCCAAGTCCTTTGTTTTTTTTCGAGTTCAGATTTGGGCTACTGTTTCCATGAGTTGATTTTTTCTATGGGTTAAAGATGAAAGGATTTCTGTCATTGGGATGCTTCTGGGCTAGTTTTGAATGTTTATTGGGCTGGTTTTGATACGCTGATCTGGCAACCCTGGCTGTGCGCTTGCACAGACGTTTGGTTCGAATTATATAGAATGTACATGTAAAGAAACATTTTAATCAGATTGCAATGATTCTGGTCTCTTAACTATCCCTAGAATATCAAAAGTGTCTAAAGGTGGTAGATCCTTTTCCTACTTAGCCCCTAAGCTCTGGAATGATTTGCCAACTGATGTCCGTGAATCAGACACAGTCGATCACTTTAAATCTAAACTTAAGACTTACATTCACATTATTTGTCTAGTACATTATACTTATCTCGCAATAGTTAGTTTGTACAGAACAAAGCATTCACATAACTCGTATGGGTAATATACTGTTGCCGCAATAGCTAGCCTGTCTGGAACCGAGGATTTTGTTTCTCTCTCCCTGTCTTTTCCTTCGTTTAAATACCGTTTACATCCCATATAATATAATATATATAATAAATAAATAAATAAATATTATATATATATATATATATATATATATATATATATATATATATATATATATATATATATATATATATATATATATATATATATATATATATATATATATATATATATATATATATTTATTTATTTATTTATTATATATATTATATTATATGGGATATATATATATATATATATATATATATATATATATATATATATATAATATATATCCCATATAATATAATATATATAATAAATAAATATATATATATATAATATTTATTTATTTATTTATTTATTATATATACTATATTATATGGGATATATATATATATATATATATATATATATATATATATATATAATATATATATATATACACACAGTGCCCTCCACAATTATTGGCACCCCTGTTTAATTTGTGGTCGTGGACTTCTAAAAATTCTACTTTTTATTTATATACCCCGGGGAGTCAGACGACATTGGCATCCTCTTATATACGAGACATTATTAATACGCTCGCTTGTACAGTTTGTTCATAGCAGCTGTATTTTGCTACTTATATTGTCTGTCGATTTTTCTGTGTTTCCCCTGCTTCTTTTAATGTAAAGCTGCTTTGAAACAATTACCAATTGTGTAAAGCGCTATATAAATAAAATGTAATTGATTAGGGTGCATGAAAACTGTACTGTTGTAACCTGAAGAATTTTGTGCATGTAAACATAGCTATTGACAAGCGACCCTATAAACAAGGGCGGATAGCTTGTTAAACAAAATATATAAGAGTGACTTTTGCATATTTTAGTGCAAAAAATCTTACATATTGTGCCTTTTAAAATAAAGCATTTCCACGAGAATTCCAACAAGAAAGCAGTGAAGTGTGCACAACAGAGGTTAGTAATGCATGCTCGTGATGCTTTGCAGCATGCGAAGGCTCCTAGCATAAAGACCGACTATAGAGCAGTGCTAAGACGGCATGTGAACTGTAACAAACTGCTCTTCCCTGAAAGGTGAACGGGTCGTCCATGTCTGTCTGGCAGGGTGGGGAGGTTGGAAATCACTTGCACTTACAGACTCATAGGTGGGGGGGCAGCTTGGGAGTTGTGGTGGCTGCCCTCCTCTCACTGGAGGCTGAAAGTTGCTAAAGCCATCATAGGTGCCAACCGGACCATTGAAGGGCTCCTGCGAGGAATAGGAAACGTTTTAGTTAACAAGACTCCAAAATTGAGCTTAAAACGTAAGATTAAGTCTGTAAAGTTAAAAACTGCTTACAGCTCCTCTAGGTGGAGGGTAGCTAAAAGCTGTAGGCATTGGCATGGGCATAGGCATGGGCATAGCCGCATGAGGGGCGGTAAAACCACCTCCACCACCTCCTCCACCACCGCCGGGCTTCTTGAAGTCACTGTCCACATCGATCAGATCGGCCTCTTCTCCCGGACACACTTCTGGCTGTGGAGAGATGAGAAATGTCAGAGATACAAAGCGTGCGAGGTGGAGATGAACAGGAAAATAAAGTCTTACCCGAACCATGGCATCAGGTTCATAAGGAACGTTGTAGTTTTTGGCGATCTCGATGAGGTAACGTTCAACCAAAATCTTCGGCGGGGCCTCCACGCTCAGTTTGTGCATAAGCTAAGAATAAGAAAGTCAAATATGAAAACACAACAGTAGATGAGATTACATAGTAATTAAAGGCACACTATGTAATTTTCACCACTAGAGGTCGCTAAAAAAACAACAATAACGGCGTAGCTTGATGATGCTGTGAAAGAGCGTGGAATGATGGGAGTTGTAGTCTCTAATCAATCAGACAGGTCTCACAAATCATGTTAATGTTTGACGAAATCGAATTGATTGGCGTATGAAATCAAAGTATTACGAGACAAGAGCGTACTGAGTGTTGGCAAATATCATAAATACGTTTTAATTTTTGATGCCCATCACATCTAAATAATTAGGATTTAATCATACCCTATCATTAACAGTCCCGATTTGGTTTGTCCTGCACAGCTTTCCGTACTCCTTGCTGTATTTGTTACACAGCTGATCTGAAACCTGTGAGAATAAAAGACATGCATGGTTCATATTAGATTCAGAAAGCAAACATAAAGTCACGTGTAACCTCATGAAAATGATACGCACGATTTTCAGTTCTGCAACTTCTGATTGGAGACGGGGAGCCGCCCAGATGAGAGTGGACACTGCTTCCTGTAGACCAGGATCAAGCTCTCTGAACAGATCAAGAGAATATAAAGACAGTAAGCATCGCTTAGATACAAACAGTGATGGCATAAGAGATTGTGACTTACTTCATTGACTGTATTAAACCAAATCGCGTGAGCAGCAGATCACAGTATAACTCCAGGATCTCCATGGCCTCCACCAGGTAATCTTCTCTGATGATGTGCTCGACTCTGATCCTCGCACGTTCATCTTTACCCGCTGACAAGTAGTCTGCAATTTCCTTACGAGCCTTTTGGGCTAACTCGGCTAAATCACGTGAGAAGAAATTTAATTCAATTAATTTATACATAATTTCAACTTCACACTACCAGAATTTTAAAACGTGCGCAAACAGGAGTGCATCAGACTTACTCTTCTTCTTCTCAAGAAGTTTAAGGCGGTTTATGACCAGCCTGAGGTTCACACGAAGCCTCTCTGATTTAAATCCTCCACCAAGCATGATGGAGCTCTGTGGATAAACAAGAACCAAATGGAGATGAAATCCAAAAAAGACTGATGGTTATATAAATGTGTGTCCAGGGTATCTGAGGCCCAAACTCATATAAAGATCAATGGTTGAGTTAGACTTCCTGTAAGGTAAGTGATGTTACTGTCATATCATGACTTATCAATAATATATTGTATATATATATATATATATATATATATATATATATATATATATATATATATATATATATATATATATATAATATATATATTTATATATATACAATATATTATTGATAAGTCATGATATGACAGTAACATCACTTACCTTACAGGAAGTCTAACTCAACCATTGATCTTTATATGACTAGTAAGAGTAAAAGTTATATAGTTACAAAATATGTTCTGGCTGTTTAATCCTGTATTATACGTCACAACAGCACTTACAAAAGTAAGTTGACAGATTTTTCCGACCATATTTAACTTGTTCTGATAAACTGTATGAAAATTAAATTGCTAACAAGTATGTTACATTCTAAACATTTAGTACTGGTGTTTTTGCCTTTTATTAGGATAGGATAGTAGCTAGACAGGAAGTGAGGTGGGGGAGAGATGGGGGGAAAGTCTATGAGCCAGGACTCGAACTCAGGTCTCCTAAAGCACAACAGCGCTACATTGCAATGTACTTACACACAATGCTATCGGCGCAGACAAGTATGTTACACTCTGAGTCAAAACCTTTATGTAGGCTATCATGTTAAATTTGTAAATACAGAAACAGAAGGGATGTACAATTAACCAGAAAATTTGAAAATAGAGCATGAAAGTAAAATGAGAATGCTTAATTTGCTGTTAGGTACAGCAAACTTGAAAAGGCAATAGGCTAATTATAAATAAAATATTTAGAAATTCTATATAAAAATATTGCATTTTGTGACCTTAACAAACAAAATGCTAAATCAGTCACAATTTTTTAAAGGGTTATTAATTTACCCAAAAATGAAATTTCTATCATCATTTACTTACCCTCATGTCATTCTAAACTAATAAGATCAAGTGTAAAAACGATTTTTTGGCAGTGCTGGGCAGACTGATTCATTCAATTGCCATGAAAAAACAATTGTATATATAATATTTACTTATTATATACATTTAGAAATTCTTAATATTATATTTAGAAAATGAAATAGCGACAATAGTCTGGAAACGTAAATATTTTTCCATACTCCAATTTATTTTTTCCATACTTCCCAGATCTGTAAATTACTCAAATCAAATTCCATACTTTTCCAAACCCTGTAGGAACCATGCAGCATGTGGGTCAATAACAAAACAAGCTCCTAAAACAAGCTCCTTTAAAATTACTAAAAATATTTTTTTAAATTGGATGTAATGCATATTAATGTATTTAACAGGTTTTGTTTATTGAACAAAATTTCTGTACATTTTAATTATTTTTTTTCTATTTACCAGATAAGTTTTAAAGCAGTCCGACCGTGTGTCATGATGATTGTTTGTTTATTGTATAGTGGCATTTTAAATTAAAATTCTGAAAATAGCTTGTAAAATAACTTTACCAATACCATAAAACTAACATTTGAGAACGAACAATAATTTACATAAAACTAGTAATAGCAATTATAGACAACCATAGTTTGCATTTATTAAAAATAAAATTATTAGCTTATTAAAATTATTGGGGCTTAATGCATTTTATTTCTTAGGGGCATTTGTTGCACCCTTTGACTTTCTGGTTGCACCACCTGACCTCTGCAATGAATTTACATTTAACAGACTTCTGCTAGGATGCTGGTATAAATGGTTTTTTTTTTTGCTTGTGATTATCAAATTCATCAATATACTTTTTAAATACAATAAATTTTCTAGATTTACATTGGTTGTACCACCTGACACAAAAAAGTGTACCAGCCTACCCATTACATTAAAGTAGCTTTTATCAGTATTTAAGAGAAATCTACAAAGTTTTCATTCAGCCATAAAGAGCACCTGGGTTTCACTGGATGATGTGATGTCATGCTTACTGTTTATACTTGTTAACTTCCTAATAAAGTCCCATGATTGTGGTTGTCCTACCTTCACATTTGAGAACATTCAAAATGTTGGACAAAAGTTTTTCAATTACCCATACAACCCAACAACAACTACTGATATTTGTTTATAGGAATTTAAACTTTATGTATTTAAACTTTTATAGAATGCATGTATTAAGTTTTATAGAACAAAGTGACACATTTATGTCATAAATGTATCAAGTTATTATTATTATTTTTTTTAAATAATGCACCTGGAGAAAAAACGTCATGTAAAACCCATACAGAAAAACCATTATTTATCTTTTATGTTATTGACATAATAAATTTAAGAAAACTGGTTTGTTTGTTTGTTTGTTAGCACTACGCTCTATTACACATACTGACTGCTCAGTCTATTAGTGTGACTCACAGAAGTCCTAGAAACACCCAAAACATTACAAACAAGCGAACAATAACATATCTGACAATTAACAATTTCTGTAAAATAAGTTTGTTCTTTTAACTCGAATCTATTAATTACGACTGTACAAAGTAAACTACAGCACATATAAATAGCACGGATAATATTTCAAACAGTTAAACCAGGAAGAGACTCGATTAGCCAGCGACTAACAGCACCTTATTTACCTAAGTCAACAAAAACCAAAATAGACCTTCAAATGTAAAAATTCATCAAAGCTTTATGAATCCCGAATTAATGTATGAGAAATGTATAATAAATGTCATATTTACAGTTGAGTTCCCCTTGAGACGCGGATGAGAAGTCGGTTTCGACGAGAATGATGGAGCGACTGTTTGCGTTCACTTCCGCATGGGGCGTGACGTCAGGACGGCGCGTCATGTCACGTTGTCGCCAGGGAAAACCCCAAATCATGTGCTCTCAATGATGTCATGCGTATTGATTTCAAAACAGTAGTTATGATAAAGCAGGTTAAAGTTAAGTTTATCAGTTTGAAATTGTTAATTATTTTGGTGTCGTTTTGTTATACCGCCGAAAATAAGTAGAAGTATATATATCAAATACATACAGGAGAAATAAATACGACTGCGGATCCCTGTATATGTCGTCATCTTCATTAATGTATGTGTCGTTTTTTGTCACTATTTATTTTAAGTGACCATTATTATTGTTCTAAAAATGTTTGTACTTTTAGCTTGTGTGTACTAAAATTCTCTCATCGTGTGTGTAAAAATAAACTCTCTCAACAGGTATTTTTTCAGAATAACGTTAGTGAAAAAACACCTCCCTATGACAAATTGCTTATTGTTTCATATCTTTGTCGCTTTGGGAAGCGTCTGCTAAATGCCTAAATATAAATTATTATTGTATTGTTGTAACGGAAATAAAATAATACAAAACTACAGACTATTATATTGTAGTTTCGCGTTGTTGTCATTAGATCAAAACAACACAACACAGTGATCCTGTTCCTTTTCTCAGCGCTGGTAAGAATGAACCAATCCCAGCTACCTGTGATACAGACACTGCTGCGTATTTTCGTGTGTGAATTCTTTTGATCTATTTAATTGTATACTGTACAACAACCGTATAAAGCATGAAAAAACATTAAAAGAAACGCCACCTGGTTAAAAACAAACGCTGAAGAGGTTTGATTCATTGTGAAGAATCGGTTCCTTTGGACGGTTCGTAGAACATCAGTCGGATCGGAAACCTGCAGCCTCCGAAGGTCGCATATGCAGGCAGCATACGTCATCAAACCTGGTTAAATGAGCACTAATTTCGAAAGTCATTAGCATATTTCAACAATTTACGATCAACTAACAATAATAGTCAACTTATAATTGTTAATATATTCTGAAATAATAGTCTTGATGACGTAAACAGCGTGCATATGTGACCTCTGGAGGCTGCAGCCTTCAGATTGAGAAACGGCCAAGTATTCTACTACAAAGGCTTGTTGAATCGGTTCACCTGGATCTTTTATAAAAATGATTCATGAAAAAATTAATAAACTCTTATTAACTTTAATTTTCCATGGTCAAACAGACAAAGAAGATTTCCTACAGCTTGGCACAATGTATGGTTTATTTCAAAATTAAAAATGTATAGAAAAAAATGACTTTTCCCTTAAATTGGCAGATTTGGCTCTTGTGCAGTTTTGTTAGGCACTTGACAAACTTTACATTCAACTGACATGACAGAAATGACAAAGACACAGGAATGAGATCTGAATCAACTCCAAATATGGAGTGAATGAGATGATGATGCTGCATCTTATAAAATCATTACTGATGACAACAAATAAAAAAGTAAACAAATCACAGTAGACATTTCACTAGTGACTCTGACGTCATCGAGTGTTTACGAGAACTCATGTAGTGTGCATGTTCGAGCACTCTTCAGTCAGTCACTAGCGAGTGAAGTTTTTATGCAGAAATTGGTTACCTCTACTAAAGTCACAAGACTTTAAAAATGAGCATTGGATACGACATCAAGGACATAAAGATTGAGGGACTATAAAGAGTTTCATTTTAAGTCCGTCCCTCATTTTAGGAATAAAGTACAAAATGAACATATAAATCGAACACATGATAATGTTGAGAACATTGGTTATCCAAAAGAAGAGACCTCTTCTTTATGAGATGAAATGTCACACAGGTGCTTTTCCCAATCATTTACAAAGATAAAATGCTAGGAGTCATCTTCATGGGTTTCTTGAGAGGTTATATTGCCGGGCAAAAGAGGAGATTGCGACGAGATGGAGATCTTGTACGGAAGCGTATCTTTCGTGAGCATCTTTCTGGTGGCGCTGACCAGACGGGAGTAGCTCTCCCGATTGTATTCGGAAGCTTGCGGATGCGTGCACAGTAGGGGCGGGTTGTCCCTGTTAATGCGTGAGAGGAAGAGGGCGGGACGGCGTTGGCGATCTCCATCTTTGAGGGAGTCCGGCAGGGGTTTGTTTTTGCTCTCGGGGAGCAGCATGATGCAGAGGACAGAAAGGACGGCGAAGGAGGCGAAGACGACGTGATGAAGGAAATACCCGCCGTTATTCTGCAGCTCCATTAGAGAGGACGCGGCCATCCCGACGCAGCCTGCGGCCATGATCAGACCCAATGAACCACCACTGAGAAAGACAAAAACTTATAATACTCAAAATGTTATGGTTGGTGGTAGGAAAATGATATGAAAGGTGCTTACCGAACAACAGTGGGCATGACTTCACTGCCAAAAAATACACTGAGCATGGCCAAAGCTTGAGATGAGAGAAGACCTATTACAGACAGAACCAGAACCAGAACTCCACGCAGATCTGAAAGAAAAAAGGATGGGCTATCATTCAACAATCCAACAAGAACCGCTGATACAATTATTAGAGTATAGATGCTATATACAGGGTTCCCACTCTTAAAGGAAAACACCACAGTTTTTCAATATTTTACTATGTTCTTACCTCAACTTAGATGAATGAATACATCCCTATCTTTTTTCAATGTGTGCACTTAATCTTTGTACAGCGCGCCGTGAATGTGTTAGCATTTAGCCTAGCCCCATTTATTCCTTAGGATCCAAACAGGAATTGATTTAGAAGCCACCAAACACTTCCATGTTTTCCACATTTAAAGGGGCCATGGCACAAGACTTTTTTAAGATGTCAAATAAATCTTTGGTGTCCCCACAGCACATATGTGAAGTTTTAGCTCAAAATACCATATAGATAATTTATTAGAGCATGTTAAAATTACCACTTTGTAGGTGTGTGCAAAAATGTGCCGTTTTGGGTGTGTCCTTTAAAATGCAAATGAGCTGATGAAATTCAAACAGTGATCACAATGATGGTGGTTTGTTGCAATTAAAACTCAATTGTGCTTTTCTCTGCACTAAATGGCAGTGCTGTGGTTGGATAGAGCAGATTAAGGGGTGGTATTATTATAATAAGAGCTCCTTATGACATCATTAGGAGAGCCAAATTTCAACGACCTATTTTTTCACATGCTTGCAGAGAATGGTTTACCAAAACTAAGTTATTGGGTTAATCTTTTTCACATTTTCTAGGTTGATAGAAGCACTGGGGACCCAATTATAGCACTTAAACAGGGAAAAAGTCAGACTTTCATGCCATGGCCCCTTTAAAGACTGTTACATGAGTAGTTGTATTAAAGCACAGTAATGACAGAAGTTTAAGCGAGAGGGGAAGTAGTCAGGAGTGATTATGTTGTTGTGCGTGAGGTCGAAGTGCTGCAAACTAAGTGCTTTTATGCCATACAATATTGTTCTCAAATTTTATCTGCTTAAAAAAATCATGTTTTATTTTGTGCCACCATACTTACTCGTCTTTAAATAGGGAAAACATGCAAGTGTTGGTGGCGTCCAAATTCACCCCTTCTGGATCCCAAGGAATGAATGGGGCCAGGCCAAACGCCAACACACCCACAAGGCGCCGTACAAAGACCAAGTGCACAAATTGAAAAAAGATAGGTATGTATCAATTTATCTGTGGAGGCAAGAACATAGTAAAATATTGAAAAACAGTGGTGTTTTCCTTTAAGTCAAATGTCAAAGTCCCTGACCAAAAAACGGAATTTCCATGACCTGTCTGAAATGCCATGAGCCTGGATAATGTAGTGTACACGTAAGTTTATAAAAATGTAGGTTAAATGCATGAAATGAATAAACAGTGTCAATAAACAGCTGTTTAAATTGAAATCAGCGAAAGCTTGGACCCGGAAATGTTATTCCTTACGTCACAAGTTAACAAGCGGATTACATTTTGATCTAAAGCAACAAACAAAAATCCATGATATTCCCAAAAAAAAATCATTTTTAAAAGGAAAAAAACTTTTAAAATTCCATGATATTCCAAAAATGACCCATGGTAACCCTGTACATAAGCTCTCCATTGATGTTTGGTTTGTTAGGATAGGACAATATTTGGCTGAGATACAACTATTTGAAAATCTGGAATCTGAGGGTGAAAAAATAAAAAATTGAGAAAAATCACATTTAAAGTTGTCCAAATTTTGTCTAAAGAACACATATTACTAATGATAAATACATTTTTTATATTATATAATATCTTTATGCAACATGATCTTTACTTTATATCCTAATAAGATTTTTTGGCATAATAAAAACAATCATTTTGACCCAAACAATCTATTGTTGGCTATTGCTAAAAAATTACACATGCTATTTATGACCAGGTCCAGGTTCAAATTTGTGTCTATATTGGTGTTGGAGGAGACAAACTCTGGCTCCACTTTGGTCATTGTGTGATGCCATCAGAGAAACTCACATTGTGTAAGGGCCAATAGCAGGAGTGAAGACAGGCCGGTGAGAATGGCGGCCAGCAGCAGGATTCCCCTGCGACCGAAGCGATCCACAGAGAAACAGATGAAGATGCAGGCCAACGCTCCGGTCAACACACGCAAAAAATAACTGAAGTAGAAGTGTGGCGAGTAGATGTGCAGGTTACGTGTGAAACAGTACTGGATTCCTGTGCCAATAAAGCTAAGAATGAACACAGGAGGGGGAAGATTTTTATTTGAATCACAATGAAACACTATTCTGTATTGGTCAGTGTTGAGCTGAACGAATGCATGCGGTTTCAATTATTAAAATTCTTTATAACAATGTACCAGACATGTCACACTTGTTGAATATATAAAGTTGAAATCAGTGTGTCACAATTAAATTGTATTCCTTAAAAGGTACCCCGGTTATAAACACATGTATGGTTTAATAGATTAACACTGGGACTGGCAATATGAATATGAAAATAAGTATGAGTACAAATGTCATAGTTTTAATAAACTTGAAAAAATATATTTTTTAATTGGAGGCTGCTATTTTGTTTTTTATCACTATACATGACGTCAAATGGTTGCAATAATACCCGTTCTATTAAAGGAATATTGCGCTTTCATAAAAACATTTTTTTTTATAATTTTCTTACCCGCATGTCATCAAAGATGTTTATATCTTTCTTTGTTAAGTCGTGAAAAATAAGTTTTTTGAGCAAAACATTCCAGATTTTTCTCCATATAGTGAACTTTAGTGGACCTCAACAGCTTAGTTTCAGTGCAGCTTCAAAGGGCTTGAAATTATCCCAACCGATACATAAGGGTCTTATCAAGCAAAACAATTGTCATTTTAGAAGAAAAAAAGTACTTCTTAACAACAACTTCTCATCTTGCAGTAGCCCTGTGATGCGTCAGCGTGACCTTACGTATTACGTAATCATGTCGAAAGCTAATGCATGACGTATGCGAAACTACCGCTCCAACGTTTGCAAGCGTGGAGAAAAAGGATCGTTCCGACGTTGTTGTATGTGGAATGATAATAATTAAGGTCTTTGTATCAGTTTATTGTTTAAAATGGTCCGCAAGTGTGCGTTTCACATATGTAACGCGTGACCTTTCAATGTGATTATGTAATACGTAAGGTTGCGCTGCTGCATCACACGGCTAGTAGAGCTGCACGATTAATCGTTAAAAGATCCTTATCTCGGTTCGACCCCCCCAAACGATCTTAATCCAGCATTTCGACGATTCAGGTAATTATATTTTTAAGGAAGAAAGACGCAGTCTCGTCAGTTCTCTCGACAACATGCAATCACAGCGGCCGCGATGATGTCTTGACGTCACATTTATTATTGCGCAAGCCAGATGTGCTCATGCTCGCTCCACTGATACAGAGAATGCTTTCACCGAGAAACAGAAACTAAAGAGAATGAGTAAGGCAGAGCAATGCGCAGGTACGTCAAGAACCTTGACGTTGTTTTAGTACCAACAAAATAATTTTTAGCACAGGTGGAAACATTGGCTGCGTCCAAATAACCACACTTGCTGTCTTTGCACTTGACTTCTTACATTACATTTTCCTGTATTTGGCCAAGTGTAGTTGGTGTGAAGATTAAGCGTGCATGTAGATTTATTTACCCAATGGCCGTTCAAGCCGCCAGCGAGAGCGTCAAAAAACGCTTTGACGCTCGAATGTATTCTCTGGAATCCTCTCAAGCGGAGGTTTCCGCCTTTCGATTGGTTGCCACCGAACGTTTCCGCCTTGCGATTGGTTGCCGCCGAACCGCTTCATAGCTTATTACCATAAAGTAATGTTAATCCAAGTCTACTTAAAATGTATATTTTAATTTTTTTCTTTAAATAAAATGAATACATAATCACTCCACAATTAACATTAACCGAGTTTAAAGATTATGTACACTTATCTGAAACTTTCAGAAGCATAATTCTTTGCACCTGTAAAAACGAATGTTAAACTAATGTTCAGGGGTTGTGCATCTTTAAAATTAACAAAGTTCTTGAGAATCGTGATCTTTATTTTAAGCAAAAGAATCGTTATTCTCATTTTATACAGAATTGTGCAGCTCTAACGGCTAGTCCCAGATAAGAAGTTGTGGTGTAAATGTACTTTTTTGCAAAAATTATGATCGTTTTGCTAGATAAAACCCTTGTCCCTTCTGGAAAATCCTCAAAAAAAAAAAAATGTAAATATATTTCTTCTCGACTGAACAAAGAAAGACATAAACATCTTGGATGACATGAGTGAGTAAATTATCAGATTTTTTTAATGAAAGTGGAGTAATCCTTTAATGGTACAGCAAGGTAAAAGTGATAAACAAGTCTTCAATCAGTAGATCAAATGATGTGAAACAGAAGATGAGAGTTATAAATGCACACAGACAGGAGGTGGCGGTATTTGGTCCACATTTCTTTAAAAATACAGCATCAGGTGTTCTGTTCAGCTCTTTCACATAGAGTAACATAAATGAAGAACATACAGAAAACATACTAATGAAAGAAGATCAAAATAAAGAAGATCTGAGAGGTAAAAATGTGAGTGAAAAATAAAAAAATTCAACTATAGAAGATACCACAGTGTTTACTATAGTAAACTTCACAAGAACCATTACACGCCATCAATTTCAGAACATGAAACATAATGGCGGCCTCCATAGGTTAAAATGAGTATTACATGTTGTTTTTTTTTAAAGTAATGAAAAATGTAATGTTTCGATCAATAAACGTTAGTAGTTAAAGGCAAATATAAAGTAATAAAGCATACAAGTCTTCATAGTCGGGGTACCTTTCAACACCGCACAAATCAAGGTACAAAAGGTATCAATGCAGTCCTGAAAGCAGCTGATTTTAGTGTGTAGTTAATGTTTCTAGAGTAACTTACAGAGTGAAGCCCAAGATGAGGCAGTTCCTCCACATGACCCTGGTGTGACGCATCTCCAAAACATTGTGAAACTTTGGCTGAACATCTTCACCGAACATCTCCTCTATCTCTACAGAGATAAAAAACAGACAAAGTGTTCATGACATAAGTAAGTAGGTGGAACATCTGACCAGCACATTCTGAATAATAATCAGATGTAGACGAGGTCAGTTTCTTTAACTTAACCACTATAAATGACTCCTTTTAGTGTTTCCTGTACGACACTGTTGTGCAGTAATGTAATTCAGCACATGAGCTGTGATTACTTAATTACACGTGAAACCAAGAGCCGTCTTAGCATAGCAAGTTTTGTGACATATGTAAAAAAAACTTTTAAAAGATGTATGATCAAAGCAGAGTATTATACAAATAATATTCATTTAAAAAGTTAAAACTTGAAGGTTAAAATTGAAGATAAAAGTGAAGAAAAAAACAACAATTAAAACCCACAGCATAAGACTAAAGGGGGTTGCACACGGACACTCAGCGCCGCGTTGAGTCGCGTCTATAGCCCTATTCGGACGGGATTAGTTTTACAGGGGGACCTCTGAGAAAATCTTGATTCTCAGCGGTCCTCATTGTATTTAAGCCCGTCCGAATCGGCCAGGTCTGTGTTTTTCTCTGACGACCTCCGTAAGAATTCCAGAGCAATTTACCTACTGTTTTTCGCCGAACTCAGAGGTCCTCTGAGAAATTTAATCCCGTCCAGATGCAAATGTCTGTGTTTGCCCGCAATATCTTTTGAAAACGCGGTTCATTTCGTGTTTTGGCCAACGGGATCTGCCGTAAGGTCTTACTAATGCTCGTATATTGTATTTCCTGAGTCCCATTCATTCAGATATGAATGTTTTATCGCATTCGGCAAAATAAAGTAATTAAATCAAGACGAGCTAAATATCATACACTGTTAAGACTGGCCACTGTAATATCATTAACATTATAAGAAACTCCATTCAAAGTTGTTCAACTCCGAAATGGTAATGTAAATTAATAAAGATATTACATTTTATTAATCATTATTTCTTCATTACTTTGTGTTTGTTATAAGCAGACAGTTATATAAAACACGTAGGCTAACGTTACTTTAGTAGGATTTGTATCTTTTATTTTGATTTGTTAAAATTAAATGAATAAATTACATGTTCTGTCATGATTTTACATTTAAAGCAAAATATTTAACATTACAAACACGCGTATCCAGAGCACGTGCTACTGCAACGCCCAAATGCATGAAACAGAAACTCCCATCTCTGGAATAGCCTGCATCATTTTAATCCCGTCCGAATCGGTACATAAAATCACAGACGTCCTGGGGGACACGCTGAAACTCAAACGTCGTTTGGAAAACTAATCCCGTCCGAATAGTGCTTATGACAACTCGGAGGTGTCGTAAACCAGAAGTGCGCATTAAGTAGCGCGAGCTTAGTCAGATAGCGTCTACTTCAAAATGCAAAATATATGTTAGCAGCCAATGTTATTCGTTAACGATTTGGGACAAATATGATGTTATTTAATGTTAAACTATGTGAGTGGCTGTTTGTTTACACTATGACTTTTGAAGACAGATTTTAAAGTGCAAGTTTTTGATAACGATGTCTTGTCGTCTCTGTGTAAACGTCTTACATGCGAATCGGTGATAACCAAAAACTTCTGGACAACGGAATCGGAAGTGTTAAAATCCTAACTCGGCGAGGGAACCAATGTCCCACCAACTTCTGGGTTTTGCTTACAAAAACGCGTCATACTCTGTTGGAGAAGTGTTAATAAACTCAATTGCGCATGTTCAATAAAGTCAACACATTTTTGGCATTTTAGCAATAATGTAGTAATAAATCTACTTCATTGTTTATCAAAACAAACTGCTCGATGCTTTTGCCGTCTTGATTGTTTGTATTTAGCGCTCTGTAGAAGAATGTGTATTTGCACAAGCTTGTAGTGCTACTTTTCAAGGTAATATCGCCATCTATTGGCCTGGCATATGTAAAACATTTAGTCGACTTCACAGATCAGTGTAAATATGGATCCGTGTCGTGTGTACAAGAATTTTTTATTTAAATGCCAAGAAAAATTTTCCATTTCTCATGGCATCGTTGTCTTGTAAACATAGCCTATGAGATTTTACTGAACAGTACTGAATACTGATTCAGTTTTCATGTGTTTGGGTTTTGGTAAACCTGAGTTTTACCTGCCAGCAGTGTTTCAGCGGGGAACAGTTCATCTCTTACACACACACCATTTCGTGTGGAGAAAGACTGAAGACACTTTTTTGCTTGAGGGATCTGAGATGTGGCCAAAAGCCAACGAGGGGATTCTGGGAATACTGAAGCACAACTGTTGACACACACAGACACACAAAATAGTTCAATCAAATCCTAAATGCATTTAGGGACAGGTGATCTAAAAATAAAGATACCACAATAATAGACACAAGTGAAAAAAACTCATCCAAAAGTATTATTTTACAGACAGAGAATAACGCAAATGTACGTACATGAACTCTTTCATTGCCATTGACGAGTTATCTCGTCAATTAAGAGAAACGCTTCCCTGCCAATAGCTGCATTTCCATTACCCTTTAAAATGCGCAAATTGACATTGCAAATTAAAAATACAGCCAAAGGAAAATGTCAATATCCATTAGCCATTTTTCCAATTCATAATGTCAATTTGCGCAATTTGAAGGGTAATGGAAACGCAGCGAATGATGCATTTTTACAGCAATCCATATTTCCGTTATTATCCACTAGGTGGCGCTCTTACACAACTTATAAAACACTGAAGCATCCACAATTTTAAAAACAATTCAAACTGTGTATTTTTTGATTATTGCTCTAAATCTGATCTCTAACAAAAGTCCTTTACAAAAATGCAATTATCTCTAGCCTGGGTTTGCCCATGCTGCATTGTGCGCAAATTTATTCACGCTGCAAGTCTAGCATGGAAACTACGGACCAATTTTTCCCCTTAAATAGGGTACCAATCACAGAACGGGCAGGGGGCAACAAGACGATGACGACGTCTATGCGACACACCGAAGCAGTTTTGTTTATCCAACACGGCAGTAGACGCGAAGTTACTTTTCGATGCAGCCTTAGACAGTGTTCGAAGTAGTTTTGAACGTAAGTTTATTATAAAAAATGAGCAACTTTTGGCGTTAAACAATTTCATATCCAAGAAGGATGTTTAAATATGGCAAGACATGATAGCCACGGAGTTTTACAGGACCAACCTGCTAGGCATCGTCGTCGACAAAGTACAATTAACTTATAAATGGTAAGTGGTATTTATTAATATTATATTGTCATTATGTCTGTACTGTGGTTGTCACAGTGCCACTAAGTTGTGTTGCTTTTCAATATCAATATACAGCTACCGGTTTAGTTGCATAGCTTTCAGCTGTGTGCACACGTACCCGATAAAAGTTGTTGACGTTTAAATTTATGTCGCTTTACATTCTTCATTTGGTATAATTGAAACGATTGGCTATGAGCTACATACAGACGCATTTGACAGACATTCGTAGCGCCCAATAAACGGCTCTGGGCATTCATAAAACACGCCTCAAATACGAGAAAATTAGCATATGGTTCCCAAACAACGTCTCATTCTCTATGAGACTGGTCTGATGTTAGCCAGGCTAAATTATCTCAGGTTTTTGCTCAAGATTTTGTATTTTTATAGAGACCTACCCATACTTGAGAGGTGATAAAAATAACAAACGAAGATAGGATGAAACCTTTTTTTCTTTCATTTGATATATTGTATGTTTATATAAAGAAGAAACTTTTCTGGAAGACATTGAACTTTTGTGAAAATCATAAAAAATGCTGACGGGAAAGAGTTAAACATGTGATCATAAACCTCACAGAAAACATATATGCATAGACACATGCACACAGACAACCTGTACAGGAACATTTATATGCCTGACTCACCACCAATAGGAAAACAGCAGCAACATGGGCAGCGTGGTGACAGCTTGAAGCACGGGCCAATCACGGCACAGCACAGCCAGCCCTGGCAACAGAAGCTCGGCGAATATAGCAAAGAAACCACTGACCATAGAAACCATCAGTCTGTGAGATGGGTCACACCACTCCAGACCTGGAATAAAGAGAGATTAAATCATTTAAGTGTAATTCCACAAGTGTCCAAATGTTGAATTTGAACGATCTAATAAACATTTTTAGGTACCATATACACAGAGTTTTCTGTAAATAATTAATTTCAAATGAAAGAAGAATAACATGTGACTCTGTCTGTGAAATCCAAGTTAAAGTCTCATAATCTAATGATGGGATTTGGAGAATCAAAGTGTGATTTCATTTATTCATTTTAATCTCAAACATATTAAAGATATAGGTTATATTTTTACAGTTTGTTCACTACATTATGCAGGATGATTGTATGTAGAAAACTAAAAATGACTGGGTCACATAAATGCAGCAGAGAAAACTGTGGGATGTAATGGGTTAACTCTAGTAAACAAGTCAATCTCGTTCTTCAATCCTAAACAGAGAGCAGGAAACCGTTTGGTCCACCATGCTATTATTGTTTTGAAATTCAACATCTGCAACATAAACAACTCTAAAAGTTTTGAAACGACCATCATGTTTTGATTTGTAAAACTGCTCCATTTGGATTCAATTACCACATGATTTATAGATGTACGTATCACATTTGCTTTTTGTGCCGTACCACCGGCTCCCACGCTTCAGAGAAAACCCAGAACGGGCTTACGTGTAGTACCCTATAGAGAGATCACTAACTGAGCGTCATCACACACATACACCCCCCTACTTAACAATCACAGGAAGTCCAGGACACGAACACAGAGCGCTCCACAATGGAAAAAAAACATGCTATCAGGACAGCGGACACAATGCCCTGTGAAAGCTTCATTCACAGATTATTAGTGCACTAGTATTTAACAGACAGTTTTAAGGTTGTGGACAGTTTGTTTTTCAACATGTTGAGATATAACTGGAATGTGAACCCCAGCTGATCACCGTCCATCAGTTTAACCCCTCCTCTACATATAGAGAACATTCCAGAAACCCACCAGTTGCTTTTTTAACCAAGCAATGAGTCAATCTTTATAATCGTCCTTCTTTCAGTTCAAATCAGCTCTCAACACTGTCCTTAAGGTCAGAAAACATTTCAAATTAAAAATAACAAAAAAGCTATTACACACACACGCACGCACACACGCACAAAAGACCATTAAGATGCTTTGCAATGTCATTCAATTTTAACAACGTTAAATTGTATTGTTGTATGCAACAATAGTGCGGTTTTCCATCAAAAAAAAAAAAAAAGAAAAACAAACAAAAGCGAATTAGGTTTGTTTCCATCAAGTTGTAGTAACCAACAGTAAATAAAACAAGGCACACTTAGAAAATGAAGACAGGACTGCATTTAGTTACGATTGGGCAAGTTAAACTTTTACCAGCAGTGCGGCTTGGAATTGCCAAACTGAATGATGTGCAGAGAAGAAGAAATGCACACTTTTTTGATGTAGGCACTAGCAGCAAGGGCATTACAACAATATTGATCCCCATATATGGAAAAGACAACGATAGCGAAATGTTCGCTTCATCAAATTTATTCAGCAAATGCATTTCCATCTCCCATTATTCACATTTACACATTATTGCGAGAGTCAAAACCACGTCAAGCGAGCGTAAAAACTTTTTTGTGAATTTTTATTCGAAATTTGGCGTTTCCAACTAGTGTCTTAAAGGACAAGTTCGATATTTTACACTTAAAGCCCTGTTTTCAGATTGTTTATGATGAAATAGAAAGGTTTTGACTGAAATTTCGACATATGCGGCTGCCCCGAGAATTTTCGGGTGTTTGTGTTTCACCTCCCAATAATGGGTTTATAGGTGCACTGGAACAATCCTTTCTAAAATGCATTAAACTTTCGTTTACAAAGACGTGAAACTCACCGAGTGGTCAGGGGTGTTCACTGATATGCTCACACAAAAATCGCTGCAAATTACATTCCAACAGGTTTTATCATAGTTTTTGCTAACTCCATTGACTTGTATTAGATGTGCTGTGAGGTATTACTCCGCGCCGGGAAATTTGTTTCTATTCTTGCAATTGGCAATGGCAGATTAGCACCACCACCTGGGCTGGAGTGTCTATTATTCAAACGAAGAATATACAGGTGTGAGGCGTTTGGAAAAATAGGTCCACAAGTTAACAACGAATGGTAAAACAGCTGTTGGAAAGCATCTTTTGCGGCGATTTTTGTGTGAGCATATCAGTGAACACCCCTGACCACTCGCTGAGTTTCACGTCTTTGTAATGCATTTTAGAAATGATTGTTCCAGTGCACTTATAAACCCATTGTAGAGGTGGGAGGTGAAACACAAACACCCGAAAATTCTTGGGGCAGCAGCATATATCGAAATTTCAGTCAAAACGTTCTATTTCATCATAAACATCATATCGACGCGGACGACAACGCAAAGGTATAAATGAAAACCAACGCAGAACCTACACCATCAAGGCTATGCCGTAGGACCTACGCACAACTATAACGGGCCCTTTAGAGGGTTTTGCAGCGAAAGACAGTCAAATTTGTTAAATACCATTTAATTGACTAAAGTGATATTTGTGAAAAAAACTGACTAATAACCTTTTATGGCCATCAAAGTTAAATTAATAAACCTATAAACCATAAACTTGATCTTTGCTGATTAACTTATACTAGGCTAGGTTCTGTCAGCAACATCTGTGATTCATGCTGTTGACTGCAGGATTTGGAGAATTTTACACTAAGTAGTAATAAATATTTATGAACAAAAGAGCTAACAAAAATGCAAAATGTATATTTCCATTTTAAATCTTTTTGGGATGTCTTGCCCCCTAGATGCTAAACACACATTTATTGATGAGTTGAAATCACCGTCTGGGAAAATCAATAACATCAACTTGTTTTGAATCCAGAAAACGTTCGAAGCTAGACTTTTCAGAAGAATGTGGCAAGTCAAATCTATTTCAAATATTGACAAACAGCATCCCAGTGTGAAATCAAAACAAGCACCCTTACAAAACATGTTGTTTACTGTAGATAGCCTTAAATGTTTTGTCTGCATGCATCTTTAAAAATCAGTTGCAAGCTTAAAAGAGGTCACATGATGTGTACTTACGTGCAATATAAGACGCCAAAAACACCCCAGCTAATGTTGTGCCTTGACAGAGACGGAGAAGAGGAAAAGCAGACTGGCTGTTTGAAAGACAAACCATTACTCCCAGTACACCAGAAAGAACCACTGACAGCAGAAGAGACAGACGGCGACCCAACCTGAAACATACACAGAGAGCTGAAACTACACAAAAGAATGATCGAAAATTCTTATTTATTTAAACTTGCTACTGCACCTTTAAAAGCCCGATATCAAGTTTATTGCTCAATGTACATAACATAAGGCCGGTGGCTCATAAAGTGCTCATAAAGACTCACCAGTCACAAACGGTGCCAAAGAATATGTATCCCACAATCCAGCCCGTCATGAAACAAATGTGATGGAGTGGGATTTTCCAGTAGTCTGCACATACTAAATTCCACTGTGAACATACAGAGAGAAAAGAGACACTTTAAATCGAATGTTTTAGTTTGGAAAATGCTTGGACATCTGCAGTGTGTAAAGACGGCACAACGGCTGCTTTCTTACATAACAAAATCCTGTTATTACATTACAGCTAATGTGAAGCCATGCTATTCCAGTTTCCAGTTTTTCTTTGCCTTGAACTGCTTTTCCATGTTCTGCTTCCCGACGAAACTAAAAACTTCCATGACTTTAAAAATACTGAAAAAGGAAACATATTGCTTTCCAAGGTCAGAGGAAAAGATTCAAACTCTTTTCCTCCTGTGGAAAGAAATTTCCAGTGTTCCCTCAGGAGTGCTTTCATTGATGGGGTGGAGCCTGAGGATCTCAAATATTTCTTTATAACATCACCGTGTTTACATTCGCAATAATGTTGACTTTGGGCGGTTACATTAAAAGTCAGGCAGTGAATGACATGCTATACTTACAGTATTGTCAAGTAATTTATAAGCTTTATTGTATAATTTCAAATTACTAAAACATTTTTACAAAAAAATTATTGTAGTTTATAAATGTATTTGAAACCGCAATACAACTTCCCACATTTAAGTATATACAGTACGGTCATATACATTTTAACCCAAAATTTCATGGTCCACCGAAACGGGTTTTTTTTATTGGCCGATGCCGATATTAGGGAAGCCGTATGGCTGATTGGCCTATATGAGGCTGATATAACACAAATGTAATTACAGTAAATAAGACACAAACAAAAAATTGTTAAAACTAAATAAACATTTATAAATATACCCTTTTAAAGTACTTAAAACAGATTTAACCAACCATTTACATAGTAAGACATAATTAATGTGGATTTGACATCTCACTGTACTGTTTGAATAAGTGTATTGAACTAGTGTGTTGTAGCTTGTGACACAACATAACATCTTGTTTAAAAGTAAATAATGATTGGTCATTTTTCTGTCTGTCAAATATCAGCTGATATATCAGTCTCTGCAATATATAGGTCAATCACTAGTTAATATAGTCACCATATAAGCCTACTCCAAACTGAATGCAGAAATGCAATGTCAAACTTTTATAAACCATATGATTATTTAACACCGATATGAAATTAGTATTAATTAGGGCTGTCAAATCAAGATTGATTACGATTAATCGCATACAAAATAAAAGTTTGTGTTTGCATAATATATGTGTGTGTGCACACATTTCTTCGATTAATCATTTTTTATTCGCAAAGGCCACGAATCAATTGTTTTGTATGAAATGACCTGATCCTGTTTGATCAAGGAATGCAACTGTTTTGACTTTTTTCAGCATACATTTTTTATCTTGCATCAAAATGTTATTATATTTAACATAATTGTACGCATTTTAAAATTAGAGATGGGTTCTGTTTTAATGTACCCAAGTGTACCTAAAATAAGTGTAATATACAGGTTGGTGGCTCTTAATTTCTTTTTATTAAGTTCACTTGTAAACTTATGTTCACTGTTTTTTTTTATAAATATAGTATTTGTATTAAATCTATATTCATTGAGTTGAATCGAGAATCGAGTATAAAAATCGATCCGATAGCTTATGAATCGAGATCAAACCGATATGGAACATCTGAATCGATACACAGCCCTAGTGCACAGTGTATAAATATTTATATGTATATTTAAATTTAAAATTTCTTAAATTTATGTACGTTTACTGTAGTACACTGTAAAAAAAATTGCTGTAAATTTGCAGCTGGTTGCCAGTAACTTACTGTAGAAGATCAAGTCTAAAATTGTTTCATGTTCATTTAACTTCGAACAAAATGTTGCCAGTAAATAACATAAATGTAAAATCTACGGTAAGTTTCTGGCAGCTAGTTGCCAGTAATACCCAGTAATACTGTAATTTCTACAGAAATTTTTTACAGTGTACCCATGTTTTCAGGAATATTGATCACTACTGGCAAAACCAAGGTTTTACTAGAGCAACCACAGTTTAACCTTGGTTTTGGTAGTAAAATCATGGTTATTTTGGGATTAATATGGTTTAACTATAGTAAGCATGGTTTAACTGTAGTAAAACAATGATTAATTTTCATAAGGAATATTAACAGTAGGGAACCATTACAATTTCCATTAAAACCAGTATGACTCCAATTATAACCATTTATTCTAACTGAACCCAATACTTTACCAGTAGAGAACCAGAGACTTGCAGTTTCCATTGATTGAAACCAACAAAATTCCCATTATAACCATTAAATCCCAACAAATTACCAGCAGAGAACCACAGAGACCTTCATTGTTTTCAATAAAACCAGTACAATTCCCATCCCATCATAACCATTTCATGTAACATAAAATAACACAATACCTGGTCATTATAGCTTGAACAAACATCATTATAATTTTCAATATAAGTTACCAATGATTCTCATGAAGGCCATTAAATCCTATAATATTTCTGTGATGATGTAAGCAAGAATAACTGGTAACTGTATAACCACAATTTTATGTTGGTGTTGACAAGCCATATTGGTTTATAACGGTATTTGTAAGATGCATGAGTATATAAATGTAAAGACATTAAAAGTTTAACCATGCTAACCTCAGTGACTAAATTGTTTTGTAGTCCTGCAGGTTTGCCGAACTCATATCCTCCAGTACACTGCACGACTTCTCTCGTCAGGTTAGCCGTTAGATCGCTTAGATTCGCCGGGTACTTGTAGAGCTCGCAGCGGCTGAACCCGGATCCCTTCAGCCACGGGACGGTTAGATTCAGGTACGCTTGTTTGGAGAGATTACCGATGAAATCTGACGGCGGTAGTAACGCTAGATCCGGTTTGCAGTGATAAGACTCGGGAACGAGCGTAAAGAAAACATCGCTGAAAAGATTTAACGACACCGCAAAGTTTGGAAACCAGCTAAAGAGAGTTACGATTCGGTTATATCGCCCGTATCCACCGATCCTTGGGTAGATTTTCGTTTCAAACTCCATAACTTGGGAACTTATCGATAGAAACAGCTGTTTTCCAAAGACATTTCACAGGGAAATGCGGAGGAATGAACTGAGGTAGCGCTGTCCGTGCAGAGAGATGGGCTGAAGTAGCACTGCACTGGCAAATTCGATTTATATGAGCGAGTCAGTTCATTCGGATGATTCGAGCAGGCTGTATGGTTCAACGTCATCGTTTGATTCTTTTGAGTAATCGCTTAGAAGTAATCCCAGAAATCTTTGCTTTATTATTTTAGTATTAAAAGTACAAATTATCGTCACGTTAGATGATGTGGATTTTTTAAAATATAATTTTAAAAATATGTAAAATAATTTAATACATATAACTAAACATTTTCAACAACTAAACATCTTGAGGAAACATTTTAAATAAATATTGTTATTCAATAACACACATTATCCCAACTGATAATTTACAAACGATATTTTTTTGAAACGATTCGAACCGCTTCAAAAGAGTCGTGTTGCGCGAATCGGACATCAGGGTCGTAAAGTCCTTTCATACGCAACAGATTCTTTCCCCAGTTTACAAGTTGACGTGACACACTATCCAATAACAGGGAGTCACCTAGTGTTCAAAGAAGATTCAGTCGGTGATTTCCAATAATACAGTTCCAGTAAACGTAGGGAGCTGATTAGTTGGGAGCTATTTTGAACCGGTTGCTCATAACTAGTTGTCCCGTTTATTGTAAGACACTGTATTTGGGAGAACGATGGCTGCTTTAAGATTTTGTGTCAGAATGGCATTTATGTTTGTCTCTGGTTAAACTGATTTCACACACTGACTTCAAAACAGTTACTGTCAAATTTCTTCTCCAAACAAAATCTGTTTATGTTTTCCTAAACCCTTGATGATAAGAGTACAGACATCAGAGCCAAATATCAGTCCATACAAAAGCTTTGTAAATTAGATAAAGGAAATATAGAGTAGGCCTACATGTGTTTTGGATGTCACAAAATAAGTTTTGGGGAAACAACATACTTTGTAGGAATTCTCTGAACTTAAATGCACAAACCAGAAGCAATGATACTCAACCAATGGAGAAGTAACGATTCTTTAAAGAACATAAAATATTTCATTTTAATTTTGCATGTGTATTTATTATGAGAAAGAAATTACGTTATGGATGTGCAAATTCTGAAAGCTGCACTTACCCATAAGAAAATAATTTGGAAAAATGCTTGAAAACTTTAAGAGAGACCTTGCACTGGTATTTCAGCCATCAAATATTAAAGGTATAGTTCACCCAAAAATAAAACTTATCTTATCACCCTCATGTTGTTACAAACCAATATAAATTTCTTTATTCTGATGAACACAAGAGAAGATATGAGAAATGTTTGTAACCAAACCAATCATAAGCCCTATTCACTCCCATAGTATTCTTTTATCCTACTATGGAAGTGAATGGGGCTCATGATCGGTTTGGTTACAAACATTCCTCAAAATATCTTCTTGTGTTCATCACATAGACTGTAAAATAAAAAAAGGATGACATGATGCCGCTTTCTTTCATTGTAATGAACTGAACATAAAATGTACGATGATGGGCGCTGACCTGTTACGCAAATTGTCAGTTTGGAGCCTGGGCATGCGCAGAGGGAATCTTCAGTGGAGCCCAAGGGGTGCAGCAGCGGTATCAAACTTGCTCCCAAATGCTTGCAATTGCAAACCCAATTCAACCTCACCCCTTGAATGTCTCATTTGACTGGCTTGCAAAAATTAACAACTCATGTTCATTGTGTGAACTCAGGGTGATTACAACTACCTTAAAGAGCACTCATTTCATTTCTAAAAAACATTATTTTGTGTATATTTGTATAACAAAATGTGTTCGCGTGGTTTATGGTTAAAAACACATTATTTTTCACATACCATACATTTTTGTATCTCCAGATTTCACTCTCTTCCTGAAACACATGAATTTGAAAAGCTTTATGTCCCTGATTGGCCAGCTAATCTGTACGTTGTGATTGGTCTGAATACCTCTGACGTCAGCCGGAAATGTGAAGCTCCTTACCATGTTTGAAAGATTCGCTCACAATGCAAAGCTAACAGATGTTAACTTACAGGATGTGAGTCCAAGCGGGAGGAATTATGATAATGTCGATCTTTACTACATCACCAATCCCAGGAAGAGAGATTTACGTTGGAGACGATAACTCGCGTCATCATTTACTTTGGGGTTTGTACCTTTTGCATATCGTTAACATGAACTAATACACACTTACAAAGGAAATGTAAAATCGTGATTCGGACCATTGGTGATCTTTAAAGGACCAAAAGCATCTTTTGGAAATTTTATTGGAAGTGTAATTTCTTTTTTTATTTTGACCCGAGTCCAGTTTGTTTGCATGGAGAGGGTGGGATTTATGACTTGTACGCAATTCAGCCACCAGGGGGCAATCAAAGAGCCAAGCAGCTTCACTTTTTAGGATGTATGAGGCTCACCCGGTACATCATAAAAGAAAATTATACAGGTTTGTAACAACATGAGGGTGAGTAAATGATGAATTTTCATTTTTGTGTGAACTATGAGATATCAGTACGGTTAAATACTTTTATTTCAGATTAGCATTTGCATGAAATTGCTAAATTCTATATTTTTATTTTTTTCCATTTATGAAGTTTTATTCACTTTCTTATATTTCCCAGTTGTGTAATTGAGTCACTTAATAAGAGATACCAAAAGAAATAGCAGGTTATAGCCATTCATATATCAGGTTGTGATTGTAACAATATGCATCTTAAAGTGTAACTTCATGTTAAATGAACTGTATTTGTTGTTACTGTGTAAACATAAAATTATCTATACTTTTAAACACTCTTACTATCCTGAAAAATAGTCACAAGGTAAGAGTGACAACTTGCCCCTTGCACATAGAGTTAGTGTCAAAACATCATATATTTTAAAGGGGTCATATTACTAAATTTTTCTTAAGATGTAAAATAATAGTTTGGTGTCCCCAGAGTGCATGTGTGACATTTTAGCTCAAAATACCACATAGATAATTTACTATAACATGTTAAAATTGCCAATTTGTAGATGTATAAATGTGTCCAACACCAATTTTCTCATCCTCCGCAACAATTTTCATTGTTTAAGTCCTCAAGGAACTAACAATCTCAAAAAAAAAGTGTTGGAAGGGACATAATTGACTGTGACACTCAAGATGGCTACCTGGTAAGCAGTTCTTACTTTTTTCTCTCCAGATAAAAGTTGAAATTTTGTTTGTCATAGTACCTAGACAACTTTTTAGTCCTCATTACCGAAACATGAGTTTGTAAATGCATATATTTAATGTAATATCATGTTGTGGTAATGATATTTTTTTATAATGTTCATCTAAAAAATTTAAATAACTCTATAGGAAATATTTTTTAAATCCTCTAAAAATAATGGTTATAGTAAGTTCACACCAAATTGGCTTCAAGGGCTTTTTAAAAATTCTGATGCTGGACACCTTCTATATCTTTCAGTATATTAATACTACAATCAGGTCTAAATAGACGTGTCTGTCTTATTACTCTTTGTTCATTAATCGTTTGTTCAATCACACAAAAGAAACCACAAAGCAAGTCATTTCAAAAATTTATTTACGAACATAATCTCTGAGGAACAACAGCAGTTCTCGCGCTCTCTGTACATGCAAGTGTAGAAAATAACAATTTTGAATTTTTCCTCTCCGTTAAGTTTTTTTTGTCTTTTTTTAGTTTCTCGCTTTTAAATCGCAGGATATCAACACAGCTAAAGGTGAAAGTACTGAATCTTTGACAGCACTGACGATAGCATCAACAAACCCCTCCCTCCCATAGCTGCTCCAACAATATGTACACAATTGAACTACATTGTACAAATAAAAAAGATACATTGTTACATCACCGGCAGCGAGCGCGATACGTCTCGTTGCTGTTAGAACCTCACATTCTACGCAAGTTTCGACTAGTACAAAGAGGAGGGTGCAAAACGTCCTGGAATATTATTTACAATTATATACAACGTCTCGTTTACGCATTACAATAGGAAAATTTACACAGCGGAGACCTTCGAATCAAACATACCACAGGTGTCAGAAAGATAATAAATAGGCCGTTTCTCACTATTTATGAAGTATACTACATGAGTTCAGTTCCATTGCAAGAAATATCTGTCGTGTTCGTGGACAGAAAAGGCTTGAAATTGTGGCTTGATCCTAAAGACTCGAACGTGAACTGATTCATTTATACTAAGAGGTAACGTGTTGCAGACAGAGATCAGTGAATCGCAGACAACAAGCTTATGTGTAAGATTAAATCAAATACAGTATGTTTAACCCCAGAATAAAACCTACGAGGATATACCATCACAATTCCAAGCCTTTTCCAATGTGGGAATGACCAAATAAGAAGACAACGGAACATTATAGCTTGTAAACAATCCGCATACAGGGGGGGCTTAGCGATGATACATACACCATTGAATTAACAAGTCACTTTGTCATGGTAAAATAAAATGCACCGAGTTACATCAAAAGTACTTGTGAAATAAAACAAAGTAGAAACTACACGACACAAAAGAAAACAAAAGCACTCAAAGCAAACATGATCTGAACGGATATTCGCATTTGACGTTTTTTTTTGCACTGTACGGTACTCAAAATACCAGGACATTAGTTATCCAAAACAACTAGCTGCGAAACTACCGACACCTGTTGCACCCAGACTCAATGCACACATACAGAACTGCGTCATGTGGGATTTTCAGACTCACATGAAACGGATAAAGAAACAAGAACGAAACAAAACTCTAGCCTGGATGATTGAGCAGACATCACACAACCACACTGAAGTACAGGCAGGTAATGAAGAACGGTAAAATATCCAAACATTTTCAAGCCCCCTACCTGAAAAAGCAATATCTAATAATTAGAAATAAAAGCTTAAAAAACAATTTGTACTCCCCTCTGCGGTGGTGATGGATAAATTTAAACATACACATGTAAATGTTTACTCGGATGGTAAAGCAAAATCAAAAAAAAAAAAAATGACATTGGTGCAATTTACTAAAAAAACAACAAAAACAAAAAACAACAACTGTGAGAGGAGATTGACAAGGATGTTAACTATGGAAAAACAGTCACAGAGCCCATGTATACAAATAGTGAGGGTAAAACCAGAGGTGTCTGCGTTCTGTTCTGACATAGTGTTTTAAAGAAGGGTGGCGAGACGATCACTTCAAAGTGTCATGCAATAAAAGTCACGTTAGAAGACAAATTAAAAACCTTTGGGATTGGGAGAAAAATGCAAAACGTCTGTCGAATAGTTTGCGTAAGATTTATCACGCTAGTTCACAATCTTACTCTTAAAAAAACCAAACAAACAAAATATTGAAAAGATAGGAATGAAGCCTATAGCACGTATACAGATAATGAGAAGTCGTACTTTTATTAACCCAACTTATTAAATGAATCTTTTTGTATAGTGCAGAAAAAAAGTTTATAATGAATGTAGGATGGTGTAATGGTTTTATATTTGGACAGACTCGAAATGAAGTAAGATCTTCAATCCTATGACTTGTGCAGCTTTAGAAGAAATCAGAGACGTTAAATGTATAAAGGCATTTTCTTGGTTTATACTTTTAAAGATATATACTCGTGTAATAAAATGATGAATAATATACCTCTACTATTCTTTAAATAAATCCATAGTTGCTCTGCTACATCTGAAAACTATAGTAGTGGCCCTGACGGAGGGAAATGATGACGTTTACTAACAATGACAATCTAGATCTCGGACAAGAACCTCGAGGAGCTTCGCGTGGAAAATACTGACGATGTGTACACCTATTTGGCCCATGGGTATGAGGGGGGAAAGTGCTGCCCGAAAGTGAACTGTACATACAATGATAACTTTTATTCATTTATTTTTTACACTTAACTGAGTGATGTTACAGTACATAAGTTATTTACAACTGTGCAGTAATGTGTGGCAAAATAAATTATCTAGAAGGCAGCGAGAATACATTGGTTAATGATTATAAAAACTGTACATCATTTACGGAATACATTTTTTTTGCGCTTTTGTATTTTTTTCCATTAAACTAATGTTGGCTCTGTAGTGTTTCAAGTCACTTCCTCAGAAAGGGAACAATGAAATGCCCGAGTAAAGAAAGACATAAACCAAAAACAAACATTAAAAAAGAAAAACTTTTCAAGAGACCATCTTGTAAGTCCTTGCCTCGTGATTTAAGATGGCAACGTTTGCTTTTAACATGTGTCCTTTTCCTTACGTAATCCTTTGAAGGCAGGCGTGTCGGGCCTGGCTTAAGGGACCATCCGAGACTGACCGATTCGGCACGTGGGACCGCCAGATCTCGTGCCCTGTAACTGGACGCAGTCTCTCCTCTCCGCTGTGGCACTGAGCCCTGCCCCGTGTACACAGCTCCCCGCCGCCCTCGATCTGGGTGCTGTACAGCGAGAAAAGCGCTTTCCGCTGTAGTCGCGACACACTCGGGTCCGTTTAACAAGAGGGTGTGCGCGAGCACTCCTTTTCACCCCCTGTTGGGTTTTTTTGTGCCTGCACGTCGAGGTGTTGGTTGGAGTTTTGTGTCCACCACTGTGCCGACTGTCCCCGGGTTCTGGAGCACGTGGGTGGAAGCTCCTTGTTTGTTATTTAGTTTAGGGGAGAATCAGAGACGAATTCTGTCCCCAAATCACACCCAAGACAGATAAGGGGATAAGGTTCAAGCACTGTCGCTTTTTAAATCCCAAACAAAACCATAAAAACTTGAAGGATGAAAGTGCAAGTTGTGTTCTTCTCCCGTAAAAAGACGGTCCCTCCTCAGGCAAAAAAGGACAAGTTTTTTTCTATATAATATATATATTCTCTCTCCTCAAAGAAATCTCCTCAAACCGGCTAGCCCTTACCGAACTTTCTGTTTGATGTCTCTTTGATAGATGATTAATATTAGACCAAACTCTCAGAGTCTGAATGTGTGTCTGTGTCACGCAGGCAACAGTACAAAGTCGTCGTTGACGTCAACCATTGGCACGTAGAAAGAGGGGACCTCGTTCACGCACAGAGACTTGTGTCCAGCAGGGTCCAGCTCCTGTACCTTGAGTTGCCACTCCATCCTCTGCACTGCGTTCAGAGCGGCGGCCTCATGCTGCTGCCGCATTAGCAAACACGTCTGGGTGGAGAGAGATGCCATGGATTAGATGTCGATACTTCTCGCAGTACTTAAATACACATTTATGGTCTTCAAGGACAAATATGACAATAATGGACCGTGCACTTTTTTTATTAGGATATTTCTTACCTTCATGCGGTCGTACTTATCGTCCACATCTTGAATCCAGGAGATAAACTGCCGAGCATTGAAGCGATCCCTTACAGACTTGTTCTCATCCCCCTGAAGGTCAAAATATAATACAAATTAAATGTAGTTGAGGGCCTTCTGACATTTTGGACTGAAAGTTAAAATAAGCAGGACTTACCTGGCTCTCGGATGGCATGTTGTAGACTTCTGAATCCAGCAGCATCGTGCAAGCGCTAAAAGGAACAGCCTGATTCGCAATGGTTCTTGCTGCTCTGCAATGAACACGCAGCACTTCCTGCTCACAAGATACTATTAACTTTTCCTGTGAAAAGAGGCGTAACATCGGTGTGAGGCCAAAAATACCCAATTAGTAAACATCTATCTAGAAAAAAGTCTTCTAAAAGAATTAAGGTCTGAAACATACAAAAGTTTATTGGTATGTGATGACTGAGAAGACAGAATTAAAACAGGCAATAAGTTCAAGTTTACCCTCTCAATGCTGTGCTGCAGTCTTAGTTTTCCTCGAACCGCCTCTTGCTGTCTGAAAAGCTCCTTTAAGGGCTCCGATAAAGATGGAGGTGGAGCAATCTACAACAACAGTAAAAGTCATGTCATTCAATGCACACTCATAGTCTTCTGAGAGATCTTTATAACTTATCTATGGAACAACAAACATTGATAAGCAGGTGCAACATAGAAAGATTGGATTCAACTATATTGTCATTGGGCAAACCACAAGTACAGGGTCAATGACATGCACCCAGAAGTGCAAAAAATCTACCTCAAAGCTATAAATACAAGGTATAGGTATGGACAAAACTTGCTAGAATCTTATCAGGTCATGCCAGGTTAACCTATAGTGTCATATAAAATCTTACCACAGGGATATGAAGCTTGCTCAGAGGCTTGCCATCAAGAAGGTAGGAGCCCGTGTATGTCACATATTCTGCATAACACTGGGGAGCTTGAGGTGTGATGTAACACAAGATCTTTCGTTTTTCCTCAATTTTCTTGCGGATCTGTAGGTACTCGAAATAGGGGTTGGAACGGTCGCTGTGGTAAGGTTCAATGTCATCCAATTTGATGGCATTCACAATGACCGCCAGAGTCTGCTGGATCATCTCCCGGGTCTGCTTCATCGCTGTGTTAACGAGCTGAACCTGCACATGTTGCGGGCCCGATTTCGTAAACTTCCTTTTACGTGGATGCTGAGACTGGCCATCATCGTCCTCAACAGGCCTGCCTTTCGTTTTGGTGAACAGTGCTGGTGCAGGAGTGGAGGCATGAGATGCGGTCGAGCTGATGGACTCCTTTTTCTTTTCAACAGTGATATTAGATGGGGTGTGATTTGTGGTGATGGGTGCGGAGGATACTGAGCTGGTGTTGCTTGATGAGGTTGATGCAGCACTCAGCTTGTTTTGATTGGCTAGCATCTGAGCCATTTTCCGAGTCATCCTCGGAGTTATCTCCTCTACTTTCTTGGGTGGCTCAGGCACTGGGACAGGAACCGGGACAGGAACTGTCACTGGGACCGTCACTGGGAGCGTAAATGGGATTGTCACTGGGACAGTCACTGACAACCTAGCGGTTGTTTCAAGAGCCTCTGACACTTGGGTAGTGTTACTCAACGAGACAGCTGGGAGAGGAACAGAAGGATGAGGACTAAATAAGGGACCCAAAGCAACCACTGGATTCGGTCCTAATAGATGTGGTTTTGTGGCAGCTGATGTTTCCAGAGACTGAGCCATAACAGACGGCATCACAGCATCTGGAGTTGTTTCTTTTTGCCTGTATTCAAAGTCTTTTTCACTGTCAGTAGAAAACAAATTGCTGCTATTCTCGTCCACTTCTTCAAATGTCCCCTTCACCTCTGGAATAGTTTCTTTAATTGGAGGAACATCTGGGATGCACTGTGGTTCAGGCTGCAATTCACATGGTGGTCTGTAGTCCTCCTCACATGTGGGAGTAACCAAATCCTGAGCAGGTTCATGAGGAGGCACAATTGCAGGAGAACAGTGAGCTTTGGACAAACTCGGCAAGTCGACATCTATCATTTCAACATCTTCACTCGGCTCATTGATGGGAGGTCTTATCTGAGGAGGTGAATGCTTGCTCTCATCAATCTCCGGGACTGCTATATCGGGCTCTTGCATCTCCTTCTCTTGAAAAGGAAGGTCTGGTATAGAGAAGGGACCCATGTCATCCATTTCATCAGCTGTACTAGAAAATGGATCTTCCCATGAAACCACAGGATCCTGGCTGATTGGTGGGGCTACAGACATGGTGGTCTCAGGCATGTAGCTGGGAGACTCGTGTCTATCATCTTGGATCATACACGGAGCATCTAGGTCCATGTGCGTCTCCTCGGGATTGGGTTTGCAATCGGTGAAGAAAGTGTCAAGTTGAGGCGATTCTGACTCCAGTGGCTCTGACAGAGGTCTTTCTGGTGATGAAATGTCTTCCACTGCATCTTTGAAGACATCGTAATGAGAATCAGAGATTTGTGATGAACAGTATGCTCTGGAGTAAGCAGAGTGAGGAGGTGTCACAGGAATAACATTTGAAATGTGTGACAGATCACAATCGGAGTGTGAATACGGGCTGCTTATCTTGGAGACAGCCGCCTCAACCTCCCTATAACTGTCATGAGATGGCTCTTCTGAATTCCATTCCAAGGACTGATCACATGGGTTTTCAATGAAGTTGTCCTGTGGACGGGTGGGTGTTACGGGAATGATATCCGGATCTCTTCTATCCGAACATTCAAGCCACGCCTTTTTGTCAGACTCGTCAATTTCAAGAGAATACGAGGCATCATCTCTAGACTGGATGGGCTCATCTGCAACATGGTGACATTCTGGGGCATCCTCAGCAAAATCATCATCATCATCATCTTCCTCCTCCTCCTCTTCCTCTTGTTCTTCAGCAACAGGAGGCAAGTAGTCACTCACACTCACAGGGTGAGCTGGCATCAAACCAGGCCCGCTCTGGTGTGGCTCTGAGAGATCATCAATATCCATGGGTGGCAGGGCAGCAGGTGCTGGAGTTGGTGGAGCAGCTATATCCAGACAAGGCTCCTGAGGGTCAGGTCTATGAACTGGAGTTGAGGGCTTCATGAGATATGTATTGTAAATACTCTCCGATGGGTGTTCAATGTCATCTTTGATGGAATTTACAGCTGAAGCTTCCTCTGGTATCCTATCATGTTCTGTCAGGTCTGGCCTGGGAGACATCATGTCCATAGGGGGCGAAAAGTATGCTGGAGAAAGACAATTAAGACTGTCTGCTGCCAACTTGTCCTCAGTAATTTGAGAGGCTGACGACTCAAATTCAGTGACTTCTGGTACTTGTTGTTGTCGTAAAAACTTTTCCGCCTCTGCTTTGAATTCACCCTCAAGTGGTCTTCTGACATCCGAAGTGGCCGACCGACTCACGAGCGGTAACTGCATGTTCTTTGCAGGTGTTATGCACGTTCCATCCTGGAAGTTATGTGATGTGTTGGAATATCCATCGTAGAAGGAAGGGAAGCAGGAATTCATGGACATGGTAGCTGAAGAATTTTGACACTCGAGACCATCAAATATGATATCAGAATAATCATCTGTACTGCAGGTTGGGGTTCGTGGTGTTTGCATGACTTCCTCGTAGCTTGGACATGAGATCACAGAAGTTGGGGTAGGGACACCTGTTGGTCTGTTCTGATCAGGTCTTGGAGATGCAGGAAGACTTTCTTTCATTTGGTGTCCAGCAAGCCAGTCTTTTGAGTTCTGACTGTCAATAGGTTGTGACTTTCTATCAGGAGACATCAACTGAGCTGGAAGGCCAATTTCTTTGATCTTTTTCTCCTTCAAAGCAGTTTCAACGGGAGCAGATTTTTTGGAAGAGAGTTCGCTGTGAGAGTTCTTCTTAACTTCCTCATTTGACTTGGTTTTATCTTTGAGTTTTGGGTCGGCCGATCGATGTCGTAGTTTTTCCATCTGTTTCATTCTCTCTTTGTGTCTCTTATGGTGCTCTTTAGTTTCCTGATCCTTTAAACTAAGCATCTGGCCAAAACTTGTTAGTCTCAAATCACCATCAACCAAAAGCTTTTCACGAGGGCGGTTGTCCTTTCGAGCTGTGTCTTTTGACTGGCTAAATTTGTCATTTTCATCTTTGACCTTTGTTTTGGTAATGTCTTTGTCAGTGATATCCTTGTTTCTGTCCTTATTTTTCCCATCAAATTTAGAACAGTCATCTTTAGACTTCTCTTTGAGAGTTACGACTTGAGTGTTTTCTTTTAATCCAGACTTTTGTTCTTCTTTGGAGTGTCTGAACGACCCAAACCCTTCTGAATATTTATGCTTTTCCTCCTTCACCTTTTCCTTGTGTTTCTCTTTTTTCTTTTTATCTTTTATTTTCTCACTGTTCATGATACTGTTTGTCTTGTCCTTTTTGGACATCTCCTTCTCAAACTCAAGAGTTTTATCCAAGTCATCTTCTCCATCACCTTTGGAACCATAAGGAAAAGTGTAAGGGTCCGCCTCCAGTGGCATGGGCTCTTTGTCAAATGGCAAGCTTTCTCTGCGGCCGTAGGACTCTCTGATCTCCTCTGACTTGTCCTTTTTCTCCACCTTTTCTTTCTTAACTTTCTCTTTATCCTTGTCATGGCTCTTTTTGGATGATGAAGAGGAAGAATGTCTATGCCTCTCTTTCTCTCTGAACTTGTCCTGTGGGGTAGAGATGGTAAGCGACTCTCTTCTCTCCTCGGACACGTCAGGTATACTGATGTTAGAGGAATCGTAGAAGTTGCTAATGACCGGCTCGTGACCTCTGTCTGTGAAACTGTCTGATGAAATTTCACTGTTTCTGTCATTGGAATCATCTTTATAATCATTCATGGCCTCCTCCTCAAGTTTCTCCAACAAGGATTTCTCATTTTCACCACTGCCCTTTGAGGGTTTCTTGTCTTTTAAGTGCTCTGGCTTGTCTTTGTATTTGCTTTTGCTCTTTTCTTCACTAGCATCTCTCTTGTCAAGAAGTTTCTGCTTTATTTTCTTGTCCTGATTGGAATCCACAGACGCTCTATCTTTACGCTCCTTATGCTTTATGTCAGTTGAATCTTTGTCCTTTTTATCTTTGTGTTTTTCCATGGAGCCTTTTCTTTCCTTCCCAGCATCAAATGTTGACTTTTCTTTTTTCTTGTCTTTGTGTTCCTTTTCTTTTGGTTTTTCTGTAAAATGTGTTTTCCCATCTGCAGAATATTTCTTGTGTTTATCTGTCTGGAAATGATCCATTTCATCTCTGTCAGGTGTCGAGTCTTTCTTGTGGGAGTCTGACAGGCCGAGAGAATCGCTTAATTTTGCAACACCTCCATTATAATTGTCATCTTCGTCTTCACTCTCATCTGTGAAGATATCAGCGATCTTATACCACGTCTTCTCTCTCACCTTTTCAGGCTTTTTCTCCTCTTTCTTAAATTCGATTAAATCTTTTTCAGCATGTTTGTCCTGGGATGTCTTGTCTTTCTTCTCTTTATTCTGCTCAGATGTAGTCTTCCTGTCTTTGTCCTTGCTATGAGAATCTTTATGCTTTTCTTTAGCCACATCCCGCTTGTCTTTGGAGGTTCTTTCCAGGTCTTTGTCTTTCATCGACCGCTCAACTGAGTTCTTCTCTGGTTTCTCTTTTTCCTGGTCCAAACTTCTGTCTTTAGGTTTGTCCTTGTGTTTGTCTCCTTTGGACTTTTCTTTCTTTTCCACACCATCAGTCTTTTTCTCCCTTTCTTTCCCAGAGTGGTTCCTCTCCCTTGAATCAGATTTACAGATGGTTTCATTTTCTGCTTTGTCTTTAAAAAAGCCTTCACTCCCGTAGTCATCTCGTAAGGATTCCTGCTTTGTTTTAGAGTCTTTCCTCTCTTTGGAAAACTCATAAGAATCCTTTCGGTCTCTGCTGCCATCCACAGCATCCTTCTCTTTCTTCTCTTTGACACCCTCTGCTGACTCTTTCCGTTTCTTCTCCTTTTCCACAGACTGACCAGAATTAAACTTTTGCTTGTCAGTCCAGTCCTTTTTCTTGTCAGTGTTCTTTTCAGATGTTTCTTTGTCTTTCTTCTTTGATGCGGTTTCTTTTTCAGGACGCTTTTCCCCATGATCTGGCTTTTTATCTTTAACCTTATTTTCCTTTTTCCGCTCCCTGCTTTCTTCCTTTACAGTTTCCACAATTAACTTGACCGCATTATTTGCTTTGTATTCTTTTACTGGTGCGTCCCAGCTATCATCACCATAAAGCGAACTGTCAGAAGAAACATCTGACTGCCACCGATCATGGGGGTCATCTGAAGCGCTCATCTTGGTGTCCTCCAGTAAGTGATTCTTGATGTCATAGTCCTCATAATCCGGCTCCTCCTTAATGGTCTTATCCCGTTTAGACTTTTCTTCTTTTGTACTTTTCTCTGATTTAAAATGTTTGTCCTCTTTTTGCTCGTTCTTTTTGTCTGTTTTGAGAGATCTGTCCTTGGACTTTTTCTTTTTCTCATCTTTATGAGCTTTCGGTTTCTCCTCCTTTACTTTGTCTTTTATGCTTCTCTCTTTTTCAGTTTTTAAGGGTTTGTCTCTCTCCTCTTTGCTCACCTTGTCCTTGTTTGACTCTTTTATTTTCTTTGACCTCTCTTCCTTTGTCGCCTTTTGAGATTCTTTAACCGGCCAGTCCTTGTCCTCAGATTTACTTTTTGACAGCTTGTCTTCCTTCTTAAAATGATCTTTGTCATGTTTGGAAAGTTTGACTCTGTTTTCAGAAGGTGACTCTGTCTCCACGATGAGCGACTTCTGCCGCGAATCGTCAAAGTCGAAAGAAAAGCTCTTGACAAATTTTTCATTCATGTCTTGACTCAAAACTACACTTGGAGCCTTGTCTTTTTCTTTACTTTTGTGTTTGTGTTTCACCTTGTGTTTTTTCAACACCTTTCCATCTTTGTCTGTTTTGGAAATGGCTCCGTCTGTGCTGGAGTTCTTGTAAAACTCGGAGTTCTTTTTGTCTAACGCATTGGCATGCGAGTTGTTTTTCTTTCGGTTGTCTGGCACCTTCTTTTTCACTTGTTTCATGGACTCGACGCTTGAGTCAGCAGAAGAGTAGTCCGACTCGCTGGATAGTCTAGAGTCAGAGAGGGAGCTGACATCAGACCAGTTCGGGGAGGACACTGTCTTCCACCCATCTGTTCTCCACTGCTTTGGGTGCTGCTCCGCCAGAGACTGTGTGTGCTTCTGTGAGCTTAGACTTCCATGTGAGGATGACGTAGAGGAAGTAGACAGAGAGCTATAGACAGAGGGATCTTTCAGGCTCAAAGTAGAAGAGTCCTTTACACAGTTCGAGCTCTGCATGGAGCCTTTATCATCCTCGCTCTCAAGGTCCCCGACTTCCGAGTCTGAGGTGCAGAACTTGTCGTTCACTTTACCAAAGCGCACCTCCTTACTGACGTTATTTTTTGTTGTCTCCTTCTTCCTCTTCTTCTTCACTTTACTTTTCTCTTTTTGCTGTTTAGAGCTCGTTGACGTAGAGTCCCGACTCTTGGCGTTGGTCTGAGGTGCAGGTTGCCTTGGTGTGGTCGTGGGCGTGAAACACAACGTTCTGTCGTCCTCGTCCGAGCTGTTGCTGTCCGACACGATCCGACGCACAGCCTTCTTTGGTGTTAGCGAGTTGCTTTTGGAATAGGTTTTAACCTCCATCTTGGGTATGGAGATTAAGCTGTTGGGCTTGCTGACGGGTTCCTTGCGGAACTCCTTCTTGAGCAGATGCTTGTCGTCCACAGGTGGGACGCGCTCCTCCTCGTCATCCTCGTCGAACTCGTACTCGTCCTTGACTGGAGTGGTGGTGGATTTGGGTGGGTCCATGACCTTCCCTTTTAGTTTCAAGCCCTTCTCAAACTCTGAGTCTGTATTATTGCCATCAACAGAGCTGGATGGGGCAAACGATGGCGCATCTTCCTCTTCTGAAGATTCTGTTGATAAACAAAAACCATTAATTATTAAACCAGGACTATAAGGTATTTGGTAAAGTTAAACTCATACACATCACTATTTATTATTACAATCCATACATTTACACAAGCATTGCACAAAACACACCTGAGGAACTCTCATCACTAGAGGTGTAAGTGCCTTTTCCCAGCAACAGATTAAGCATCGTTTGGGAATTTGCCACTTTTAATGGCGTCTCTCCTCTTCTGTTGCTTTGACGAGGATCTCCTCCATATCGTAACAGCAGCTTCACAACCTACAAAACAAAGTCAGTTTCAATAGAGCACAATAAAATCTGTGTAATCTCAAAGTTATTATATAACGAATTATCTTACTTTGAGGTGGCCATTGTTAGACGCATCATGTAGAGGCGTATCATCGTCCAGGCCTTTGGTGTTAACCTCAGCCCCGGCTGCCAGCAGCTGCTTGGCCACATCGTAATACCCTCTGTTGCAAGCCTCATGCAGTGCGGTCCAGCCTAAATGTAAACAGAAACACACTTTCAGACTGCTCATTCTCTAAGATTATGGAGAAAACTAGCACAGCTATTTTTGGCTAATTTGTTCACACAATTTTCAACCAGTAGGCAGGCACAGATATAAATGTGTGAAGGTAATCACTTCATATCCTAATCCATTTATATACAAGTTAAAAGAAAAGAAACAGTTCTTACCTGCAAAGTCTTTTACATTCACGTCAGCCCCCTCAATGATGAGCTCTTTAACGCGGCGTGCCTCCCCGCGTATGGCCGCCCGGTGCAGCCGCGTCTCGCCCCTTTCGTTCCTCTTGTTCACTTTGTCTTTGGTTTTTGAGGCAGAGTTTGGTGTTCCTTTCTGACCCAGACTTGACTGTGACTGGTGCTTTGGTGTTGTGTCTAAACGGAAATATTAGAAATGACAAACGTTTACAACCACAAATGCATTGCAGTAAAAACAGACAATATTCATTTACTCATGTTTGCATTGTCCACTGGGTGGCGTTGTTGCACAACGAACATATCTGAAAACATCATGTACCCAAGTACACAAAATCTTCCACTGCACTTGGATTTATTATCATCAATGCTCAGGGAATCTGCATGCAGACCATGCAAAGTAAACATGGAAATTCATTAGTGACCGCAGGGAAGATACGTTACAGCTAAAACAATATTTTTCAGACCCTTAAATTCAGCACAAAGTAAAGAATGTGCACAATAGCTGGCATGAAGAAACGCTTGACGGGAGGTCCCATTTCCTGCAGCTTTGTTTTGGAAAAATAAATCTGTAAAACCGTGTGTAGTGGAAGAGCTAAATCTGAGTAATCTAATAGAGATGTGCATACTTTAGTTAAGCAATAAACACAACTTCACGCATAAAATGTTGTGTGGTTTGCAACTTAACTAAAATGTAATTTAACTAAAGCTCCCATAAAATTAAATCCGAATCGAAAACAACTCGTATGGGAATAGTACAACCGCATCCCTTGTTCCTCCATCAACAATACTGGTGTGATGGCTGATGAACAACAGTGGATTAAGATCGCAGAGATCCATTTCTCTGAAGTAATGGGAATTGATGAGGGTTATCTTATTACATTGAATTTTAATTAAGTGTGGCACTGTGTGCTTAAATGAAGTATAACGCGAGTGCAGCCGGGACAGCGGAGGCTACTGAAGCCACCGGTCCTCTTTCCGTTTATGTCCCCCGAGACGTGGCGTCCATGACAAACACGCACCTGGACTGTGTACGGACTCCTCCGCCGTCATCTGCATGAGAAGAGCCACCTGCTGCCGCTCTGAGAGGGGGTACCCGGCCCGGATCCCTGGCATGCCCATCCCGAACGGCAGGCCTGACTTCCTGGTGTTAGTGGGCTCCTTTTTAATGCGCTTCCGCTCAGGACATGGTTTCTCTGTTGGGTGAGAAAACAGTCATGTTAAACCACAAACCATACAAATAAACAAACACACTGAATTCTGTGGCCTTCGCAAATCATTCAAGTTAAGCTAGTGCAAGTTAACATGCATCGAGCGCTATTAGTAATATTTGAAAGTCAACCGTAACCTACAACTCTCGGGTCAATTCCCAACCAATTCTGCCCATTCGACAGCCTGCTGGTGGCGGCAGCCATGGTTTGAGATTTCCCAGAGGTCCCATAGGTAGGAGTGAGCGAGTCCTCCCATTCTAGTGTGTATGTTTCTTTAAGAGTATGACTTGGCAGCCTGTCACCCATTACAAAATGGCTGGTGTTCACATTTCAATGTGGCCGAGGCAAGGTCACCACTGCAAACGGACAAAAGCAGCTGCTCTTCACAGAAACACCCATCAATTATTCTCAGTATGTCAGTGTCAACATATCTGCCTCCAGATCATTGCACATATCTCACTCATGCTATCAAACGCCACGACGGCCTTCTCACTGTATGACCCCACACTTCAAAATGATGCACACAAACGTGCTTGCTGTTGCTTCCAAAGTAGTGGTTTGCAAAGTTCAAAAGTATAAATTATAGTACAAGAAAGCCAGACCGTTCTTCTAGTAACTTTTCAGGGATTACTCTTCATGGTTGGGCTAACACCTGTAAACACTTACGCCTAATGTACCCCAACCCCTCGAACGCATGCATTTGCCATTTAGTCACATTCCTTCGCTTCGAACCTCGAAGTGCATGAACTGTTGAAGCAGTCTAAACATGTTTTCAAAGGGTGGATGAGAGGAACAGAAAAATGCAGTGCTTGCTCTTTTAGCCTTTCACTAAAATAGACCAAACTGAGATAATAACACTGGTACAATATTACATTATTAAACTTTCAATATTTGTTTTGATGCACATTGTACACTGAAAAAAAAATGTGCCTCAAGGCATCAAAACTGGACACAATGATCCATGCGTGTTTGCGTATTAGAAATTTTGGCTAACCTGACAAGCTAATACAGAAACACATTTAGTTAAATCCATCCAATTGTATTCTGCAGACTATTATAAGAATCAAACCAGAAGTGTTTGCATCTTAATACAAACGTGAGGATGAGTTTTCACAGTTATCAGATACATGTTAAATGCCCTACAGACAGCAAATGAGCCAAATATTTCCAAATCGTTGGTGGAAAGATGTGACCATGGACCACAAAACCAGTCGTAGGTAGCACAGGTATATTTGTAGCAGTAGCCAACAATACATTGTATGGGTCAAAATTATCAATATTTTGAATCCCAAAAATCATTAGGATATTAAGTAAAGATCATGTTCAATGAAGATATTAAGTACATTTCAGTAAATAGTAATGTGTATTAATTTTGAACAACTTTAAAAGGTGATTTTCTCAATATTTTATTATTTTTGCACCCTCAGATTCCAAATATTCAAAGAGTTGTATCTCGGACAAATATTGGTTGTATCGCGGTCCTATCTAAACAAACCCTAAATCAATGAAAAGCCTATTTATTCAGATATCTCATATTCCAAAAATGTACCTTTATGACTGGTTTTGTGGACCATGTCTCACATATTTGGGAATGACAATCGATTCCAATCTGAGCATCACAAGCATCTTCTGTATTGTCATTAGGCCAGCACAATATTGGGGGGACCTGCCATTGCGATATTTTGATACCACCCCATGTATATATTCAGGGTTCCCACACCTTAGTTAACTTCAAATTCAAGGACCTTTCAAAGACTTTCCAGGTCCAATACCCTCAAATTCAAGGACTAAATGTGGGGACACATTTCAAGTGAGAGCAAGGTTACAACGTGTTCCCTTGTAAAATACATTGTTACAGTTCCCTTTCAAGGGAACTTGCGCTGCGTCACTGCGATGACACTTTGGGGACGCCTCCAGGGTTAGGTGCGTCTGAATGTGTATATCAAATTTAACCAATAGTGAGGCTTAACGACAAAGACAGGGTGACGCGGGAGCCAGGAAGTATATCGCTATCTGAAATATTGCCAAAGACGGCGTTACAGGGACGCAGGAAGTATGGCAAGGGAAACGCAGCGTCTGGTTCCCTTCTCAGGGAACAACAGTTACATACGTAACCTGAGAAGTTTTCATGTGTCAAACACAACTATGCAAAAAAGCATTTTTGTATGAATCAACATTCGCATACAGAAGATATAAGCATTTAAAGCGAACAGTTTAGCATTTGTGCTTATAAGGCTAGAGATTTTATGATATTATCCCACACTACTTGTATCTATGTATGTATATTTTTCAAAAATGTCCCAGAACCTTAAATTATTTCACCCAGATTCACAAACTTTCAAGGATTTCAAGGACCCGTGGGAACCCTGTATATTGTGATATGAACAACACACCAAATTACTTTTTAATGAAATTAACAATAATATGCTATATAAGCACTTCATGTATAGCTCTGGGAAGGTAACTTTAAGAAAATAGTTGCATGATATTACATATACCACGGTACAAATATCAAGCGACCAGATCTTGTAACCTTCTTTGAAACTATATTATCTGGTATTGCCATGTGTACTGTGAGGTAAAATATATTAATGTTACTGAATCTGTGATTTCTCTCTGCCAATTAAAAACGTTTTTATTAGTGCAACACTGGCTAAAGCATCCTAAATAGTTTATCTTTTGGAAAATAAATATGCAATGTGACTATATGTGCGATATCGGTGTTGAAACTATGTATTGTGCAGCCTTAATTGTCATATAACACTGCATAGTTTAACATGCTAATTCAGATGGAAGGCAGATACTCCAAAGCACATTTTCTTATTGAGTTTACCATACTTGTATTACCAATAAAAATAGCTATATAGTCGCCTTCTTTACACGACCAAGGTGGTCAAACTTGTTTTTCACTACAAATCCAACCTGAATAGCTGGCTGAGTCTTAGGTTTGCAATGCCTTTGATCATCCAAGAGGGTAAAACTGAAAAGCAACAGGTTTATCTTGAGAAGCTAATGCTGCAAAGTCTGCTAACAGCCCAAACTTAATCGTATGCAATTATGGCGCTTGCCCTAGCAAACTACACTTATTAAACGGCAAAACTACATAATAGATGTAAAATCACCAGAACTGCAAAACTACAACACAGAAGCAATCTGTGAGCTGCCCAGAAAAAACAGGAAACGAAGGCAGAAGAGACAGGAAGTGCCCACAGGATGTCGTGTCGATGCTTTGTGCATAGTAGATGAAAGGACAGCATGGGGAGGAGGTTTATGACAAAAAAATGGGGTGAAAGGGGAAAAAAGGGTTTTGTCAGCCAAAGGAAGTCATCAGCGAAGCAATTGAGGATTTTTCTTGGAGCAAGCTTATAATGTTAATGAAATGATTCAAGATCTTTAATCGCGATCTTGTGTAAAATCAGGCCACGCTTCACATCTTGAATGCTGGGGCAGCTGCATACCAAAAACCAGACGCCCAGTGCGATTCAGGCACCACCCGATCTGATATATACAGTAAAAGCACAAACATGCATAATTCATGACCGCTGCATGACAGAAAATCAAATACTACAAAAACATTCCTCCCTCCAGGAATACCAGCAACGCTCCAATGCGAAAGGCCAAAAAAACATCTACGGCCCAATCTGATAGACAATCCTCTCCCCTGGCCTAAAGCGAGCAGACGCATAATAAATGCAATTATGTACATACGTTAGCCGGAGACCAACTGCCTGTGCAAGCGCAGCAGCCTGCCAGCGTTAGCAAGGCGTGGGCAGCAGTGGAGCAGCAAATATTGCCGTCTCTTATCAGCCAACCCACTCCTCTCCTCCACCCTCATACACAACATTCTGCCGCTCGTTCCCACGTCTGCTGTAGCCCGAACGGCCAAAGATCCCAGATGATGCAGCGCAGACAGCAATAAACAGTTCGGCTGCAGCAATATCCTCTGGAAACGCAAGCTAAATGCATCACCGCTAGCGAAAGTCTGTGCTCCTTCAGAGCAATGGCACTGCATATAATTTCCATGCCAAGTTGTCTCTCTAATACATAATGCAGCAAAGATGTCTGCGGCCTAAGAAAGCGCAGCAGAGGTAAATCACAAACACAGAGAAGATGGAGGCCGGAAGACGTAAGAAAATATCCCGAATGCTCCTGGGTCTTGTGGGTTACTCCAGATAATCACGCAGCCTCTCTGAATGCAGAACGCACCGGGAGCCCAGGAGAGAAAGATGCTCGAAAATACACGCTAAATAAATTATGCATTTCGGATGGAACCTTCTAGAAAATGGAGGATAAAAACACTTTGTGTATTTCTTTTAATTATTGCAGAAATCTGCTGACTGTTTTCGCATTACTGCACTGATTACTGGGAAAAATCTGGGGACATTTTTCCTATATTACAATAAATCCAATGCTTTGCCATACAACTCATCCAACTTTTCTACTGTGCATTAAACGGTTTAATTTAAAGTAGGGGTGGCCTGCGATTCTCATGCGTATCTCATCAGTAAAGCCGGTTTCGTGATTAGTAGTAAATCGCCACACCTACTTTCAGATGGAGCGGCATTTACTACACAGAGAAGCTCTGCAAAATCGCATACATTATCTGAAGTGATTTCTCCATGATTATGAACGCGATTTTGCCTAGCTTCTCAGTTAAATACGGCTCTGTGCAGTAAATGCCGCTCCATTTGAAAGCAGGTGATGGCGATTTACTACTAATCACGAAACTCGCTTTACTGATGATATATGCATGAGAATTTAAAGCTGCAATTCGTAACTTTATCAGTTAAAAACAAACAACTGTTGCGCAAAAAAACTGTTTAAAACTGTCTCATACCAATTCACAATGATAAGCTTATAATAATTATTTATAATTTACTTAGTCTGATTTCAAGAGCCTTTAGTCAAAATGGGAAACATTACGTGACAGAACTCGTGGTAAATCAAGTGTTAATATCAGCAGGACGTTTTAACATTTGAAGGGATTAAATACTTGTGCGGAGATGACTTTTACCTCTGAACAGTTAAGACATCAGCAGCCTAATTTATATTAGGTTTCAGGGGAAACAATATAAACAAACGGCTTTCGTGGAGCAAACGTAACTTCCGGTAGATTTCCGCCAAGAATTGATAACAACATCTAGAGTCCATCTAGAGTAGATAACTAGCAAAATAAATAACAAGAAAAATACTTTTGTTCAAATCATAGCTAAAGTGTATTGAAGGATTAGTCAATTTTCACCACAATGTCATGCAAAATGTTGATGTCTTTCTTTGTTCAGTCGAAAATAAATTATGTTTTTTGAGGAAAACATTCCAGGATTTTTCCCACTTTAATGGACTTTAATGGACCCCAACACCAAAATGACGTTTCAAAGGACGCTAAAGAATCTCAAACAAGGCATACGCGCCCCATCCAGCAAAACGACCGTCACCTGTGACAAAAAAACATGCACTTTTAAACCACAACTTCTCGTCCATCTCCGGTCCCGTGACGCGCCAGCGCGACCTCATGTAATACGTCATCATGTCAAGAGGTCACGGATGACGTATGCGAGACTACGCCCCAGTGTTTACAAGTGTGGAAAAAGAGGAGCGTTCCGATGTTGTTGTATGTGGATTGATACTAATTAATGTCTTTGTGTCAGTTTATTGTTTAAAATGGTCCGCAAATGTGCGTTTCATAAATGTAACACGAGACCTTTCTACGTCACTACGCAATTACGTGAGGTCGCGCTGGCGCATCACACAGCCGGAGGAAGACAAGAAGTTTTGGTTTAAAAATGCATATTTTTTATTTTTCTTGTCAAAAATGACAATTATTTCGCTAGATAAGACCCTTATGCCTCATTTAAGATCATTTAGAATCCCTTGAAACTGCAATTCCAAACTGCATCAAAACTGTTAAGTGTTAAGTTAAAGTGAGAAATATCCTGGAATGCCTTCCCCAAAAAACACAATTTCTGAATTTACTGAACAAAGAAAGACATCAACATTTTGGATGACATGGTGGTGAGTAAATTATCTGGATTTTTTTAAAGAAAATGGACTAAACTAACGTTATTGTGTAAAATTAATGTATACAATGTTAGCTACATATCCCTAAATTCTTGCCTGGCTGCCAAATCTCTTTGTACAAAGGTGATCCAACCTTGCCGTTTCCCCTCATCCTTAGAAACAGAAACATTTTAATTTCTTTCGACAAAGTATTTGCTCCTGAGGTCACAAGTGAGACCGATAAACAAGTACAGACTGCAATTTAACTTCGGGCCAGACAAAATGCGCGTCCGATGACACCATCTATATCGAAATGTTTAAGTTTTCATTTAGTCAGAACAACGCTGCAGATATATTACTTCTTCAGATGCCTGTTCTTGGATATGTCGGATATCGGTTAGCCACTTCTCTTGCAACATTTAAAGAATAACTGAAATCCAATTTCTTCCAAAAATACTTGACATAGATATTGACCGCATTTCTATCTCTTTTCAAATAAAAAACAAAATCACCAACTCTCTTTTTCTTTCAACGGGATTGTTTTGAAAACTTGTATCTTGGTATAAGCACCTTTTGTACTATTCCCTCCCTATGACACATCACTTCTATTGTTTCCTAATCTTTGTAAGTCACTTTGGATAAAAGCATCTCTTAAATGCCTACATGTAAATATCTACTTCTAACTGTCATGTGGATTAATAATGACAGAACCGCTCTGATGCGGTGATCACAGACATAAAATTTAACCACGCAGAGTAGCGGAAAACCACTCTGCACTTTTATGTTTCTTCCGAAGATGGCGAAAGACAATCAAAAGTTAAGGATTGCACTTTTAATCATGCAATTTTATTTAACAATATTGTTGTTTACAAACAGCCACAATATAAGACTTAAATTGTCTATCATATCGATTATTAGTCATACCCAAGTAAATATCAGCTACTGATCAAAATTCCCCCATTCAATCATTATATAATGGTTTCTCCAAACTCCATTCTTGCTTTGAGGAGCCATCCTCAGCTCATTAACCCCCCCCCCCCCAAAAAAAAAAACCCTGTCACCATCTGCAATTGCTTTTCCATTTCAATCACACCAGAACAGAATTATTAATCATTTTCATAGCAAATGATAATAGGGCTGGATAACGATTAATCACTTTTAAGCATTTATACTTAAACATAATATAAATAATATATGAATATAAAAATGTATAAATACATACATATACATAAAATTATTATACACCGTACACACACATAAATGATGTAACAACAACTTTTATTGTGCAAACGATTAGTTGCGATTAATCGTTATGCAGCCCTAACTGATAACACGTCATAATTCAAATCTTCATAGCAGTTAAACATTAAACGCCAATTTTAAGCTAAAAGGATGTTTGTGTGAGCATACAGCAATAATGGGAAAATGTAACTAGTCCTGTACTGGAAATATTCCAACTGGGGGAGGAGACTACATCAAAAATCCCAGTAAGGGTGCATAAGATGAGCTGAGCCAAGAGCTGGAGAAACTCCATTAGAGAGAGAGACACAATGATACAGCAAAAAATATGCAACCAACTCCAAACAAGCATACCAGCGACTGTAAGCCTTCAAATTGAGGATGCAAATCAAAGAATAAAACTGGACTGAGAAGTAAATCTAAAACCATATCCAATGCATTATTGAGTAAATAAAACTGAAAACTGATCTGGGGGAGTATTGTTTTAGATTGTGAGCTTAAAAAGCGTTGAAATCTGACCGAGAAAAAACACAAACATTAAAGCGGTCCAGTCAAAGAATGACCGTGACCACACCCCCTATTAGCATCACAATGAGCCCTTCAGGCTTTGTCTCACGAGAGGGAAAATGGGCAAGATTTCACGCCTTACAGCCACGTCTCGAGGAGGAGGGGAGGAGGTGGTTTCTGCCAACGGCTTGCTAAAAGGTTACAGAGAGGCTGCGCTTCTCCAGCAAAAACATGCAGAAATATTACAGCTATAAAAAGAACAGCCCAAATTCAAAATATAAGCAAGCACTATCTGTCTAACAGGCAGAGAAGACGTCTGACTGCATTTTATTTCGATACACTAAACTGCAACGAAACAAACGCATTAAAGTACTTCACATAAATACCACCTTTTAAGACCTTACAACAGCCCAAAATATTCTCATAGGAACACAAAAAAGTAAATCTCACCCTTCTCAGCATTTCATATCCAAATAATATCCAATCAACAAAGTAATGGTAACTCCAGTAGGGCTTCTGTTAGTCCAACATACAGTACACTGCTGCTCAAACACACAAGACTCACTCAACTTCCTGTTACCCAGAATGCATCTCTCAGAGCTAGCCCCGCCTCTTACCCGAGTCAGAATCTTTCTGATCTCCATTGGCTCCAACGGTGAAGGGCAGCTTCCTCTTAGGAGCTTTCTCTTTCATCTCTTTGACACCATCACTGCGGTCCAATTTAGGAGTCTTGTTTGACGAGCCTTTGTCTTTATCCTGAGGGAACATGGAAATTGTAGTGTAAGTTTAGGATATCAAATAATTCAACCCACTTTTAAGTGATAATAACAAACTCTGATAATACGTGCAGATACTTGAAACTAAGTGAATACTGGACTTTCGTTATAGATACTACAGTAAACAAAAGATTTAAACTAGGGCGAGTAGGGAGAGGTCTGTAGCAATGCAAAGACCCTTCAAATTTACAAATGAAAAACCTTTCAGGCATCCCACCATCTATACAGACTTTTTTTTAAGTTTGTCTGATACACAACATTACAACAGCAACATTCAGATCATAAATACAAAGCATTATAATCAAATTAAAAACTAAAAAATATCTTCAATGTAAATGGGTCAGTGACAAAAATGGTTTGTCAAGATGAGAAAATCATAAATCTTTTTAGGAAACCTGTTGTGAAAGCACGCATCAGGTTTATTTCAATGCACATAGTGCATTTATGTTAATTTTATGCAATAAAAAATTACATTTGCAACATTTTATGAAAGTTAAGACTGAATGGACCTGAAAATATCAAATGGTGTAACTGCAAATTGCGCCAATGAATGAGAAATATTAAATATTTTATCCACCTTGATGGCATGTAAACGTGACAAAAAAATCTTAAATATCATTTTATTAGTCATTTCTAAATGTAAATTTTAATGCCTTTTTGTAATATTTGTCGTGACATATGCTAAAACCAGCTCTGTTTTCTAAATAATATTTGACAAATGATGTAAAAAAATTAAATTGCACTAAACTAGATGATTATATTTTATTAGATTTTTTTTAATGAATATATTTATATTTTCATTTAAAAAAAATACTAGTTACACCAACGGACAAAGACCGGTTAGACCACATAGACATTTTTGCAATTATCCCCCATATATTCTTTAAAAATGAAATAAAACAGAAATTTTGTCCTCAAAAAAAAAAAAGAAAAAAAAGAAAAAAAAAGAAAAAAATGTGGAATTAATCTGCACATTTATTTTGAAATTGTAACCCTTTCACATTTAATTGAACCATACGGACACAAAATAATTAGTGCTGGGCAAAGATTAATCACGATTAATCGCATACAAAATAAAAGTGATTTTTGGCATAATATATGAGTATGTGCTGTGTGTAATACATTCATGTATGTATTTAAGAAACATTTACATGTTTATATATTTATTTATATTTTTATATATTCTATATTAAAAATAAATTAAAAACAATTATATATAAGTAAAACAATTCTGAAATGAATATATGAATGTGTGTGTGGTTAAATATACACAATTATTAGACACAGTACACGCACATATATTATGCAAAGAATCACTTTTATTTTGTATGCGGTTAATCTTTGCCCAGCACTAAAAATAATAAATGTCACGTTATTAACCCAAATATGTAATGTTAAACTTTTACTTAATGAGAATATAGCTTTAGACTTAGGGCCCTATGATACGGAAAACGTGGATGGAATCACGGAATCCAAGTATAAAAATGGAATTTACTGTACAACGCAAAATGTCATGGATTTTGGCAAATTTTGGATTAAATCATTTTTAAAACCCATTATAACTCATTTTCAAATGCAAATTTTTGACGTGGTTTCATAAATCAGCAAATAAAATGGCAGAAATGCACCAATTTATCAGATCGCAAGCGGTTTCGTCAAAGCCCGGGACACAGCAGACAAAAAAGGAACAGTATACTTTCTTCCGGTGTCCGTCTTGCGTATATTCACAGGATAGATGAAAAGAAGTAACAGTTAATGTGGCAATAACTTGCTGCTTTGTGTCAGAAATGTTCATTACACACCAAAAAATAAAATCATTACTGAACAACTTTTACAGCTGCACATTTAATTCATACCGTGAGGACTGTGCAGTGTTTTATTTTTTATTTATTGCTAATGTTAACATATAATAATTTTATAATTAACATATTTATATTTAATACAGATGCCTGAAAAGTAAAACAAGATGAGTATAATCTTATGATTAAAAGAAAAAAAGAAAAATAAACATTTGGTTGCTTATCAGTAGTGACAGCCAAAATACATCAGCTTATATGTAATTTTAAATAAAACTTTCAATAAATTCTTATTTGTTTAATTCTTGTTATATTTGTTTAATGTTTTCGGTTCTGATAACTGCAATTTGATTTAACCTTCAAAAGCAGAATCCAGAAAAACGAAAACACGGAAGTTGAGAATAAATAAAACGGAATTTGGGGAAACAATAAAACTGATTTAATAGGGCGCTACGAGTTCTTGCTTTTTACATTTCATGCATTTTCATTAGTAATAATTGTTGCGCAATGCCTATAAATATGATAAAATCTGTTAAAATGGAGCAGAGAGTAGAAATCCATCAGATGTTTTAAGATAATTTTACTCCCGACGAGCAAACGTATTAACATTTCTTCAGAGACCACTAGTGAAAGCTTTCATTTTCAATTTTTTTCATGTTTTACACATATTTGCATATTTGTTTAAAAATGTCATGTTAGGTGCCACAAATTTGCTTATTCGCACATAACATTTAATCGTTTACATTTTTAAAACCCATTTCCAGTTTTAGTTTTAACTAGACGTATCAACACACATACAACATTGTTTGACTGATAATAAACCGAGAATCAACTGAGATGTAAGATAACATTTTCTGTAGGACATTCTTAACAAAGTTGTCTAACTACATGAAGTACTTAAACAGAAGTAAGCATCGGCTGATCATTGATAGAGGAAGTGATATTAGGCTGGGTTTGTGAATGGCTACTGGCAGTGCCGATGAAACCGAATTCAAGAGCTCTTAGTGCCGTGATAAAGCCGAGGCGAAATGCAACGTATAGATGTTTCCACAGCAAGAGCCTTTCAGTCCTGCCCACGTCCCAGTCATGAGACTATGATGTCATCCACATGCAAACACACACGCACACAACTACACTATCTGACCCCGAGAGAGAGAGAGCGAGAGAAAGAGAAACTGAGAGAGAGAGGGGAGGGAAAAAGCACGTGATAGTAAAAAAACCTAAATCAAGTAAAAAAGGTTTCATTGCTTTTCTTCAAAACCATCTGTGTGAGTGCGCTGTTTACTGACTGGTCTCCTAGCAATGTTTTCTCTCTCTCTCTCGATCGCCCGCTCGCTCGCTCTCACTCGCTCCCTCCCCTTTGCAAAGTCTGATGCAATCCAACACAGAATGAGGTACATACACACACACACCATCTGGGCAATAAAGTCTGTAATAACTCTAGCTGCTCTTACATCAAAACACTGACCACCAGACCCAAAAACAGTTATTATGATGAACAGAAAATAACTTCCAGTGCCTCTGTATGCACATACATGTTATTATATACTCCCATACTGCCCTGCCATACACATTAAAGTACCACTACAGTGTCATTTACTATTTAAAACACTGAGTTGTGCTTGGTTTTGTTTTGTTGTCGTCTGCTTTATTGCTCGTCCACCTTTACAAATGCTGATGGACATTGAATCCTACCAATTATTAATGAAAATGGCTAAATATTGAATGCACATTATTTTTTAAAGTCCCCTTGTTGTCGATAAATGTATCACCTTAAACTCATCTTTAAACGATCTTAAATCCATTTTGACTCATTTCTGCTCAATTTTCGTTTGCTTTAAGTAAATTACTGAAAAGTTTTTCATAAGATACGCGGGGTCAATATGTTAGCATGACAGAAGCTTGATGCTGTCGTGTAAGAACAAGCAACAGACGGCATTTTTGCTTCGCCCAAGTGCCTCTCACGTAAATTATTCGACTTTGATGGCGTACGTTTTTTCCCCGCCACAGAAAACAACCACAGGTTTATCAATGCCATCAAAAGTATTATTTTGTTTTTGTTCGTTGATCATGAAGTACAAAGTAGATGAGGAAAACTAGGATTCAGTGTGAATTCAACGCGCCATCATTGTTGTTTACAGTGCGTGGAATGGTGGGTTGTGATTTGTTAAGCGGATTTATTGCATTCTGCAGAAAAGGAGGACTGGCGTTTATCGCGTTTTGGGAAAAAGAGAGAAAAGATGACAGAACAACACGGCGGATATCGGATTTTGCGTAAGAGTAAGAATTTACTTTTTAATACTGACATGATTAAATACTGATTTTGGTGTTTATCGCATTTATATTTTTTTCTTTATAACAGCTTGAATGTAATGGCGCTTTTCCATTGCATAGTACCCCACGGTTTAGTTTAGTCAGGGTCAGCTCACTTCACTTTGGTGTGGTTAGCTTTTCCATCGAGTTTAGTATCACTTCGGAGTGGGAGGGATTATAGGCGTGTCGTTATATTCGAGCTGCATACTGCTGTGACATCATACAAGTGAGAGCGTCATTGTTCATTCCCATACGTTCATTTACTTCTCAGTCTGCCACAAAATTGAAATTGACCACCACAAATAGATGTTTGCATATCACGTTTATCACTACATCTGTCTCACATGACAGTTTCTCTTCAAACCCGTGGGGTCAGTCGACAGCGCTCCGCCGAGCCTCATTGAAGTTGCATTTAAGCATATATAATGCGGACGTGCACGTCGTGAATGTTCTGTCTGGAAAACAACTGTTATGGTGTCGCAACTTCTCAACCTGTGGATGTTTTTCATTGCTAAAAGGATTTTTGGGAACTTACAGCAGAGCACAGATGACAACATGTTTGCTCGAGACAGCGCAAGCTAGCCCTAAGCTAAAGCTAATCTTTTACATTATAGCGATGATGCTGGTAGTGACGATTCTCTCAGACCAATCAGTGATCTACAGTGTTTTCGCATCACGTTTGTAGTGCCCTATAAAATCCGTTTTATTTTTTCCCAAATTCCATTTTATTTTTTCCCAAATTCCGTTTTCTCCGTTTTATCCGTTTTAATTTTTGGCAATTATATTTTTTACCCTTTACTTTTATTTTAGTCATAAAAAGAGTGTGCCTTTAATGTTAATGATTAAAATGTAAATGATTTGGGGGAAAAACTGGATAACAGGATTACTTAATGACTATAAAAGATGCATTTACACACGCACATACACACGCGCGCGCGCGCGCGCGCGCGCACACACAACTCAATTCAATGCATTGTTTTTTAGTGTTGTTGCAGGAGGCTACAACAAGGTGTCACCGCAGTGGTGCCTTCAAAAGTGCCTTAAACACATCAATCCAGCGGAACGCGATCCATATTTTATACACAATCGCTTGAAATGCATATAACTTCACAAACATACACAGGATAGTGATCTGAGGACAGCATGAGCACGCAGCTCTTTGCACGTGCGAGCGAAAGAGAGACAGAGAGCGGCGCCATGATGCAGATGATTATATTTTAAATGAGAGGGATAGTTAGTTTGCCTCAGCTCGCTTGAAATGCATAAAACTGAACAAATACATGAGGATTTGTGTTCGCACTTCGGACAGATGCGTGAGCGCATGACCGTGAGAGGTACAGTGAGACAGACATGGATGAGAGAGTGCATGTATCTTTGCGCTCACCGTGAACAGAGTGTTGACTAAACTTCCAAAATAACAGTTGTCCGGTCACATAAAAGTCATGTGAGACCTGCTCGGAACTAAGTGCTTAGCATCGAATTTCTTATTTTTTTCGCTGACGAAAGCAGAGTCGTGGAGAGCCGCTTCGCCATGGTTTCAGTGTTTTGGAGGAGGTCTGAAACGACGGGAGGGGGCGTGTCGCCCAGATTTACTTCCCCCGGTCTGCATTTCCCCCAGACATACGTTCGTCTCCCACACAAAAACATAATTTTATTCAAAATATGTAAAATTCCGCAAAATTCCGCGTTAATACTAGATTCCGTGTTAATTAGCCAATTCCGCGATTCCGTCCGCGATTCCGTGATCGCGGAAATTATAGGGCCCTACGTTTGGTATCACCTCAGGTCGCTTGGAACCCCAACCGAGGTGGTACGAAAAAAGTATCGGGTACTATGTACTGCTAATGAAAAAGCTCCCAAAAGTAAGCTGACCCGACCCAAACTAAACCAAACTGTGGTGTACTATGCAATGGAAAAGCGCCATTAGCGGCTGTTTACAACTCATATTAAGATGCATTTTGTTCGATTGGATCAAGAGTGGACGATGCTAAATACAGGTGTAAACGGGGCGTGAAATGTTTAGAGCTCATCCACTTTCGACCGCATTTAGAGGTAGTCGAAAACACATTTGGCCAGATTGATTTTGTGATGTACACTGTAAAAAAAATGCAGCATGAAGTTTAAACAACTTATTTATGCAAGTCAATTCAACCAACTTGTTAAAGTTTTGAATTGTGATAAGCTGAGATAACTTGTTAAACAACTGTTTAACTTATTTGTTAAGTTAAAGTAACATAAATATATGTTGATATGATGATATGTGGTCGGATGTGTTCAAGTAGCCACAAAAGACGGCCTACTCTCCGCCTATTGATCTAATGTGACCAAGCCCAACGTTTTAACACAGGACATGACATCTAGCACGAACCCAAAAGTGTACAGCGCTATCTTTAGGTTTTCGTTGATTACGTCACTTTTATTTTGTGAGTGTGAGAAAGTTGCACAATCTTATTTCATCAATTGCTCTGAAATATCAGAGAAAGCTCTTACATATACATGTACAAAACTCTGTGCAGCATGTTTACTAACAACACAAGCAGTGGACTCTGACATAGTATTACTTGGCTTCAATTTAGACCCATCATATTTAAACGAAACCAGACGGACTCGCCCACAGACCACCCCCTCACAAATCAGGACAGAAGCGGTTGAAAGTGGACAAAAGAGACGGACTAAACAACCAGGTGTGAACATAAATATGTCTCTCTTATCGTCTTGTGATCCAATTGACAAAAACGCATCTTAATACCAGATATAAACAGCCTCTATATCTCTACACCATGGCCTCATTAAGGATTTGTAGAGATTTGAATATGCAAATTAGTCCTCAATTGCACAGCTCGGATCATAGATATATTTGTAAATAGATGCTACATTCGACAGTTTTAGAAACATAAGCGATAAGTCCGGTTTCACGCAATGCTTACATGAACAGTAGCGCTGTACCGATTAATCGTGCAAATGCGCATTTAATCAATGAATGAATTTTAATGAATTACGGTGAAATCCTAGCACATCCCAAAGCCAGGGGGCGCTCTCGTGCAGAAACTCCCTTTGTGCCACAGAAGAAGTACTATTACAAACGCTATTCAAATGTCTATAGGAATATTTAAATCGCTGTTCTTCAGGTATTTTTTTTTATGATAGTAAAGAATATTTTGAATGATTTTGTTTAAAAAGTGTTGCTTTTTTAAAATGCACATTATAAACAACTCCGACTCATGATTTTAGATTGATAAGGACATTCTTACATAACATATATGATCCACTCATTCAACTGTGTTGTTGTGAATAGTTACATGTTTGTGAACATTGTTTAGTCACTCCCATGCCAAACCTATATGTAAGGTGAACCATAAAGTCAAAATATCATCACTAAAGTACTCCACACATTTATTTTAAGTAAAAAATGCCTTAAATATGGGTCCTCACACAAAGCTATGGATTTATGGATGTTGTATTATCATTTTAAAGCCCTGGCACCCATTCATGTTCATAAGATTAAAATAACTTCCAGAACATTCAACAAAAAACTGACCGTCTTCATTCACCCCATAGGTGGAAAGTCATACAGGTTTGTGTCAATGTGAGAGTGCGTAAATAACAATTGCACAATTTGGGTGAACTTTCTTTAAAGGTTTGTGTGTAGATACAAAAATGATTTTCTTACCTTCTTCCCACCCTGTTTCTCCACCATGTCGGTGTTGAGTGGGAAGTCCTCCAGCTGGGGGGTTTTAGAACCCCCACCCTTGGGCATCGTTCAGCTACTGCCACGCCAAACCTCATTCACGCTTCCATCGCATCGTCATCGACCGTCTGTAATACAAAGAGAGGCAGAAACATTAGCACCTCACGTCCATCTTCGGCTCACAAGCTCTTTCATTCATTCATCTGCCATCATTCATTCTACTTTAAACCAACAGACCATCAAAATAAACACCTCATTTACATATGGTCATCCTTTGGGCTTGTAAAAACATCTGGCTTACAACTACTTCCCAAACCAAATGTCATTGTGATTGTTTTAAACAAACATATAATCTGTTGACATGGATGCAAACACCAAAAAGTGAAGTATTTTAAATATGCATACATTTACATGCATGCTGTAAGCATACGATAAAACTATTCATTTGAAAATGTTGATCTGCAATTCATACTGATGAGCAATCTATATATGCATGAAGGTAAAATGGCAAAAATCCGATCCAGACACAAAAACATATTTTATTAAATGTAACAATACATTGATGTAATGCAGTAAAGCAAGAAACTGTTTGTTTCAATTACAATAGGGGAGTTGTCTTCAAGTGCAGTTCAGTATCTTGTGAAAACCCATTAGACTAAACAAAGTCACGTAGACAGATCAGAGCTTCAGGCTCGACAGTAAGATAAAGATATAAAAACAGCAAAGTGTCTGAATGCGCAAATGTACTGCAATTCATTAACACTGCAGGGTGAAGATGGCTACTGCAATGATTTGAGAATATAATCAATACGGTATAACATTGCCATACTGTGTCAACTTACACGATTAATGTACAGACAATAAATATCAATGTGTGGTTTACTCTGCGTTAAATCTTTAAAAACATACAGCCTTTAAAATAAAAAGTACTGGTTGAATGTCTGCACAATCATCTTTTTCTTCTGACTTGGGAGCAATTGGTATGCTGAACGTTCCCACAGTACGGCTGCAGACTCAAGACACCCTGTTACAATTTATATCGAGCATGTGGGTTCACTTTGAGAAAAGAACGAGCTTTGTGTGACATGCAATTTGCCGGCGGTGGCATATAAAAGCGTCAACCTATCGCAACGTATTGCAAGACGTGCACTGCGTCACGACATCGCAAAAGTGCCGTATTGCACAGCAATTATTCACCCCCACAACATCTAACGTGTAACCATGATTCGTACAGGTAATAATGTGAGGATCCTCTCTACTCCACCCTTGAACAAATATTTACATGTGTAGAACAACAACGAGGGCAGTTTCACTGTAATCCTTCTCCATAATTCATGTGTTATGCGTTTGCACATTCGCTGCTTATTTGCTTTGCTCTCTAACAACCCTGTATAGCTGGCACTCTCCATTACCACAACGCCACAGTCTTCTCTATAACGCCCTCTGATTCAAAGACAACTATTTATATTCCCAATCTAACGTACCCACATGCACACAGCGTAAAACGGCTCTTCTGATATCCAGCGGTATGAAATGTCCCTCAAACACGCCCCGGTCTCACCCCACACACGGCTCCACACCTCAAAGTGGCTCAAAGGTCAGGCTGATAGAGATAAACAAACGCACACACCGGCACACTTGCACTGTAAATTAGGTTAACACATGTTCCAGAACAATACATGGCTTTGTCAGGTCTATTTTAACAATAAAACATCCACAGGCCATTATACATCTATACATATACTTTCAGAGAGATGCACCATTGACCGGTCATAAATCATTTCGGGCGATGTTTCAGACACTTGAGGAAAAGAAAAGTCTCAATGGCATTTCCTTTTCATCTGATCTCAATACAATGGCTGATAAAGCGCTGTGTATATAAGTGCATGCGGCTGCTTTACTTATAAGGGTATCCATGGTAACCGCTATATTTCCGCTGTTAAGCGCTATCTGCTTTCAGAAAGTGAATCTGTGCTTTGTTATGGTATTTAGGTAAAGTCTGGTGTTTCTGTTATGCAAGTATTTTGTTTTATTTAGCCTGTTTCACAAAGCTGAGGCCCGTTCTGTTTTTCGTTATAATAATGAGATTTCAGACAAATAGATTAAAACAATTTAATTGAATTTTAACAACTTCACTGCACTGCATGTTTGATTATTGTGCTTAGGATACAATTGTTGCATGCTAATTTTAAATAGCTAGTTACTTTTTATGTAAGGCCAGTTTGACGTGTTAACAAGCAAATAAAGTAGGGCTGCATAACGATTAATCGCAACTAATCGTTTGTTGCATAAAAGTTTTTGTGTACATTATATAGTTAATAATAGCTATGCAGAATATCGGCTGTGCGATTCAGAATAGTAATCGGCCAGGTATTTAGTGCCGCCTCACGATAAGTCGCAACTAATCGTTTGCAGAATAAAAGTTTTTGTTTACATAATATATGTGTGAGTACTGTGTATAATAATTATGTATATATAAATAAACAAACAAACAAACAAACATACATGTGTAATTTTAATATATTTATATAACAAATATTTATAATATAAATTATATATAAATTAGAGCCCGACCGATATTAGGCATTTTCCAAACTACCGGTATCGGCATTCATAATGGCCGATAGAGGAAAACTAAAAAAAAAAAAAACGGACGAAACAGCCTTCAACCATGTCATGAGTATTGCCGTTGTATAGTTTGTCCACCAGAGGGCACTCTACAACCTCCCTCGTGTATAACGCATCACACATCCTGCAACCTGCTGATCCAACCAGAGTTGGGCAGAGAGAACAACGGTTAAGTGAGTTCATGGTGAGTTGGTCACGAGACAATAAAAGAAACAAGTTTCTTTTTAAAATGTTTTATCATATTATTTTAGTTAAAACTCATAAATAGCTACAAATAACTAATGTAAGGGAAATCTGTTAATGTTTTGTTGCTCGTTTCTGAAATAAAAAATATACATATATATCGGCCGATATATCGGAAAATTGGATTTTAAAACAAACAAACATTTATATCGGTATCGGCCTTCAAAATCCTTTATCGGTCGGGCTCTAATATAAATATAAACATGTATATACACATGCAAATGTTTATTAATTATATACGTGTGTGTATTTATACATAATTATTATACAGAGTACACCCACATATATTATGTAAACAAAAACAACTAATTATTATTAGTGTATATTGGCATTTATCGTCACATCCCTACTATAATGGAATCAAACCTTTTATTCTGCAAACAATTAGTTGCGATTAATCGTTATACAGCCTTAAATTAAACACTGTTCACATACTTTTTTATTCTTATTGTAAAAAACAAACAAAAAGGGAAAAACGGCAGTTGAATCTGCCATGAACTCTCATAATTGGTGCATCACTACACATCATGGAACAGTTATTAGATAATCAAAATAAGACTTGCAAAGTACATCGATGCATGTCACTGGTGAAACTACAGCAATGCATTAAATGTGATAAGATAAAAAATATGAAATACTGCAAAAAACAAAGGACAAGCTTTTTCTGACTGCGCACAAAAGCAAAAGATTCGCAAACTTGAAACAACACTTTACAAAACTCACGAGTAACTTGTTTACGTCATTCAAAAGTATCACTCAGTAATTCCAAGAAAAAAACAGTGTACGGTATCTGTACCATGTTGTTGTATAAACCTGCACAAGGATTGTGTGGGAACTGTGCACGCCCGGCCTACACGCTTTCATTCCGTTGCAAGAATAGAAACGCACTAAAGAACGGCACCTAGAGAGGAAACACAATAATATTCATTCCAAAAACATGCTTCATTTCCTCTGCCTTCAATCCTGATGAGAAACTGCAGTGCATCTGCCATCAGTGTGGGAGCTCATGTCAGACAAAGCGGTTTTTGCCTGCAGCCAGCTGTAATTCATCACATATGAGATCTACTTTTAGCACCGTACTGTACTGTAGCTGCAGCAGACTGTGCATGGCCAAGGCTTTATACTGACATCTCCCATGCATCAGGTCTCTATGTCACAACCACACAACATGTGTGCAGTCTGTACACAACCCCTACATGGTGGATTGTGCAAGATGTTTCAGCAAACAGGGGTTCATTTTACCAACTGGTTAGGGGAGGATAAGTTGAGACCCAGCAAAACACGATTAAGCAACAAGCAATAAAACTTCACTGATACAAATTCCTGCCCCATATGTAGCTGTAGATGAAAGCTGCATTACATTCGACTCAAACTTTGTACACGGAAAAAGTGGAGAAAAAAAACGCTGCTTGGAGTTGGACTTTCATCTCAGAAATCTAGTTTCACAAAGACGTGGGTTTATGTATGTGAATATAAGAGCACCGGAGGGGGAGGTACAAAAATAAACAGTCTTTTAGGTAAACATTTGTGGAGACCTTGTAAAACATGAAAAATTATACTATGGTTATATTTGTACAAAAAAATGCAAGAATCTGGTTTATCTCTCACAATTCGGTTTTCAGGAGACTATAATAGTGTTGGTATTTGGTTTCTATGTCATTTTGGTACTGTTGGACACCTTTATGATGCATTTATATTAGAGGTCGACCGATATGCTTTTTCTCTGGCCGATGCCGATTTTTTAGAAATCAGGGCAGCCGATGGCCGATATGTTTGGCCGATTTTCTATATGTACATAATAATCAAAATGTTCTCATCATTATTAGCAGATATTTTTAAATGCAAAAATTTCACTATTTAAATCAAAGTATTTAAAAATATATGACTGGTCTTTCTGAAGAGTTTTACAATCTCCTCTGCACCATGCATTTATCAGACACAGATATTACCTGACACTCTGCTGTCATCATCTTTGATCAGTTTTTTACCACGGCTTTTATTGCTTTGTAGGATAAAATCCTTATTTGGTAGACCTGATAAAATATTTATTCATCATAAAGTTAACATAGTAAATGTCTATGGTTTTTAGTTGAGACTGTTATTTAGGGCAAATCTTTCTAAACACATTTACATTCTCATTTCTGAGGCGCTATAAGTGACTGATTGTGCTGACAGTGACGTCTTGTGAGTTTAGTGTTGGGACAGATCTGTTGTTTCAACCGTTCATTCAAACGAATCCGTTCAAAGGAGTCAGTTCGCGAATCGGACGCGCTGTGTTCTAATCCAGACTGAGCAGCGCAAAACTGTAAACAAAGTCTTACTGTAACAACACGAAAAACATTTCCTTTGTGGATATGATTTGGTCTTCCGACCTTTCGCCATCGGGTCAGTTTTGTTTTGAGTAATAAAAGCAGGGAGAGAAGAAAGCGTGCACGCGCGGCTCTTCTCTCTCTGTCACGCAAACAAAACTCATCATCACTCATTAATCACATGAAATGAGCCTAATCTTTGCACGGACAGTGCACTGCGAGACATAAGCCCGTCGCGCTATTGTACTGGCTGCTTAATTCGCGCGATCCGCCATCATTTAGTAAAGCTGTTTGTGAACAAGGCATGGCTGCACACACACGAGACGGGAGCGATCTGCTTGCAGCAAGAGGCAGCGTCACGAGTTCTACAACAGCGCTAAGGTGCCCGCAGATGCGCCTGCCTATTAATCGGCCTAATTTTGCAGCAAAATCGGCCAAAGCCGATTTTTTAAAATATGCCAAAAATCGGCCAATTAATCGGCCGGCCGATAAATCGGTCGACCTCTAATTTATATGTATATAATCTTTTCAGGAATTAGGTAACACTTTTAACTAATAATTATTTTTATAAACGATTAATCGGGGCGATTATTTTCCCGATTAATCGGTTAAAACATAAATATTTACTCAATTACATTTTTCACTTATTACAGATAAATAAGGCACTAAATAAGGGTATTCACGTGTAGAAATGTACTTTTAAAAGTGCAAAAGCCACACACTTCTAAACAGATTAATAAACTCATCTTAATTTTCAACTTAACACCTTGATAAATATAAACATTATTGGTTATTAAAGCTCCAGTGTGTACTTTTTTTAGTTAATTCTTAGCAAAAACCCATGTTTTCTTTCAAAAGTATGTGCTCATTCATGTGTAATTACTTCCACCCCACTAATCAAAGTATTCTCGTAAGTGTAGAATCTGCTATTTAAAATACATACCGCCGTAGCGCTCTCTGGCTGAATCCATGTTGTGCCTCCATCTTTGAAATACATTCGCCGACGAGGGACATTCCTGAAATTCAAGCTCCGCCTTTCGCGCTTTCAGAGCACACTCAAGCTGGCCGCGAGCTGAAGCCTACGGAGGTTGCATGTGTAGGCGGTATACGTCATCAAGACAGTCTTATTTCAGAATATTAACAATTATAAAGCTGACATTTATTCTTAGTTAATTGTAAATTGATGTAATATGCTTATGACTTGCGAATGTAATGCTCAGTTAATTTAAATAAACCAGGCTTGATGACGTATGCAGCCCGGGTATGCGACCTGCGTTAGACTGAATCCTTCGGCCGCACGCCGTTATAAACCTGCGATCTAATGCTTTGAAAGCCTGTTGAAGAACTATTCTCGAGGACATTAAAACAAGTCGCCAAGGAAGCGAAACAGGGATTTTAAACGACAACGCGACAGGAAAAACATCAAGACCAAAGTCAATATTGGAGTTAGTTTTCCAAGATGGGGCTCATTGGACTCAAGTTACTTTCTATCTTCACCACAGGTAATTCAGCATATTCGTTTACATCTATACAGTTTATGTTGTAAACTTGAAGTTTTATAGTTCCTTGGCTAACTATAGCATGGGTATGCGTAACACTTGTTAGTGTAAACATGCATGTGGTTTAATGTCTTGGAACAGCCACACGCCGTCTCTCCGCCCATTTTATGTATTCTGAGGTACTGAGATAAATGTTTTTCATCTTTTCTGACCTCTAACACAAACACACGGTGTACAGCGCTATTTTTAGCCTTTCATTGATAAAAGCGTCTGATCTGCGCGTCTTTCGTTTCATTTTACAAGCGTGTGAAAGTTGAGCGATCTTATTTCACCAATATCAGAGAAAGCTCTTACATATACACGGACATGTAACATTTACTTAAACATAAGCATTGGACTCTGACATTAGTTTCGCGTCCATTTAAACCCGTCATTACTCTAGCTCATGATTAAATGACAGGAGAGGGACTCGTCCACAGACCATCTCCTCAGTAATCTGAAGAGAAGCGGTCGAAAATGGACAAAAAGAGACGGATTTAAACACCAAGTGTAAACGTAATGTCTCTCTCTCTCGTCCACTTGTGATCTGATCGATGAAAACAGCCCCTGTGATATTTTTCCTCGCGTGGATGAAAAAGGAGTGTCTAAGCTACGTTTATGATTGCTTTTTGTAACTTATGTGATTTTAAGCGGACATATCATGACAATCAAACTTTTTACATGTTTAACATAAATCTGTGTGCTTTGACGGATCAAAGGCAAAGGACAATGCAAATTGTTCATTTTTTTTCATTGCTTTTTCTTTAGCTACTGGAAGCCATGTTAACCTTGGCATGACAGGGCCACCGTACTAGTTAAAACGCGTTCCGAATGGGGGGGGCTAGAAACTAATAATCAGTTGGTTGTCATATAGAGCTTTACCGCTAGATGGGAGTAGATCCTACACAGTGGTGCTTTAACAAAATAAATTTGCCATTATGATATGAAAGTGATATACGTGCGTCCTTACAGTAAAAAAACCTTGATTATTTTTCTTAACACTTTGAAACAGATGCTTAGTTTGTGGTTCATACTATTTTCATGAAAACTCAACAACAATTAAACAAATACAAACTCACTTATATTAAAGGACGAAATTAAACCTTTATTAACCAGCATTAGTTTGCGCTTATGCTTCCGTCATTGTCCCGTCAGGGTTGCCAGATCCATATTATAATACCAGCCCAATGGCCATGCAAAATAACTCCAAAAGCATCCCAATGACTATTCACTGCCCAACACAGTTGACAACGATCAATTTATATTGATTTTAGCGATTAGTTGTTGCAGCACTATTACAGTGTGTTTGTTAAACATGTACTTACTATTACAGTTAATTAGATGCAACTAACCCAAAACCAAACCTCAATTCTTACCCTAACCCAAGAATAAGTATCATACATTTATTATGTTCAGAAGCAAAAATGGGTTACACTTTATTGAAAGTGTAATTCTATATTTAAGTACTGAGTACTATTAATTAACAACATGTACTTACTATAGGGTTAGGTTTAGGATTATGGTTTGGTTTAGGGTTGCATGTAATTAGGTGATGTAAAATAAAGTGTTACCCCAAAATAACCTGGAGATCAATCATCATATATTACATACAGGTTCAACAAGCTGCACTTTCATGCAAGTTGATGGGCTCATTGACAAGCCTTGTTAGTGGACGGCTGGCTCCAAGCCAAGGGATTAATGCGGGTAGGAATGTAGGCCTCTTAGTTTGCTGAGGCTGACCCCGGGCCGGTGCTTAGACAGCTTCCTCCTGCCTGCTGACGATGCAGGCCTGCCGGGGACACAAAGCTCTCCGTAATCTCCTGCTTCCACCAACCCCGGTGGCCCTGCTCACACGCACATGTACATACTACACAGATCTGGATAGAAAGACGGCGTAACATGGCTACTCTTAACGGGAAAGGAAAAGCTAAACGTGACAATAGGAAAAGCAATCACCACAAACAATTGCCTGTGAATTATCGGTCACGCGATTGCCACCTGATCACATGACTGTAGTATCACCAATAGCTTAAAATGAAATGAAAGCAGGCTTGTTATATGTTCAAACAAGTCAGTGTTCCTCACATGTGTCATGTCCAGGCCTGCAGGGTATTTGAAGCAGGTTTACATGTGGTGCGTTTGAGTTAAGGGGTGTTCACACTGACAGAGATTACATTTCTGCAGGTCTACGGGCAGCATTTATATTCAAAAGCAGCATTAAGAGTTGGATCAGCGTTTGTCTTTTCATCTATAGTTGCTGTTCGTCTGCATATTAAAAAGCTATTATCTGTTGGTAAGACATACGAGACATCCAGAACGAATTACGCTGTACCTGAACTTTCAGCTCAAACAAACATTTTTCTCTTCAGCGATCAATAACATCTTTCCCCTCCTTTATAATCCTCTCTCTCTGTCTCTCTCTCTCTCTCTCTCTCTACGGTCAAACAGTGGCCAAGCCTATAACTTATAGGTTACAAGAAATATCAATTGTTCCTCATCTTTTATACAATCATTGCTAGCCTAGCGTGATTATAATAGGGTGCTTTGGTAACTGCACCCTGTTGAGATAAAAGAGTCCACCACCCCCAGCTCGGCACCACGGTAAGGCATGGTGCTGTCATCACATGTAGTGATATTTAATGCAATTTTCTCTAAGGCCCTGTTTACACCTATTATTAAGATGTGTTTTGGTCGATTGGATCACAAGTGGGTGAGAGACGCGTATGTCCGTTTACACCTGGTGTCCCTTTTGTCCACTTTTGACCGCTTCTGTCCAGATTACTTCGAGGGGACGGTCTCTGAGCGAATTATTAAAACATGAGCAGGAGAAATGACGGTTTAAATTGACACGCACTAATATTATATCAAGAGTATCGCTGATTGTATTGTTAGTAAACATGCTGCATAATGTTTTGTACATGTATATGAAAGGGTTTCTTTAGATATTTCACAACAATTGATGAAATAGGCTTGCAAAACTTTAACATGCTCACAAAATAAAACAAAAATGAAAGAGACGGAGAGCAGCTGCTTTAGTTTTATTAGAGATGCTCAGATCGATCGTCCGAAAATGCTTGCTATGCTTCTCAATGAATTACGGTGAAATGCTGCTACATCTGAAAGCCAGAGGGCGCTCTTGTGCAGAAACTCAATGTGCGCTGCAGACGAAGAACCAGACACACGCAGCTATGACACGCAGCTCCAGGAAATGGCTTAAGGATATATTTACATAGCTATTCTTCAAACCTTTTCAGGTATTTTAATGATAGTAAAGAATATATATAATGATTATGTTTGACGAGTGTTGCTTTTTCAATTGTATGTTATAAACGATTCAAACTAACAGCGATTTCAGATCGATAAGGACTTACTGATCAAAAGCTGTAGTACATGAAATAGCTGTGAATAAGATCGGCTGTCCGATCCAGGGGAGTGATTGGCCACGTATTTTTTGTGGATATCGGAATTGATCGGAGCACCCATAAGTTTTATCAATAGGTATGTTTACACACAACCAAATAATAATTCATTTGTAACCGTATTGATGTCTCAGTTAGATTAAAACAGCATCATGTAAACACTTTAATTAATACAATTGAAGCTGATCGAATGCAAATTTCTGTGATCCGATCAGCAGGAGAAAAATACGCATGTAAACGGGTTTATCATAGTATTTTCTCAATCGAATGCAAAAATACCTTGCACACATGCGCGGAACAAATTTATTAGCCTTACATTTACCTCTTTATGTATCCTGTCACAGAAACATGCAATAGGAAGGCAATGGCAACACACATTGAGGTAACGGGGTCATGCGCTGTACAGTCTGCAGCGGTCATGTCTTCCATAACATTACATAAAAAAATAAAATAGCATTGTGTATTTTCTTTGCCTATATCTAAAAACTTAAACTTTCTCCAATTCAAATTTGACTTGCTATGTGCTATGACTTGCTACAATGCCATGTGCTTCATTGCAAAGTCCTCTGCTTTTCTGCTGACTTCAGATTTGGGCTACTTTTGAACTTAAAATTTCTGCAGGTTGAAGATCAAAAGATTTTGTTGAGAAGTTATTGGCATTTGGCCTGTGAATAGTCATTGGGATGCTTTTGGGCTAGTTCTGAATGTCCATTGGACTGGTTATGATACGCAAATCTGGCAACCCTGGCTGTGACCTTGCGCAGACATTTGGTTCGTATAATATACAACGTACATGTAAACAAACATTTTAATCAGATTGCTATGATTAGGGTACATGTAAACTATTCTGTCGTAACAGTCAGATTGACAAAATTTTGTGCATGTAAACATAACCAATGATAGCCTAAAGACCACGACACACGATGGGTTTTACGCTTGAGGTCAGGGTCGATGTGTAAACATGGTGCTCGGTACATTACACAAGATCAATGAGCGGGAATAGGCGACCTATGCGACCACATGAGCTTCGACATCACGAAAGCAATTCGGTTGAACGTACATTGCTCAACATCAACAGATGTAACTGCTACTTTCATTGGTAGTCCCTTTGCCAAGCTAAAAGGAAAAGAAAATCAAAGAACTATAACGAGTATTCAAACCCAATAACCAATCATAAGTCATACCGTCACAGTACAAAGTTTGTATATCATTACACTAAATTCAGAACAACTGGTATAAAGTGACCTCTTCTGTATATTTAACACGCTTTTCAAATGCAGCAATTCATCTTAGGCCTTCCTCAGATCGGCTTCCAGTTGTAATCTGACTGCATCAGTAAGATGGAGATGTGTGGGCTATAACAGAGGCCATGATGGTTCCCAGGTGCTGCTGAGAGCAGCTTAATGAACAGAGCTGTGAGGCGTGATGCGCTCGCTCTCCGCCGTGGTACTGTAACAGCCTATTTACATTTCATATAAGAAGGAACACGGCGGCGAGTCCTGTTTGGTGTGCAAATAGAACGCCGCAGAGGCCGGTCGGGCCCGCTGCCGTTTCCAGGCAACGGAGAGATGAGGTTGGCTGAGCAGCCCCTGACCCACACCAATTCATTTGATTAGAGGCTTTTGTGCCGAAAGGAAAGAAGACAAACAAGCGGAGGAGCGAGGCAGCGGGCCACAATCTTTTTCCTGCAGTCACCCTTTATTATTGTTCCACTGTGACGTAAGGAACGCCGCATATATGTTTGTATGCGTCCTGCGGTTTTTCCTGCGATAGTGCAGAAAAATAGTTGTGATATTCTGGGCAAGCGTGCAGCATGTAGCTATTCCCATAGAATTGTGCAGAAATCTGTGTATCTTTATCAAAATGCAAATGACCCAAATAAAAAAGATCATTTTGTTAAAGCAACATAACATTAATCTGCTCTATATTGTAAACAACAAGCTCAGATGTGACTATAATCACAAAATATATTTACATTTATGAATTTGCAACACTTTTACACAGTATACATTTTTATCTGTATGCGTGTTCCCTGAGATCAGAGCCATGACCTTTTGAGCAGTTAATGCAATGCAATGAGCTATACAGGAGCACAAAATACCATAAATGTATACCTTAGGGGGCGTGTACACCGGTGGCCAGCATATGCTTTCAATTGTTTCCAATGGAAGCACTGCCCTTTTCAAAAACGCCAGTTTGGCGCCAAGCGCCCAGAGTTGAAAAATGTTCAACTTTTGGTGAAACGCTCAGCTCGTCAATGTCACTTTTCACTTAGCTGTCCAATCACAGTAAAGGAGGGACGGGTCAAACACCACAACAACCAACCGGTACATTGTACAATGACTGGTAAACAAAACAGAAGTATTATAGCAACCAAAGCGCTTAGCTGAAAAAACCTGGCAAGCGCCCAGAGTCAGCGTCCGCCTGCTGTTTTTAGCCTTGTTTAAGCTCTTTGGTGTACACGCCCCCTTACTGCTTAAATGAAAAGAGAGTAAGGTTTTGAATACTTTGACCATTTCTTTACTCCCAGCTTTGAGACACATTACCATCATTTATCACAGCAGTAAGCACATTTTCCAAAATCAGCAAAAAACAGGAGATGAGGGGGCAAATTCCATGTGGGCGCACTGACTCTGACCCACAACTCAAGCTTTTCTGCATTCGATGCTACTTGCTCATTTTTGACAGCAAGGTCAAAGAAAAAAATAGCCTGAACATAATTCACACTTGACTTTCTGGACATTACTCTCTAACTGTACAGACATTTCCTTATCTGTCGCTATTACAGCACTCTTGTTTTTCACATGCAGAAATATCTCAGAGGTAACCAGCGAAATGGGGAAGATCATAGCACGCCAGCTGACACACATACACGCATGATATGCACACAAGGTCTGTTGCTTAGCAACGCATGGATGGGGCACGTGTTTCTGAGCACAGCGAGAGAGAAACAGGGAGGTGGTGGAAGAGAATGCTGATGAACGTGTGGAAATACACGCGAGTGTGGAAAACCGTTCATGCCCTTTAACCTTTTGCCAGGATAACGCCAGTTTTCCAATTAATCTGTCATATTGAGCTTTGCTTACACTGCTGCTGACATGCATCTAAATGCGCCTTTAATGTGTCAAACAAGAATGCCTGAATGCTAACAAACTGGCTTTCTTAAACAATCATATCCAACAATGTTTTGGGGTATCATGATAACAGCATTTGGGACATTTCAGTAATGTATTGGTAAAGCAAAGAAACACTGCTAGACAAGACCCGCTTTGACACATAAATAACACGCACCCTTACTGTCAAGGTAAATGCCTGGGGTGATATGCATGATACACATTCATCTGTGATTCATATGTCTGGTTGCGGTTTAATCCCAGAGCCGCCATGTTGTAGATACCAATCAACTGGTTCCTCTATCAGATTCGCTCTTATCTTAAATTTCGACTTACACACACAAGCCACAGTTACGATCAGCCAAACCACTCTTCCTTAGAGGGATGATGCAAAATATGAATAAGCTCATCACTAAGACCAGTTCATTAAATCACTGATAACAGTTCACACAAAACCAAAATTTGTCATCATTCACCTTCATGTGTGTTTTTTAGGAATATCACGAGCACTCTTGCATATGAAATCAAATGATAACCAGGGCTACCAAGACCCAAAATGACAATATAGCATTAATAATGACAATAAAATATATCACAGTGCTTATTTTTGGTCAACTACATAAGAATAGCATGTGTAAGAGCTCTTTACCAATCTTCCAACTTGTAAATTAAAGGATTTGGGATTTCCTTCTGTCCATCAAAACTGCTTATCAAAGAGGAAAATTCAACCTGATGTAGCTATATTTAATAATCCAAAGCAAAAATACCCCCTTAATTTTTCTTAATTTTCTACAATGAAGGACAATCTGAATGAATAAGGGAGGAGAATGACGGAGATGAACATAATACATATCAATGAAAACAAAATCTCACTGCCAAAATGAGACGCGAGTACAAATAGCAAACCGGTGTCACATAGCACATACTAATAAAGCCATTTTTAACTCGCGCACATGTATATTTATGATATTTGGTCCAAAATTAACTCTGGCACGCCCATAAATAGTGACTGATTAAAGAAACTCTACTGGCCACAAGAATATATATAGACTTTATTTTAACATGTATATTGTTGTTCCCATGACCTGTATTTCACATGCAAATGTGAAAAATTCCCAGACTGTTCACAGTCTGTCACCGAAACACAACTGAAAGTCATTTTCATATGTTTGTCTCTTATAGTTTTGGTGGCTTAATGCAAAGAAGGTCTTACCACAGAGGTCTAAAGTTATGAATAAGGAAGAAACACTTGGCTTTCAAAAAATGTCAAATGGAAATTTTCCTATAGGTTACGAGTAATTAGGCAGTCATTTAAAAAAAATTTACTTTCCATATTTGTATATCTATTTGTATCCATATTAGGGATGCATAACGATTATTCGCAATTAATCTATAGCAGAATAAAAGTTTTTGTTTACATCATATATTTGTGTGAACTGTGTATAATAATTATGTATATATAAATATGCACAAATGCATGTATAATTTTAAGAAAAAAATATATTTATATATATATTAAGTATTTATATATAATATAAATTATACATAAATATACAAATGTATATCCACATGTAAACATTTCTTAAATATATATAGACATGCATTTATCTATACAAAGTTATTATACACAGTTCACACACACACATAAATGATGTAAACAAAACCTTTTATTCTGCTATAGATTGATTGCGATTAATCGTTATGCATCCCTAATCCATATATGTATAATATGCTGCTTATGTCAGCGAGGGACACAGTAATGTTCTTGTTTTGTGCTTAAAACCAACATTATGTTCTTACAACTCTTTAAAAATATTACAGTCATCTGTCGGTTGCTAACAAGTTGCTACGTGGGACTAGACGTTATCAAATACTTTAAACGTCATCACGCATGAAGATCTGAAAACAATGCAACATAGGCACAATTCTCAACACAGAGCTTATTTTTTGGCATAATCCAAAAGTCAATGGGAAAAATAAATGGTCTTTTTGGCGGGAGAACCTGTGTCCCGTTAACTTCCGAATTGGCAAGCAAATTTGGTGTAAATGTTAATTCTGGCGCTGTATACACACTACAGATTCCAGCATTAATTCAAGTGCTGCAAAGATTTACAACCATGTAATAGAGTTTGTCTGAAACAGGCCTTGAATCTATGAAACTACTCTAAATCCTACAGAAATTTCTACATCAGAACAAACATCATTCACACTGTCAAAGCTGACAAACTGCCGCAAAATCTAAGCTGCGTTTTAGTTTTTCTCAGAAAATAAGAGCATGTTTTGCATTAGAACAAGCTGGCAGTCGGCAATCACGTGCATCAATCACTCACAACACAACTCGGCGACTTAAAATGCACGTTGCTCCAGAAAAACACTTTTCTGAGTGTGAGAGCATCACTACAGCGCCACAGCTCCTGCCAAGCCAAATCATGTCACAGGCTTTTAAGAGAACGGGAGGATGGGAGTGGAAGTAGCATGTTTCTGTGCCTTTACTGGTAAAGCATTGTATTAGCAGCACAAAAGGTTGTGGGGTTGACTCCCAGGGAGCACACTTAATGTTAAATGTATAGCTTGAATGCAGCACAAGTCACTTTGGATTAAAGTGTCTGCCAAATGCGAAAAGCTAAATGTAAATGTACACATACTCATTCAGTCATTTTCACCAAGAAAGCATTTAGTAAAGTCTGACAGGTCACTCCAAATATCTTTTTAATTTAAAAAAGATTTAATATTATATAAATATATTTTTTTACATTTTATTTATTTTCACCAGGGTTGCATAACGATTAATCGCAATTAATCTATTGCAAAATAAAGGTTTTTGTTTACATCATATATTTGTGTGAACTGTGAATATTAATTATGTATATATGAATGTGAACACATGCATGTATAATTTTAAGAACAAATATATATTTATATATATATATATATATAATATAAATTATACATAAATATACAAATGTATATACACATGTAAACATTTCTTAAATATATACATGCATGTGTGTGCATTTATCTATACAAAGTTATTATACACAGTACAAATACATATATGATATAAACAAAAACCTTTATTTTGCAATAGATTAATCGCGATTAATCGTTATGAAACCCTAAATTATATATTTAAAAAAATTACATTTATACTTCTTTAGTTAAATTAAACAGATTTTTGGAGTGACCTGTCAGACTTTATTGAATGCTTTATAAATAAATATATACATTTAAATAAATAAATAAACAAAGTTTATGATGAAACTAGCATCAAAACTGAGAACAAACTGACAAATAGGGCTGTGCAAAAATATTGATACAGCTAACTATCGTGATACATTTTTCGATATTTTAATCTCTCGTATCGAGAACCCCCCAACACACATCGAATTCCTCTGTTTGCGTCAAACGACCTCCTCCGCACCTGCTGTAGTTGTGGCTGTCCAGTTGTCTGTCATATACAGCCATTCAGCCAATGTCTCAGAAGTTAGAAAATGGCAGAAAATGTAAAAACGCCTGCAGCTTTCAAAGCCGACGCATGGAAGCACTTTGGCTTAAAAAAAAAAAGAGTAAAAAATTCAGCTCTATTTTATTTTACATTTTTGATAAAAAAAAGAAACAGTATTGCAATGTATCGTATCATGCAACGTATGATACTGTATTGTGATACACTGTATCATGCAACAAGTATCATTTCGTGAGACCCTTGCCAATACCCAGCCCTACTGACAAATGCACAGAACTAGGGATGCACCGGTATGGAAATTTTGGCCGATAACGATAACCGATAACTCTTTATATTTGGGGGCCGATAACCGATATATATATAGGCCGATAAATATTCATATTATTTTCACAATGAAAAACTCCCAGGCCGCGGACATCTTGTATTTGCGCTAGATTAGCATACTCTTCTTAAGCCCGCAACATGTGTCATCTTCGTGCTATGTCACAGAAAGCACCAATCAAAACTCCACATGGCCAGCAATGAGCAAGTGAAGTGGTTCAACAAACCAAAATAATCCATCACTTATCGGCTTTCATTTATCGGCCTAATTTTGCTATCAGACCGATAACTGATAATATTAAAAATAAGCAGTTATCGCCCGATAACGATATGTCGGCCGATATATCGTGCATCCCTACACAGAACTAGAGCCCGACCGATATGCGTTTTTTCGGGCCGATGCCGATACAGATATTAGGGAGTAAAAAAAGACCGATAACGATATATCGGCCGATATTCTTTATGTGTACATTATAGTTCAGTATATACTACAGTATATTATACTAAAGTACTGTACATAGAATACACTATATACTTTAACATAATATACTATGAATAAATACAATGCAATGCAATGATCACTCACAAATGTGGTGATCACTCACAAATGTGGTGATCCAACACTTATATTGATGTGACAAAGATATGTACTATAGGCAAGAAGTTAACAATAAACTTTATTATCCAAAATTAGTTGGATATCAGTGCACTAAACAGTAAACTTGACTTATTATAAATAACTTTAAAACACAAAGAGAACAAAATACATAAAACTTGCATCATTTGCAGTTTTGACGAGAATAACGTTATAAAGATAAACTTATGAAGTCATTGATTAATATTAGCTTTACAGTAAGTTGTGTACTTCACAAATTAGTTAGCCACTCACAGTTACGAAGACAATGCTTGACGGAGCACATACTAATGTACGCTATGTTTAATGTTGTGCTGTGCACAACGTTTTTATAACACAAACCCAGGGTTCCGTGCAAACTTTAGACTTTAGTAAAACTAATGCGTCTTCGCTCCGCCTCTTTTATTTAGCAAGGGTGTAGAGTTGCGCGAGCTTATTGAATCAATTGCTCTGAAATGAGCGTGTTAACTAACAACACAAGCAGCAGTAATCTCATATAGTGTTATATAAGTGCACGGCTGCGCGTAGTTTAAACGTGTCATTTCTCCGTCTCGCGTCATTTCTCCCGCTTGCGTTTTAACTCGCAAGTCGACAAAGAGACGGATTAAAAACACCAAATGTAAGCGGGAATGCGTCTCTCTTGTCCATTTATAATCCAATCGACCAAAGCGCGTCTTAATACCAGGTGTAAAAATGTTGTGAAGAAGACACTGCGTGACTGCAGCCACCTGAACTGAGAGACTGAAGAGACTGACTGAAGTGAAGGGGGTGGGGGATTGGCTGGTGTCACTACAGTGAGTGATCTGGGTCACCATTAGCAACCAGTAGGGCGCACTCTGCTGGACAAACAAGTACTTACATCTTTCAATTGCATTTAATGTGTTCTGTAACAAACGTTCATATCGGCGCATATCTGCGGCTTATACGCCGATACAGATATATCTGCGACATGCTCATATCGGCCGATAAAATCGGCAAAACGATAAATCGGTCGGGCTCTACACAGAACCTGACATTTCTACATCCATGGCAATTGGAAGTTACTTAAGGTGACAGCAGATTACATTTCGGATTGTTAAACGGAAAGCTTTGTTACCAAAATGCCTAAAACAAAGCAGTGTTTTATCTGCTCAATTGGTAAAAAACAGTTTGAAATGCACTTTGTGTGAACCGTTACACCCCTTTATAAAATACGTCTCTTAAATTGGCAGTCCAAGTTTTACCACAGCTGACCTTCATGGCCTCTACAAACTACACAAAACACAATCTTAGCTCTGGTCAAAGTGTTTTTCTTCATTAATGGACATCAGAACGAAGCTTCCAAACAAACGGTATGGAAATGCAAAAGCTTCCACTGTGATTATGGTGCATCTCCTGATGGGAACAAGACATGAAAGATGAAAACATCCAGGTGAGGGATACATTGGGTATAATAACTGCAGGTTACACGAGCGATGCGGCAGAGACCACAGGTGTCAATATCTCCTGTCATGTGTGCCCTGAGGCTCGGCCGCGGGCACCACGGTCAGACTTTAAAACAAACACTCCTAAACAACCAATCACTTCAACACTGCAGACGAAACGACAGATGCAACTCTTATTTAATACAGCAGTGCCTCAAACTAAGTTCGGTAGGGAACTTTGAATTTACTCCTATAAATTCATTGCCGTTGAAAGCATGACAGCTTTTGTAACTATTAAACTATTACTATAGATTTTGCTATTCATCTGACAACAAAAATTACATGCATCACCTTTATTTATCATAAAAATTAATTATGCTGAAAATTCCCAATCAATGTAGGTCAGCAGTGGGCAACAAAAAGCAATGGGGGTTCTGGCCCCCGAGTCCAGACAAGCCAGACAGAAATCCCGGAGCAGTTGGTGGAGATGCCAGAGACGCGGGTGTAAACAGTGAGGGTGGGGGGGTGTAACCTGATCCCGAGTGGAAAAAATGCACATGCAGACAAAATGGTTGAGCAAACAGCACCCTTTATTCCAAAGCAGTCCTGGTGGAGCCTCTGTGTCGGGGGTACAGAATGGCAGGAATTACTGCACATGTACACGTGGTGGGTGTTGGTGGGCAGACTGCAGACAGAATACGGAGTGGTATGAATTATCAGAAAGGGGGATGAAATAGCCAGCTCACGGATAGCAGGGCGGTGCCCATGCTAGCGTGCTCACGTCACCGCAGAGATACAGTGTGCTAAAGAACATCTGTGAGAATGTTAGACCTTGAAGAGAAATGCTATTTGAATACAGTAACTCTTTAAAACATTCCCGTTCAGTCAAACAGTATGCATGAAACGACCTGCTACAGATACATACTAGCACTATTTTTTGCAGTGTACAGTATATATAGTATACAAAGTATGTACATATTCAGCATGCATGCCATTCCTATAACTGTATAAAATACAACATTTGCTACATGTAACCGTATACAGCCTGAGCACACTGCATGAAATACTGTACATATTTTGAGAAACTGACAACTGGAATTACTACAGAATTAAAAATATAAAATATTTAAATATATTTTTATTGGATTATAGGAGTTATTTACCTCAAATTGAAAATGCTCTTATTTGTGACCCTGACTGTGAAAACCCAGCTAGTCATTTTTGATGATTTACTGTTTTTACATCTGTGAAAATATAATCTTGATATCTTTAATATTGACAAAATAAGGTCACGTTGAGGATTGAAATCAATATGGATTTCACAAACAGGGTCACATTTAATCAATACAATGACATCAGACATATAAGGGGTCAAACGCATTTTAAACGCTTGGAAACGCAAGACGTGTCGCACTGCCTTTTTTGGTCACTTTAATAAAAGAGCAGTGCGGAGCGGCTTTATATATTGCTAGACAACCGCCAAGACAGGTTTCCTATCAATCAAATATTGAAGCGTGAGCGCTATTTCGCTGTTAACTGTCATATTAGCAGAAACTTTAAAAAGAGGACATTTGCTATAACCTTTATCAAGGATGAGAGGTCCATAAACACGCAGGAGACAGTGAGGGACTGCAGTCCGGTTGTTCCAAGCAACTGTAAACTTCCTTTACCACAATGAAAGCCTGCATCTCCCCTCATAAGATTGGACAATGAAAAAACACATGTGACATCGGTTGCTTTCCTTCAAAAACGCGTGGTGCAGCAAGCAGCAAAAAATGCAAGGAATTCGGCACACATAAACAGAGCACATAACGCTCACTGCCCATATAATATAATTTAAAAAACTGCCATAAACGCGTTTGATGTGATCGGCCCCTAAGACTTCCTTCCTTTTATTTATTTTAAGAAAATAATGCACTAAGGGGGCGTGTACACAAAGGCATTTACACGTATGTATTCAACCATTTGCGTTTTTTTCTGTGCTCAGCATTGGACACCCAGAGCAGAGCATGTGAGCGGACCTGAGCGGTGAGAATGTCCGCTTCCCGCTCAAGTAGGGGGCTGTTTACATTTGGTATTAAGATGTGTTTTCATCGATCGGATCACAAGTGGACGAGAGAGACACATTACGTTTACACCTGGTATTTAAATCCTTCTCTTTTGTCCACTTTTGACCGCTTCTGTGCTGAATACTGTGAGGGGGTGGTCTGTGAGATGGTGGGCGAGTCTCTTTGCTGTCATTCAAACCCGAGCGGGAGTAATTATGAGTTTATATGGAGCAAACTAATATTATGTCGGAGTGCACTGCTTGTTTAGCAAGTAAACATGCTGCACAGTGTTTTGTACATGAGTATTAAGAGCTTTCTTTGAATTTTCAGCGCAATTGATGAAATAGGATCGCGCAACTTTCACACGCTTTCAAAACGAATCTACGGAGATCAGCCACTTAGTTTTATCAATGAACGGCTAAAAATAGCGCTGTTCACCGAATGTTCACGCCAGAAGTCAAAAAAGACGTAAAACTTGTGTGTAATACCTCAGATTAGATAAATGGGCGGAGAGAAGGCGGTCGCGTGTGGCTGTTCGAACGCATTCAACCACATGAGCGTTCCGCAACTCCAAAGCGATCCGATCGAAAGTGGTTTCGACCACCTCTGGATGTGGTTGAAAGTGGTCGAAAGTGGACGAGCTCAAAACGTTTTGAACACCGTTTACACCTGGCATTAACGTCGTCCACTTGTGATCCGATCGACGAAAACACATGTTAATGCCAAGTGTAAACAGCCTCTAGGTGTTCGCTAACCCCGCTTCGCTGATCAAAGTTGCACCAGACTGTTTCGCTCAATTCCGCTCCCTGCAGTTTAACCGCAACAAGGAATTTTTTACAGTGCAGTGAGGTCATGTGACAATGTAGCACACTATTGTTTGCGAATGCTAAATGTCATATACAAATATATAATACAAAAAAAAAAGACAAAATACAGAACCCAATCCGAGTCAGACAGCAAAGTGAGCTCTAGTCTGAACGTAGTGCTAGCTGCTGCTGAGACAGAAACAGTACGTGAATCTCCAACACACTGTGTCAACAGATGGCCAACTTCTCATCACGATAATCAATATTCTCATTAGGCAAAGTAGAGCTGCACCAATTAGCGGTTTGGACCTGTGCCTTCCAGTAACAGGGACGGTGCATTCAAAACGCCAGTGTATTTAAATCAATAAATACCTGGCTGGAGAACTGGAGGAGCAAACACTGTGTAGCTCCAGTAATGAAACTCTGAAGAGGAGCTAACATGTCTAGCATAGCTTGTCTGTTTTTAAGTCGATGAGAAACCCTGATTCCAACCTCTAATGTGACATTTCAGAGTAAAAACATTTTACAAATATGCTAGGGATGCACTGATAAATCAGCCGATGATGCTTGCTATGATTCTCAATGAATTACAATGAAATGCAGCTACATCCAAAAGCCAGAGGGCGCTCTCAACTCAATATGCGATGCAGACGTAGTATCATTACACAGGCAGTTTCAGGAAATGTGTAAGCATATTTATATCGCTGTTCTTTATTATCATGAAAATACTTGTAAATGTTTAAAGAATATTTATGATGATTACGTTGGACGAGTGTTGCTTTTTCAAATGCATGTTAAAAACGACTCAAACTAACAGTGACTAGCTTGATAAGGATTTACTGATCAAAAGCTGTAGTACATAAAAATGGTAGTGCATTATATCGGCTGTGTGATTCAGAATAGTTATCACCTAGGTATTATTAGTGTACATCAGCATTTATTGTCGCATCCCTAATATATGCCTTTGTCAGATGTCCTCATGCAAAACGATTTAAAACGCATTCAGGCTATATTATCAGCATGCGCATGCTCTGGAAACCAAACCAATGATTTTGGCCTAGCTAGTGACCTGACAAACAACCTGAGATACAGGAAAGTGAAAAATGGGTATCAAAGTCCAATGCAAATGAAATTAAAAGCAAATAAAAGAGATGTTACAGTTTTACATAATTACATTATTGACATAGGCATAGATATATAATAGGAGTTCTGTATATGGTAATGACATACCGTGAGCCTCAAACACGATTGTTTCCCCCTCCGCATGTAAACCTCGTGCATGCAAAAGATCGACAATCTCAACGTAACACCAACTGCGACGTTGCATTCGAGATGTACCACCCAACATTACATTAATTACAATGTTGTTACAATGCTAAATACAAAATTGTAACCAGCAAGTTAGCCCTATATACTAGTAAATGCTTTTATGCTAGCGTTTAGGCTAAAGATCTACTGACGTCACAGTTACGTTTTGCAGGTCCATACCGAAAAAAAACACACACCCTTACCACTCAGAAACGCCCATAACCAATCTCCAAACAATTGATTATTCCTCAAATTCTGTATATTCATCTGATACAAGCTCAAACATAAGATCTGTTTACACACACACACACACACACACACACACACACACACACACACACACACACACACACACACACACACACAGAGCTACTGAAATGAACTGCTCTGAGAAACAGCCAATCAGAGCAGAGCTCAACATTATTATTCATGACCCTTTCAAATACGGTAATAAAGGCAAATCCTAGGGTTGTAAATGGACATGTAAAACAGTTTCGTACATTTTGCACTTAATAAAGCCACATACCTTCTATGTAGATATCAGAGAACAATTTAACATATTTCAATGCTTTTAACAAAATATTTCTGACAATTTTCTGACAACTCTCACTTACTGCTTTATTACATTGCACAAGTTTAGGACATTTAGTTTCTACTAGTTGCACAGAGGCAGTAGGGAAGCACAATATATTAAAATTGTAGAAACTTGTGCAAATGTGCATATCGGAAAAGTTTCAGGTTATACAAATTAAAAGTGTTCAAATAGGTTTTTTTTTTTTTTACAAATCTAAAGCATCACTGTATTGCATAACGTGCACAATTTAACAAGTTATCGCATACCGTGTTTCCCCTCAATATCCTGCAACCCTAAAAGGCAGTGATGTGTTCTGGAACAAAAACAAAGCCCATGCAAATAAACATGGAGCAAATATTAAATGCTTCGCAGTGAAATCTGTGGTGACCTGCTCCAATCCTGCCGCTCGGGTTCATTGGTGCTTGTTTATAACAAAGCACATTTCTCAAGCAGAGTGCAGTATGGTGCAGAACGTGGCACACAGTGGAGTAAACATCACTAAATGGGGACAAGTGATGGTTGCTATAAAAACCCTCTCTCTCACAAACACACACACACGCTCTCATTGACCCTCTCTGCAAATGGCGAAAGGCCTGAGTACTTCCAAGAGGATTCACTAAGACTTCCACACCTCTTTAATTTACAGCAAAGGTTTACACATCATCCTGCTGTCCTGTGGTAGAACGACCTGGAAACTAGACATTGTTCTGCTGTTTAGATTTGACTGAGCTCTGTTGGGGCCAAGAGCATTTCTCAAGCTTTTGTGTTTACATTTGTCCAGGACATAAAATGATGCTGCCAAGTTCAAGTAATGCTAAAACAGTAAGGTAATTATGCAAGCACTGCTTCAATGTTTTTACCAAGCACTAATGTTAGAAAATTTAAGCCAGCAGCACTTCAAACATCATCTGCATGTCTCCAGAAAACAGCATTACTGCAACAAACTGTTTGTGAACACCAGATCCAGTCGCCACATAGTCTCGGCCAGTCGAAAGTTTGTTTAATAATTGTCTAACGTAGGCCTTTCGCGATAAAGGCTATATCGACTTATCGAACGATAGGTGAACATGATGTAAATCCAACTGAAATTGGTTTTAAAGCTACAATCCACATTAAGGAGAGGAAATTAACGTAAACGAGCCAGCATGCCTTCTCTGTTCAAAACGAGACAATACTATCGACACTTTTTCTGGGGCAATTAACTGATCTATGAAAAGTAGCTATCGTGACAGGCCTAGTCTAATGTACACTTTATTCCCTTGATCTGGCAAGCCCTTATCTGATTGGAGTTAAACGACTTCCTGATACAAGTATACAGGATATCTAACATGATATTAACAATAAAACAACAACAGCTTCAGCAGCAATATAAGCCATCTGACTCATGCATTAACTAAAAATATGTTATCTGTTATAGCTGAAGTTATAAATATGATTTTGAGGGTTTTTGAACTTTTTTTCATAACTTGGCTGGTGCTGCGTCTTATAGTCAGGTGCGCCTTGTAAGTCAGTATGAATTAATTTTGACATTTATGAGGCAAGAGACAACATTACCGTATACAGCCGTTAGAGTCCGCCATATGATGCTTCTGTATTTATGTAATTTAATGGATTCAGTAATGTGGAATGACGAGTAAGCGAACTTCAAGCTATTTGGCTTGTTTGGTTAATTTAGCCTATTCAACCTTCCAGGTAAGTTCTGTATGCTATGGTTTATCATTTAAATAACTGATAATATTACTTTTAACGTACAGACAATTGTTTAATTGAATAACTTGCCTTTCCAGATTAAATGTCTGTTCTTTGGCTTGGATTTTAGGAAATAATTTTCTAGATAAACGCGACGTATAGTCCACTGTGACTTATGCATGTTATTTCGTCTTAATGACGCATTTTTGAATGATGCAGCTTATAATCGGGTGCGGGTTATAGTCCGGAAAGTACGGTATTCAAAATGCCCCCTTACTGATTAATGATGATTCATAGTTTGAGGTTTTTCATTATACGTAAAGTAACCTTCAAATTTACGTTTCAGAGATGGCGATAAAGAAGCTATGTATTGCAACTTTAAACAAAATATTTTTTTAAATTAATAGAAACTGCAGGCAAAATAAAATCAGACAACCATTAATATACAAAAGAAAAGAATGGATACCAGTTTTGCCATTTTGAAAGCCATTAAAAGTATGTCAAAATCAAATCAAAATAAAAAATAAACACAAACTAATGGCTAACACTGTCAACATTAAAACCAATATTAAGGCCACACAGAACACGCAAAGATGAGGCTGCCTGTTTCTCATTGTTTTATCAGGTTTTTAGCAGATGGGTGAACACGTATAGTCCTGAAACAATGGTAAGTCTGTCTTTCGCCTGGCCGTCCAATGTAAAGCTGAGGTCTCCTGGGTAGAAATGGAGATTTTTGTTTGAGAAAGGCCAGAAGATGACCTCTGGGGGAAGGGAGGGTCACCAATCTCAACTCAAATCAATATGCAACGGGTTTTTAATTTTAAAACCACTTCAATTACTTGGTTCCTCCCAGAACAAACAGTCTAGGGAACCAGTGGCTTATTGACTCATATGCGTCCAAGTTGCCAACTTTTGACATCTACCCAAAAAGTGAGAACATTCAACACGTCAGCCAAACGTACCTTTTGTAAACAATGTAAATGCAGAGTAAACAAAACGTATCAGTTGTGGAGACGCCCTACACGCCTCGTCTGTAAAAATGTCTGTGTTTGTACATCAACGCCAGTAAATGACAGACAGTCAGAGCTAAAGGGGATCGTTATACATGGTGCATCAAAGCCATTCAACACCTTCAGAAATCAGGACTAAACATATGCATGCGATTTACGTAATTAAAGCTCATCCCAATCCCTGTCAGCAGCCCAACCGCATTGCAACCATGCCAGCGGGGCAGCAGCTTTAAATAAGCCACCGTTTAGGGCTCACTGACCAGTGCTATAATCCATAAGCATTTTTCCCAGCCGCCTGTAAGACCACACTGTACGGCAGGCAGAAAACCTTACGAAGCGATGCATGCGTGGCCCACAAACTTTTTTCCTCTCGGTTGGAATTTACTTTTTGGCCCATTGCAAACACCCCACACTCCGGTGGAAAAATGTGTAACCAATAAAACTTCTAGATGAAGAGTGGAAAAAGAAGCAGGGATGATAATGTTCGAGGGTGCTAATGTACCATGTGTCCTGTCCTATTTCCCAAATTTCAAGCTGGTCTGCGAGCCCTAGGACAAGTCTGGTATCAAATGCATGCAATATGATATCAAGGATTGGTGAATTAGCCGGGCAGCTCCACATCACCATCAGGTAAGCCTGACTACAGAATAATAGAGGGCTGTTGAGGACCCAGAGGGACGGCCGAACAGTCTCTTTACTAGGCCAGATTGCATGCGTTGGTGTACTTGCTAAAAGCCGGGTGGTGTAAAGAAAACCCTTGGTTTTACACAAGTAACAGCAGGGACGTGGAAGCCACAATAGCCCGTTTACTTACAAACACAAGGAGTGCTTTGGTAGCAAAGGAGTCCACTCCAGTTGCATTTCGCTCCCATGTTGAGTATCTGATCTCCCTATAGTATGTCTTCCTGTAAATGTTTCTATTTCTGTTGCATGATAACCTTAGACTCAAACAGATTGTTTCCATACTGGAGAGAGGTTGTAATGATGAGATATTTGTGGTAAAGGGATGTAAGCTGGTGTCTTCTACTTCTGTGATAATTACCACCCAAAAAATGGTTTGCAGATCTGTTCTGATAACGTCACGGAAAGAAGGAGAAGCCAAAGCTGAACGCTGCAAAAATAAAACGCATCTCACCACATAATCATGAGGCTTTTGAACTTTAACAGGGATGAAAACAGCATTTGGCACAAATTCTCCCTTGGTAGAGGCAAGGCAAAGTGGGTAGACGCCAACATTGACATAGTGACATAATGTCACATTGGACGTTGTTTTCTTGTGCATGACAAGTCATTTTAACACCGAGTTGAGACACTACTTGATGTCTGATGAAAAACTGAAAAAGTGACTCATCAGAATTGATCTCTCTCTCAAAAACGGTTCTGCTACACTTGCATACTGACATGCTAGTAAACAACACCCAAAGTAGGTCACAGCGTGCACGTCTCCCTAAATTTCTGCACTCCCCATTCTCCAAGCCTGGCCCACAATGGACCCTCCCCTTTCACCAGGGCCCCATTTTTGCAGCGTCTCCCACTACAGTATTGCATAACGGTGAAAGGGCAGCGAGGGGACCTTCTGAGTTCTAGGGGACAATAGTCCAAGTCAGGGCATCTCTCTCCATGAGCAGAAGGTCTCTTTCATATGCAGATCCACAGCCATGTGTGCAGAGAGAATGAACCGAGCTGGCTTCCCACACTGGGACCAATCGGCCCTCTGCACACATGGAGTGAAAGAAAAAAAAAACAAATTTGGATGTGAAATCGTTACAAAACAAGATTACACAGCATTTTAAACACTCCAGTTAGGGCTGTGGCAGTGAAGGAATTTCCCTTGCTGTGATTGTGCATGGCTCACTAGCGCGGTATGCGGATTTACAGCATAATAATTACATTATTATAGTCCCAAATAAATAAGCACTATAGAATTTATTTTGTAACATACATTGCTTTTTAATAACAAATATGACAGTATTTATTTTTGGTAAACCCAGAACAGCAAGGAGCAATGAGTAAGAACACAAGGTAGGCTACACGACTTTCCCCATTACGATTAAAAGGTTAGGATAAGCTATTAGGGCTGTAACGATAAATCACAGAACGTGATAAAAAAGTACAGAATGAAAATGTTTAGCTAACACGGAGCGAACAAACAGCCCGTTGATAAAGCAAACTCTTCGTAATAAGACGTGCTGAAACAGTCAAGTAGGCACATGATCATCATGTTTGTGTTTCACGTAGATTTTATTAATATAAAACTAGCATATCTAAACACCCCGGTTAAAGTCAAGTGTTCAATTAGTTAAGGGCACCTGTGTTAAAGTGGCAGCAACCCGCGGTGCAGACACAAGATACAGAAAAATAAAACCATTTAAGGTTTTTATTTAAAGTGGATGAAATGTTGCGAAGTGATCAGTTTTATTAGGACGCTTTGTATTTGTGTTGATACATTTTATTAAAGTAAATTTTGCACTATAAAACAGTATATTTAAAATTTATAAAACAATATATAAAACAACATGTATATATAAAACAAATCTTTTTTTTTTATAATTCATGAAAAACAAACTTTTGACAATTTATTTTAGACTTTATTTTACAAACATGTAGGACATGTAAAAGAAGAAAAGCACAGCTTCATAAATTAAACGTGAACACTGCGGTTGCTTTCTTAATTTGAAATAAAAAAAGATATTCTTACATACTAGAAGCAGCAAATATGATAATTTCTGTAACATGACTGGTAGATAGGGCTGTGCAAAAATATTGATACAGTTAGCTGTATCGATAGCAGAGATCGAAATACCGATACGCTATCGACACAGCTAACTATCATGATAGTTAGCTGTATCGATAGCAGAGATCGAAATACCGACACGCTATCGACACAGCTAACTATCGTGATAGTTAGCTGTACCGTTAGCAGAGATCGAAATACCGACACGATATCGACATAGCTAATTATCGTGATAGTTAGCTGTATCGATAGTAGAGATCGAAATATCGATACACTATCTATATTTTAAAACACATAAAATTCCTCTGTGTGCGCCAAACGACCTCCTCTGCCGATGCTGTAGTTGTCACTGTCCAGTTGTCCGCTATATACGGCAATTCGGCCATTGTCTTAGAAGTTAGAGAGAGTGAGAAAATGGCAGAAAATTTAAAAACACCTGCAGCTCTTCAGCTCTATTTTTTCTATAAAAAAAGAAAAAGTATTGCAATGTATTGCAACATGCAACGCATTGTATTGTACAGTGATGCGTATCGTACCATGAGCCATGTATCGTGATATGTATCGTATCGGGAGGCCCTCGCCAATACCCAGCCCTACTGGTAGAGCATGGCACACTAAAGTCATGAGTTCAATTCCTAAAGGATACACATACTGATATAATCTACATTCTGCAAAGCACTGTAACTCGCATTTAAAGAAAGAATCTACTAAATGCATGAATGCAATATTAAAATACAAGCTTTAAATACAAAATAATAAACAGAAATCTTTGTAAACATTCCAATTTATAATATTGTCGATCATTATGAAGTTATTTGCCAATACAGTACAAAAATGATCAGTTTTGGACAAAACTTCAATATCTGTGGATTTCTAGCCAAAGGCCAGCTTTACACAAAAGCTCATTCTGCATCAGTTTAGTAAAACAAACTGCCAATGCTTCCCCTGAAGCAACCAATATGCTAAGCAGCGTTGCTGTTAAACTATCACTGGAGAGAAATGCACTTTACATACAACACTGAGTCTTTTTAAAGTCATAGTTTTAGAACATACGAGATCTACACCTTTGTTACACGTCACAACAAGAACAACATTATTAAATCCATAATGGAGGTCGTGGTAGATTTTGGCACTGGATTTAATTGCCAACATCCGAGAAGCACAGCGCTGCCAAACTGTAAAAGACAACATGCAGGAAGTCCAAAACATTCTTGTTCTCCTCCAGTGAGTCATGAACTTGGCCATAGAGGTTCTGCTTCAAACAACACAGTCAGTGATACAAATAAATGACGTCAAGCGCCAAACCCGACCCCCAGCACACCGCATTCGGCTTACAGTAACTCGCCAACAATGTTGGTGCAAATTCAAAAACAAAAGGAACGAATCTTTTAACATCAGCAGAAGACTGAGGTTGGTCTGATTTCCTGAAATGTGAAATTTGGTGGAGCACATGGTGATTTTCGACCACCGCAGTGCAGACAAAATTGCTTATTGAGAGGCGGACTGATAAAAGCCAGAAGCAATATATGTCAAATTAACTACAGTACACACTTATCGGAAAACTGATGGTGGACACTGGAAGGAAGACAACCGTTAAACTACTCAAGCCTCTGTTGGAAAAGTTTAGTTTTGACAGAGAGGTACAGTAGTCACACATCATCCTCAGTGAAATAATCAGAACAAAAAATAACTGGATACCTATTCATACCAAATCTTAAAACAAGCTCAGGTGAAACATTAAAGTTAACACGAAACCGTGTTCATATTGTAACATTAAGTGAAACACAATATCAATGAGGAATAAAAGTAGGGTAGGATTTGATTATACATGAGGAACTTACTGGAACGTACAATTTCCCTTTACACACACACATTAAATTATTGCATTTTGGAAAAAATCCCAAATATGTATATATTGTGCTTTGTGAATATATGCCATTGCATTAACAAATACAATTTGATTTTATGTTGATTTTAGGAGCACTAACCATATAAACACAGCAATACACAAACTACCAAAATATGTTTGTGGAGCATGCTCTTTCTGTCTCGCTTGTGTCCCAACCCCCTGTTAAAATTGCGAAGCCGCTGAGTGCAGAAATCCGTGGGCAAGTGAAGCGTAAAAAAATGAGTCATGGTGACCTACATAGACAGCGTATGGAAGCTAGGCTGAAGTTTCTGCATATTTAATTATTTACAGAGCCAGAATCTGCACCTTTTGAGCGAGGAAAAACACAAGCATGAAGAAAACAGGCTGAGAGAGAGCTGGTATTTGCAGAGGCGACCATTACAGAGCCTTTTTAAATGACAGGTAACCCCCTTCTCAATCCCTCATAGAAAATTAACTAATCAGAGACTACATTTCTGTGTGTCTGAATACAGCTCTTATCTTTTCTCTATCACATCAAACAAACCCTAAACAAAAGCCCACACCATTAGTATCTGAACAACAAATACGAAAACAGTAGGGACAGAGCAGCAAGCAGCCAACGGGTTCGAAATAGCACGCAACGCTTATTTTTGCAGTATGCAGTAGGAAATGAACCCCAAAGCAACAGTATGCACATTATTCATATATTTCCTACATGCACAGTGTTCCCAAATGACCTGCTACAACCTAAATATACTGCAATATAGAACCAGAACACAATGCATGAAATTTTGCATCCCACAATGCAATGCGCTTAAACTGACCCCACCATTTCCAGTAGGGCTGGGACGATACTAATAATACCCGTCTGAAATTGAATCTGAATCGCAAAGGTGATCTTTGCACAGCTTTTTCCTGTATCATGGCTCTTTGATCAACAGGAAGTCCTTATCAATCTAAAATCACTGAGTTGAGTCGTTTATAACATGCATTTGAAAAAAGCAACAATCGTCAAACATAATAATTATAAATATTCTTTATCATCATGAAAATACCTAAAAAGGTTTGAATAACAGTGATATAAATAGGCTTATAGGCATTTCCTATATAGTGCATATTGAGTTTCTGCACAGGGGCGCCCTCTGGCTTTTGGATGTAGCGGCCTTTCAACGTGGTTGACTGAGCAGCATAGCAAGCAGAAATGTACGATTAATCATCCCAGCCATAATTTCCAGTGTGATGAATTACTGCAATATTAGCTGCAATTACCAGAAACATTTAGCAAAATGTTACTGTAACATGACATAACAAATTTACAAAATAATAAACAGATGCCACTTGCTGGACAAGATTAAACCACTTATCATCATTTAGAGATCTGCATTATCGGTTAAAAGCAAACACCTCCCCCAAAAAAGTATTCTTGCCGAACTGCATATTAAAGCACATACTTAAATGAATTAAAGAAAAAAAGGAGTTCCATTGACTTCCATATAGATACAAATGCTTCAGACTGGAAAAGCAAGCATTGTGCGAAGATATTTTGCTGCATACCAAGGTTGACGTGGAGATAGGTAACCAAGGCATAAGAAAAAAATTAGTTTGGTTCCGGTTTCCGACCGACCTTGCCAATTTATGTGCGACCCAAATTTATTTTATGAGCTTGGGGAAGAAATAATACACATTAAATAAATACACAAAAACTTTGAGGCGAACTATAATTTACCTTTTAGTACAGCACCGTTTTTGTAAAGCACGCGATGCAACGTCCTCTACCAATGCTAAAAACAAGGCAGCTATACGGTCGTTAACACAATCGTTCACACATCGTTGTCGTCACTTACAAAAGCACTGGTAACTTTTGGTGTGCATTCGAGATGCTTTTTCGTGCACAGCAACGTAATCTTTTGCGCCCGCCGAAAGTTGTAACTTACAGACCAAAAAAGACGAGCTGAACAACGATATGCAAGTGGGCTTTTCTCTTCCAGAGAGGACAAACCAAGGCTCATTTTTGCGGTCAGAAAGTGAATTATAATATTTGAATTTATGGTATTATGACCAGGGCTTGACATTAACACCCGCCAAATGCTGGTAGATTTCGGCCGTGGCGGGTAAGACAGCCAATCCCACTAGCCACTTTGCCAGGTTGAATATAATTTTTTAATTGTAGTTTTCTTAAAAGTTATGCGAAATGATAAACAATACGCAATGCGACAACTTCCATGAGCACTCTGCACCCAGCGCAACGCAAAGAGACCGTTTGTTGAGAGACGCGCACGCGATCAGCGGGGCGTTGCGGACCAAAGCGTCACCTTCCAGAGAGCGCGCGAGAGCTGATGGATTTGCGAATGCACAAGAGGACGCAGTCTGAGCGCATACACACTTCGGGAAAGATAAAACAATTGCATGGAAGTGATTGATTAGATATAAATTGCGTGCAAACTCTCAGGGCAAGAGCGAAGAGAAATTCAGTGCATACTTGAATGCACACGAAATCAAAGAAAACCCGCCAGCTGAGATGTTTGCGCATCATTTTAATGTTACAATAATGCCCTCTCGACATTTCTCATTAAAAAGTCTTAAATCACTTTTATCAGTAACCATGATCAAGCTTATAAAATACATCTGCATAAACTAGCTGACAGTAAAATTAATGTACATTTCTTGACAGTATTTACTGCTGTTGTTAATAAATATTTAAAGTGGTTGTCGATGGTTTTTGTGTTTATCTTTTCAGTTTAGAATTAGTGTTTCTTCTACACCCCTGTTCTACTTTTAATATATTAATTCAAAGTTAATCTATTTATGCCTTACTTACTAGCATGTTTTTCATGCACCTAAATATATGATATGATCTATACTTATATACCAGCTAATAAATGTTGTCTTAATTTGGGTAGTCAGACTGCATTTGAAATTCAGTCTGCATCTAATTTAGCAAGTAAATTTGCTCGAATTAAAGTCATTTTAGGATGCCAAAGTCAAGTTTAATCATATAAAATTGATTTTACCAGCAACAAAAATTTGGCCGGTGAAAATGCTGAGTGGCTAGTAACTTTGAAAAACTAGCCACTTTGGCTGGTGAGCAAAAAAGTTAATGTCAAATCCTGATTATGACAAAAGAGATAATCCGTGGAGACATGCTGCGCTGCGTGAGACAAACACGCAATATAGCCAAAGTCACCTCATATATCCGCTATTCAATTTAAAAATTTAACAATTTCCTACCTATCCCTTGCTGCCACTGAAAAAAAAATAAATAAATAAAATCCCTACCGACCCATCACCTAAACTGACAACCAACCAGAACCAAACTTTTTTTTTATGCCCAATAGAAAAACGGTACGTCACAGCGTGTCCTCTCTTTTTACTGAAAAGCAAAGATGGACGAAGCGCTCCTCTCCTAAATATGCAGTGACATCCGAAAAATATTTGCATGTGCAAAGTGTGCTGTGCACAATATACTGCATGCTAGCATTCCATATTAACTCTTCCCTGGCATTGACGAGTTGACTCATCAAGAGAAAATGCTTCTCTGCCAATGACGAGTTTTTCTGGCAATACGTATTTCCGCTCTTACCAAACTTTTACAGGGTTCCCACACCTTAGTTAACTACAAGGACCTTTCAAGGAATTTCCAGGTCTAATACCCTTTAAATTCAAGGACTAAATGTGGGGACAGATTGCAAGTGAGAGCAAGGTTACATCGTGTTACCTTTTAAGATATATTGTTACAGGTCCCTTTCATGGGAACTCACGCTGCACCACTGCGGTGACACTTTGGGGACGCCTCCAGGAGTAAGTGCGTCTGAATGTGTATATCAAATTCAACCAATGGTGAGGCTTAACGACAAAGACAGGGTGACGCGGGAGCCAAGAAGTATATCGCTATCTGAAATATTGCCAAAGACGGCATTACAGGGACGCAGGAAGTATGGCAAGGGAGACGCAGCGTCTCATTCCAATCTCAGGGAACAACAGTTACATATGTAACCCGAGACGTTTTCATGTGTCAAACACAACTATGCAAAAAAGCATTTTGGTACAAATCAACATTCGCATACAGAAGATATAAGCATTTAAACAAACAGTTTAGCACTTAAAAAGTCTAGATTTTTATGATATTATCCTACACTACACAGGGAATTATATGGATTTTTTTTCCAAAAAATTCTTGTATAAAATAGATCCAAGCACTTTCAATGACCTGTGTCTATGTGTCCAGGGTCTTGATGAATCCCCCACCCCAGATTCACAAACTTTCAAGGATTTCAAGGACCAGTGGAAACCCTGTTTTTAAAACCTGCAAGTTTTCCCTTAGGGCAAACAGTTCAAACTCCGTGTATGTTTTGAGGATTGCTCTGACTCTGATCTCTATCAAAATTTCTTCAGAAAAATGGAATTATCACAGCTATTTGCTCAATATTTGGTGAGGTGATAAAAGAGAACAAATGAAAGTAGGATGAAACTTTTTTGTTTGAAAGCAGAGGGTCTGTTATTTCTTTCATTTGATATATTGTATGTTTATATATTTAAAGAAGAACATTTCCTGGAAGGCATTCAACTATTGTGAAACTCATTAAAAAAATGCTGGCGCTAGATGGCAAATTTAAAAAAACGCTGGCGGAGAAAGAGTTAAAGTGATATTTTTATCTTAAACACAATTAGCATAACCCTATCTTGCCTTCTAATGCATCTTTACACCTTCAAAACCGTCTGTACTTGAGGGTTTCTCGTGCAGTAAGAGGGCAACTACATTCCATCTTTAATCAATAAGGTTCTGCAGAGGTCTTCAGCGCTCTCTGGTTTACTAATCACAAACCCCCTTTCAATACAAATGAAGGTGTTTTTATGTACAACACATGAGGCCAGAGCTTACAGAACAATTTCAGGCTGAAAGTGAATAGAAAAAGACTATTGTTCTTTTTACATAAACAAACAGTAAATAAGCCTGTGCAAATACACGCAGGGCCTCAGCCAATGGCATGAAAGCTTCCAGCAATGCCGGCCACAAATTCTCCAATTACGGAGTACAAAAAGTCTTGGTGAAACTAAAAAGCACTTTAAAAAGTGGCGAGAGTGCGAGCTCGGCCCCTGTAGCGCTCTTAATTGTTTAAGCGTTCTCTGGAAAAATCAGAAGAAAGGAGAAGCAGTGCATTGATCAGCCAAGAGGTGAGCACTAAACAAACCCAGCATGACCAACAACACACCATGGTGCAGCGTCAATGGGTCGACTCCAGACAAACCCTCACACAAGCTGCTCGGCCTCAGGTGTGCTACACACTAGACTGATTAGATCTTTTCACATTTAGCTTTTATTCCATCTGGATTCATTTCAGTGTTTTTTCAACATCTCCATCTACGGTTTTTCCTGTGCCAAAGATTAGAAGCGCTCGAAACTAGAGAATTATATCCTTTTGAACGTTCAATTTATATCTCACATTTGAAAGAACTGCAGCAACCCGTAATGTACCCATTTTAAAATTAACTGAGATGCTGAGAAACTGATGAGTGACCTTCTGCATATACCAAAATAAAGTACATTTTTAAATGGGGTGCACCGATATATCGGCCGATGATGCTTGCTATGCTTCTCAATAAATTACGGTAAAATGCAGCTACATCCAAAAGACAGAGGGCGCTCTCTTGCAGAAATTAAATATGTGCCGCAGAAAAACCACGCATCTCCAGGAAAAGGCTTAAGCATATATTTATATTGCTGTTTTTCAAACCTTTTCAGGTATTTTCATGATAATAAAGAATATGTATAATGATTACCGTATTTTCCGGACTATAAGCCGCACCCGAGTATAAGCTGCATCATTCATAAATGCGTCATTAAGACAAAATAACATATAGACGTCACAGTGGACTATTTGCGCGTTTATTTAGAAAATTATTTCACAAAATCCAAGCTGAAAAACAGACATTTAATCTGGAAAGGCAAGTTATTCAACTAAACAATAGCAGACAGAACAGCAGGCTGTATAGATGTCTGTATGTTAAAGTAATATAATCAGTTATTTAAACGATAAACCATAGCATACAGAACTTACCTGGAAGGTTGAATAGTCTAAATTAACCGAACAAGCACACTAGCGGAAAGTTCGCATACTCGTCATTACGCATCACTGAATCCATTGAATTACATAAATACAGGAGCAGCATATAGCGGACTCTCACGGCTGTAGACGGTAATGTTGTATCACGCCTCATAAATGTCAAAATTAATTTATACTGACTTACAAGGCACACCTGACTATAAGACGCAGCACCAGCCAAGTTATGAAAAAAAAATGCGGCTTATAGTCTGAAAAATCCCTGTGTGTTGCTTTTTCAAATGCATGTAATAATTACTAACAGTGATTTAGTATACAGAACTTTTTTCTTCTACTTTTGGCCAAATAGTTTTGGTTGCCGAACATTTGGTGCATCCACATTACCCACAACTGGATAAACTCGAAAATTCATTTTAGATTAGCTATTGTCACAAATGATTATTGTAATGTTACCCTAAAATATTGCCAAGCGTGAATATTTTAGTAGGCAACTGACATCAAGGAACGAAATTCTCATTAGAAGGGTGTTTACAATTCCTTAAAGTGCTTTCTAGGCAGGTAGGCAGTTTTGGAACAGAGTTAATGTGTGACGGTAAAAATCATCAAAAAACCAATTCAGACATCAATAAACACCCTGCACATCATCATCCTTATCAGACGGCGTCAGCAGCAGCAGCAGAGGTGAGGTTAATTCTGGCTGCCGCTCTCCGAGCTTGTGGGTTAGTAGTGTTATGGCAATGCAGACTCAGTGTAAGGATGTCTGCTTTCAATCAGAGCTGCTATTAAAGCAAACAACGGCAAACCAGAGCAGGCCATCTACTCCGTCTCTGTCTACGAGGCCGCTGCCTGGAGGGACTCGACGAGACTTATTACGCTCAATCAGCGCTCCCCCCATTTCATAAGGAGCTTTTACTATATGACCGCCTGAGTCCTCATTCAACCTTCCAGACGGGACTTCATTTCAACACAATTTGTATCGGCTCCGATTCCAGCGCGGAGCTGTGGGCCGGCCTGGATATGAAATTCAATATATAGGATAGATGATTGCTGTAGCGGGCCACACTGACTGGACAGACAGGACGGTGCTTGGGTGTGTATGTTGCAGCCTCCGAAGAGACAAGTTGTGCATTATTGATGACGAATACAGCAGGCAGGGCTATGGAGCACTAATGCATAGAACATCCATATAAAGCAAAGCATATTGCATTACACATTACATCACCCAGCCAGCTCCCGTCTCTACTCCACTCACTCGCCCCTCTGCGGCGCACATCCATGGGGATGCATATTTAATCAAGACTGGAGATCAAATAGTCCTATGAAAAAACATCACGCCCACAAGTACCCGGATTCACGTGATAGAAACAAAATCTTCCTAATACTTAATCTGTTACTTCTTTAACATCACAAAACAGCTTACTAGAAATAAACTGGGTTATTAAAGTATAAGAATTAACTGTAGGTAAAAGAAGTGTAAATCTCATCACAATTCAACATCAATTATACTATAATATCGATTCTCTCAGCTAGTGATGCAATTATTGCTGATCACTAAAAAAAATTTGGTGGTACAATTTTGATTCGATTCAGGGTCATCGCAATTGATTTATCCATGTTTAGAAAGTGTAGACAGCAGGCTGCTAACACCTCTTTGATACAGGATCGCAATCTAATGCCCAGACAGCATGACAGCAAAATATTGAGAGAAAAAAGTAATCGCAAAATGTGCATATCGCAATAAACACATAAATAGGGTTTGCTATATCTGAGGGGCTGTCTACACGGAGACGCGTATCACTGTATACGTATAAATGTGTTATCGTATTGGTGTTTCATCCACAAGGATCAGGCGTTTTGGGAGACTGAATCTGCTATTTTTTGAAACCGGGTCCTAAAGTGGAAAAATCTGAAACCGACACCCTTGCGGTTTCGTCTGTACAGCCAATCCGTATATTTTGTGAAGCGAAAACGTCATCACATCACGTGTCGGAAGCGTCACATGTAACAGCAACAACAATAACGGCGGACTACGTGATTGTGTTCGTGCTACAGAAGCTACTAAATCCTACTAGCTTTATTACAGCAAAATCTATTGCTTCTATGAAATTGTGGTGACCAACAAGCGATAATGGACAACACCATACGTTGGTTATGCGCATGCTCAAAGTCTTCTTCTCCATGTATAGTGTATATCTGTGGCAGAATTACAGCGCCCCATTCTGGTCCGGCATATATACTACACCGCTTTCAGTGGTTTTGTGTTTACGGATTATTATTTTAAAGCAAGGAAAAAAAATGATCGGATAGGGAATGCACCGGCTTCGTGTGGACATAGCCTGAATGCATAGTTAGAGTTTAAGGTCGATGCAGTTACCAGAGACAAAGAAAGCGTTTATTTTCCAAGAAAAAATGCGAAACGCATGTTAAATAAATTTAAAATTATTAAATAAATAATTTTCTGTTTTTAAAATATAGTTTATAATTATTCAAACAGATTTTAGAAACTTAAAGGAAAACACCACCGTTTTTCAATATTTTACTATGTTCTTAACTCAACTTAGACAAATTAATACATACCTATCTTTTTTAAAGCGTGCACATAATCTTCGTACAGCGCCTCATGAATGTGTTAGCATTAAGCCTAGCTCCATTCATTCCTATGGCTCCAAACAGGGTTGAATTTAGAAGCCACCAACACTTCCATGTTTTCCCTATTTAAAGACTGCTACAGGAGTAGCTACACGTGTATATGGTGGCACAAAAAATAACCTTTGTTTGGAGCCATAGGAATGAATGGCGCTAGGCTAAATGCTAACACATTCAAGAAGCGCTGCACAAAGATTAAAAGTGGACGCATTGAAAAAAGATCGGTATGTAATAATTCATCCAAGTTGAGATAAGAACATAGTAAAATATTGAAAAACGGTGGTGTTTTCCTTTAATGCATTAGTGTATCGCATATCATATATTGCAAGTCATATAGCAAGTCACAGAATTTTCATTCAGTATCGCAGAGTCCTAGATGGCAGACAGCATTTCCATTAAAAGAAAATGTGCCTTTGGCAAAAGCATTTAGATGGATGTTACGAGAATGTGGACTGTCAAATCTTTTTATATAATATCTAGGGCGGCATAAGGATTAATTGCAACTAATCGTTTGCAAGTTTTTGTTTACATCATTTATATATTATATAAATCATATATAAACATAAAAATGTATATGCACATGTAAATATTTTTAAAATATATACATGCATGTGTGTGTATTTATACATCAGTATTACACACAGTACACACACACATAAATAATGCAAACAAAAACTTTTATTCTGCAAAATTAGTTGGGATTAATTGTTATGCAGCCATACCTTGATCAATGCATCGATCCTTATGTTAGACCCCTAGAATGTAAGATGTAATAAGTAGGCAGGTCATTGCTTTACGTTTGCGTGGCTTATTGCTAGAAATTTCTAGGTCCAAGTAAAGTGTCTACAAACAAGTTGCCATGTTATTTTGGTCCTTGAATATGCCTCAGGTCTCTCCTTATGTGGAATTAGTTTTATCCCTCATCCAATAAGGAAAGTAGGAATCAAGCAGCATAATTCAGGCATCATCAATAATTGTATGTTAAATGCTCAAGTCTACGCAACAGCACAACAGACAAGCAAAAATAATAATTGAAATACCTTCAAAAACATCACAAATAGCACGCACAACTGTGGACTTCTGCACCAAAGCATACTTCACTAATGAAACAAAGCAAGCCATAGAGGGGACAAAGATTGCCGCTTCATAAAGATCCAGGTGTGCTTTCAATAAACAGAGGTGAAACAATCCCCCCAACACAATATGGCACAGCACTGCAGAAATATAAAAAGCCCACATGGCGGTGGGAAAGATGAAAAGGCCCGTCTGCAGCAGGTAATATTTATCTACATGCAGGGGCATGATTTCACATCCTGAAGCAATCGCAGCTCATGGACACAAACATGCATCTCCAGCTTGTTATTCCTCTGCTCACGGGGTTTGAACCGGGCTTGTTCGAGAGCATTTACAGACTGGCTGCCCAACACCAAGTCTCTGGAATGTTCTGGATGTTTCCAAGACGTTACAAAACATGTTAAATTGTGCACAGACAAACAAAACGGGCACGCTTATTTATGCAGAAAGGAAAAAATGAAAAAACAGATGACAGGAAATTCATTCAAGGAGAAAGAAATGCAGGGACGCTCTTAATGTTTTACAAACAACAGTGGAGAGAAAGAAATCAAGGATAAAATGAAAAGAGATAGATGGAGATGGAGATAGAGATAGAGAGAGAGGCAGAGAGATGGAAAACAATGAGTCGTCTTTGCACGACAGCATTTGAAGGCCACTCATTTCTATGAGCTTTTCAGCTATTTGATTAAAGAGCCGCTCGTGGCAAACACACAGAAAAGACGACTGTAATGTTGCATAGATGAACAAGCACAAAGCGTTTTTCGTCTTTGTGGGATCTAGGCATATGAGACCTTCTGTTCCAATCTGCACATTTACTTTCTTGAATATAAAATGGCCATGAAATAGCAGAGAAACTGAAGCTAGCATACTTACATACTAAGTTACATACTACTAGGTTCAGAGTGTTAGCATTTTATCCATTTTTATCCTTAGCTCTTCGTAGCCTGAAGCCCAAGGTAAACTAGGGTCGTCTGCATGACGTCATTTTTGTCATCAGGAGGGTCAGCGGTCGTCTGTGCGTGCAGCCCAAAATTTGAGATTGCGCGGACAGTACGCGTACAACAGCGCATGCGGGAGAAAACAAATGTTTCAATAGGAGAGTCCACTAGGTGGCAACACACAGTACAGTACAATTATCGAAGAAGAGTGCGGACAATCGATACAAATAAAAAAGTCGAAATCGAAAATATAATGGACTAGAGCCCGACCGATATGCGTTTTTTCGGGCCGATGCCGATACAGATATTAGGGAGTAAAAAAAGACCGATAACGATATATCGGCCGATATTCTTTATGTGTACATTATAGTTCAGTATATACTACAGTATATTATACTAAAGTACTGTACATAGAATACACTATATACTTTAACATAATATACTATGAATAAATACAATGCAATGCAATGATCACTCACAAATGTGGTGATCACTCACAAATGTGGTGATCCAACACTTATATTGATGTGACAAAGATATGTACTATAGGCAAGAAGTTAACAATAAACTTTATTATCCAAAATTAGTTGGATATCAGTGCACTAAAAAGTAAACTTGACTTATTATAAATAACTTTAAAAAACAAAGAGAACAAAATACATAAAACTTGCATCATTTGCAGTTTTGACGAGAATAACGTTATAAAGAGAAACTTATGAAGTAATTGATTAATATTAGCTTTACAGTAAGTTGTGTACTTCACAAATTAGTTAGCCACTCACAGTTACGAAGACAATGCTTGACGGATCACATACTAATGTACGCTATGTTTAATGTTGTGCACAACGTTTTTATAACACAAACCCAGGGTTCCGTGCAAACTTTAGACTTTTATAAAAATAAAGCGTCTTCGCTCCGCCTCTTTTATTTTGCAAGGGTGTAGAGTTGCGCGAGCTTATTGAATCAATTGCTCTGAAATTTTACTATTTTACTCAGTGGTGTATAAACAATCATCTCCATCTCAACGTCATGAAGACAAAGGAAATTATTATTGACACACGGAAAAAAATTCTCACCCCTCACTGCCCAATCTCCATCAATGGTCAGTTTGTAGAAATTGTCAGCAATTTCAGATATCTTGGTGTTAACTTGGACAACAAACTTAATTTTGACTATCACATCACGGACATTCAGAGACGCTGTCAACAAAGACTATTTGTCATCCGTAAACTCAGGACTCTCTCAGTTAAACCACATCTTCTGCTTCTTTTGTACAGAAGCATCATTGAACCAATCCTTCTGTACTGTGCCATTTGCTATTATACTATGCTTTCTCTCACCAACAGAAATAAGCTCCTTAGAATCACCAACACTTCCTCAAAAATAATTGGTCTCACTACTCCAAACTTGTCAGTTCTAATTGACACTGCTATCATTCGTAGAGCACGTACCATAATACAAAATCCTAGTCACCCTCTCAATTCATGTTTTACTCTCCTTCCTTCAGGCCGTAGATACAGACAGCTACCATACAAAAAAACGCGTCTGGGAAAAAGTTTTGTTCCTGTAGCCATAAAAGCTCTTAATTCATTAAATGTGTAACCTGTTGGTGTTATATGTGTGTATTATGTGTTGAATGTGATGGGTACAATCTGTGAAAACAAATTTCCTCTAACGGGGACAATAAAGAATGAATCTGAATCTGAATCTGAATCTGAAATGAGCATGTTAACTAACAACACAAGCAGCAGTAATCTCATATAGTGTTATATAAGTGCACGGCTGCGTGTAGTTTAAACGTTTCATTTCTCCGTCTCGCGTCATTTCTCCCGCTTGCGTTTTAACTCGCAAGTCGACAAAGAGACGGATTAAAAACACCAAATGTAAGCGGGAATGCGTCTCTCTTGTCCATTTATAATCCAATCGACCAAAGCGCGTTTTAATACCAGGTGTAAAAATGTTGTGAAGAAGACACTGCGTGACTGCAGCCACCTGAACTGAGAGACTGACTGACTGAAGTGAAGGGGGTGGGGGATTGGCTGGTGTCACTACAGTGAGTGATCTGGGTCGCCATTAGCAACCAGTATGGCGCACTCTGCTGGACAAACAAGTACTTACATCTTTCAAATGCATTTAATGTGTTCTGTAACAAACGTTCATATCGGCTCATATCTGCGGCTTATACGCCGATACAGATATATCTGCGACATGCTCATATCGGCCGATAAAATCGGCAAAACGATAAATCGGTCGGGCTCTACAATGGACTGTGAGTTTGATGAAAAAACAGTTAGCATAGAAGCATTTCTTCCTCCATTTTTTTTACTGCGGACACATGCGGAAAAGAAGTATACCCGGCCCTTGATGTGCACCTCTTAGGGCTGTAACGATAAATCACGTGTCCCATTAAAAACACCTGTCTAAAATCGATTCTGAATCGCAAGGCTGCGATTCTGTGTTTCATACGCAGCTTGTGTGTGTACTACAGCGTTTTGGTCAGTAGGAAGTCCTTAAAAATCTAAAATCTTTATGAGTCAGAGTCATTTATAATGTGCATTTAAAAAGAGCAACACTCGTTAAACAAAACCATTCAAAATATTCTTTATCATCATGAAAGTACCTGAAAGAACAGCGATATAAATATTCTTCTAGACATTTCCTGGAATAGCGTTTGTAATGCTACTTCTTCTGTGGCACAAAGGGAGTTTCTGCACGAGAGCGCCCTCTGTCTTTTGGATGTGGCGGCATTTCACCATAATTCAAATTCATTTATTGAGAAAACGTGCATTTGCACAATTAATCATTACAGCCCTAGCACCTCTCCAAAAATGTAACATGTTATTTCTTCACAAGCACTGTGATTGGTCTGATAAAAACGCTCCGGTAAAAACAAAGATGAACCAAGTTGAGGAGCGATATTTTACAACCTAAGCCGCAACAAAAGTCGCTGTCTGTTTACCTCCATTACTACAGATGTTTATCCAATAACGTGCACAACAAGCTACTGCTTCGACTTTTGCCTTGATGCCATGTATGCACAATAACATGCCTGTGGACAACTACTAGCGATCTGCATGTGTAATTACACATTGACTTCAGCAACAACAACGCAAAAGTATAAATGACTGCGCATAGTCTATGGCATAGGTCCTACACTTAAGTATAAAACAACCTTTAGTTGTTGGCCAATATATCAATTACAAATACACGTGTGAATTAAGCTTCAAGCACACTGAAAAGCAGATAGATAGAGAGGGAGGGAGGTAGTCGAACAGACAGACAGACAAATATTTACATTTATTCATTTAACATTTACATGACAAATAAGAGCGTATTTTTACATGACAACATCAAATTAACAAAAACTTGACAACTGATCATTTTAGTTTTGGTTGAGTAAGCACCTTTGGGCACAGTGGGTACAGTAACCTACTGACCAATGCAAATAATATGAAATTAGCCAATACATTGGTTAATTATTAACATTTAATACTGGTTGTGTACTATGGTTGGGTCCATTAACTCTATGAAAGGCATTACCCGTCTGTCAGATGATATAAATAGGCCAGAAATACATGTCATGCACGACACATGCACAGAAAAAGCTGCAGTTTGGACTTTTGAGTATTTACAGCTAGTGATCAGCAGAGTCATTGCTCGCTCGCTCGCTCACTCTCGGTCTCTCTCTCTCTCTTTCCCCGCCCCCTGTCGGGTTGCCATCTCCCCTCCCCCTCACTGCGGCAGGCAGCGCAGATGGTAGCTCAGTGACCTCGTCATTCCTGCCTCCTTGTTTTGATCCTGCGCTCCTGATTGTTCAGGCTAATCCCACACTCCCCGAGTCCTTGGCTGAGAGCCAGAGCTGTTATTAAGCACACAAAGGCTTTTCAGTCCCGCTACGTCATCGCGGCTGCCGCTTCTTTCTCTTTTTACCCGTTTCTCTTTCAGTCGCTCTTGTTTGGTCTCTATGGCCAGGTTTCTTCTACCTCCGTGGCCGACTCCAGACAGGCCCAATCAGAAAAATCCAGTTCTGGGGAGTGGCCTCTCTCTGTTGTTCTCCCTGTGCTATTTAAGACTAGATTCTTGGTAATGGGTCATATCCATATCCAGAAAACGAACAGGCTGGTGTCACAAAGTATTAACGCTTTTGAAGGGATAGTTCGCCAGACAATAAAAGAGTCAAGTTTTCATTTACACACCCTCAAGATGTTGCAAACCATTCTGCTGAACACAAATAAAGATATTCTGAACAATGTTTGTAATCAAGGTCATCTGGGCCACCATTGATTTTTAAAGTGGGAGAAAATAATACTAAGCAAGTGAATGGTGCCCCAGATCTGTTTTTCAAAATATCTTTGTTTGTGTTCAGCAGAACTAAGACATTTACAAAGGCTCCTAACAGCTTAACGGTGAGTAAATGGTGACAGCATTTTAATTTTTTGGTGAACTATCCCTTTAAACATTTAATTAGGGCAGTTGCATAACAACTAATCGCAACTAATCGTTTGCAAAATAAAAGGTATTGTTTAGATCATATGTATGTGTATTGTATATAAATACATTATTATTATTATACACAAATACACAAACATCGTTTGTAGAATAAAAGTATATTTAACAAATATGTGTATATACATTTTTATATGATATTTAAATATGAATACTTGATATATGCAAAAAAAAATTATTTTGCATGCATGTGTGTGAATTTATATATACATAATTATTATACTCACATATGATGTAAACAAATACTTTTATTTTGCAAACAATTAGTTGTAGGGCTGTAACGATTAATCGTGTGTCCCGTCCCCAGATTAGCGTTTGTAATGCTGCTACTTCTGTGGCACAAAGGGAGTTTCTGCACGAGAGCGCCCCCTGGCTTTGGGATGTGCCGGTATTTTACCGTAATTCATTAAAATTCATTGAGAAAATGCACATTTGCACGATTAATCGTTACAGCCCTAATTAGTTGCGATTAATCCTTTTGCAGCCCATTAAAGGTATTGCGGAGGATTTTCTTTTTCTGGGTGGATCATCAAGACTATTGGTCCTCCTAGTTGTCAATCAGGAGTGTTGCGCAATTGCATTTTTTAAAGGCGGTTCTTTTCTAAAATTCAAAAATCCTCCGCTACACCTTTAAATATCCTCATTTTGACCAATGCAATAGTAATTATTTTATTTGTATGACCAAAGGCTGATATGGACATACTGTATTTCTAATAGCTTAATCATACTGTGCGTTGTATGGACTTGAGCAGTGAAACCATTTTTTTGTGCAATAGCAACTAAACAGTATAAATAACTACTCAACAAGACAACGGAGATACACAACTGTTAGCTTTTTTATATGGCATATATGGTAAACAATCATATAGTAAAAGGGTATAGGGCACTCTTTCGTCAAACATACTTTATTCCTTACACAGGTTTTTCCTAGTCAAGTCAGGCAGATAGTAATAATGTAAAAATGGTATTATTGACACAGATAATGCGCACATCTACCAACCGCTGCTATACTGCACCCGCGCTCTCGTTCTTGCTTCCTTTTCAGACCATCTCTAAACCTGAAGATAGTCATTCATGTTGCTAGGCAACCAACTCAACGCTATACAGCAAGATAACATACAAGAGACACGGCGACACATCTGATGCTCTCAACATTTTTAAATTCACACCTTGTACTGCACAACAGAACAGGTTCATTTCAGGAAACTTATTTGATCTTGTATTTACATGTATTGCGATCACCATCATATCATGTCATTTAATCCAGTACAGGATTAAAGGGTACATGTGTTTTAAATAAAAGGCATCTACTTAGGCAACTTCATGAGGTAGAGAAAGGGCAAAGGACAATTAGCCAGCGAAGAGTGACGTCAACTGTCATGGAGATTCCACTCGGGTCCAAAGCATTCGGATAATAGGAATTTTTCTCCGAAACCAACATCCTAATAAACTCTCCAGCTGCCTTATCAAAACATCTACTGTACCGTTTTTAACTTTCAGATTATTGCTGGAAAAATTCAAAGCATCAGATCAATGCTCTATTTCCGTTTCACTAGCAAAGTCATATGGAAGAGTAATAACAGTAAAATCAATGTCGGGAACAATTTTGGAGATGAAGTGGGAACACGGAAGAGACGGCGAGGAAAAGGCGAGTTAAGACATCAGATGAATAACAGGAAATGAGGGGCAATGTGTTCTCTTTAATCATGTCTCGTAAAACAACGCAGCCTCACACCTTTACAAGCCAGACTCTCCCTCTCACAAACAATGAGAAAACTAGTGCACGGTTAAAAACAATGCATGCATAGCCAATCTGCTAACCTTTGAACTCTTTCAAAATCCTGAGAAAAAGAAAAGAGACACATTTAGGTGTTTGTCAGGTCAACAGCCACGTTTACTTCTACAGTGATGTGTTTATGAGTAAAACAGCAGTATACCAGCAGGTCCTTTGGAAACGCAGTCTCCCAGTCTCCGTCGCATTTATTGCAACGTTAAGCTTAATTCAAAAACCAAATGTTATTTAGCATTTTTCCAAATTCTCGCTCTATTTTCATCCACAAAACACTTGCCCTTTCTCGCACACACAAACAGTAAGAACAGAACGTTGCTAGCTGCCAAACACTTGCCAAAGCTTTAAATAAGCTTGCGGTTGAGGAGTAGGGTGTCAACGTAAGCGCTTCAGGTAAAAACTGGACTTGACTGTTAAGAGCTCAACAAAAACTCCCAGCCTTGCCTTTCTCAAATATCGCACCAGGAAAGCCAAATACACAGCAAAAAAATCAGAAGGGACTATGTGGCATTGAAGTAAGAGAGCGCTGCGAGCGCTGAACCAGAGAGGGCAGGACAGACCTCACACCTGCTCCGCCAACAGCTGCGCTCCATGTCTCTGACACTCCCTGTCCTTTGCTCTCCGCTCCACTCCCTTCACCTGCAACAGCCCGCCCACCCTCGCGTCGCATGCCTGCTGCACTGGAGCTTGGGCACTGCATGCGCAGGCACACAGCATGTCAACGACACAATACAGCGAGTTTGTTGCTCAGAGCAAAAAAAATATTATAGTGCATTTAAAAATTGGTTTGCTTATACACCCAATCTTCTAAAGACTTGTAAGATGTTAGTAGCTTCTGTTCTGCCGTAGGCATCATATTTTAATTTGCCCTTTAAATACAAAATTTTAACTGTGCCAGTTTGTACACGATATGCAAACACCAGTGATGTTTTACCTTAACAAGTACAAGTGCGACTTAGAGACATTCCACTTAAAAAAAAAAAAAAAAAAAAACTAATTTTCCAGCTCCCCTATAGTTAAACATTTGATTTTTGCCACTTTGGAGTCTATTCAGCCGATCCCGGGGTCTGGCGCTACCACTTTTAGCATAGCTTAGCACAATCCATTGAATCTGATTAGATCATTAGCATTGTGCTAAAAATAACCAAAGAGTTTAGATATTTTTCCAATTTAAAGATCGTGTACTAAGACTGACGAAAAAATTTAAAGTTACGATTTTCTAGGCAGATATGGCTAGGACTGCCTAGAAAATCGCAACTTTTAATTTTCCGTCGACCTTTGTACACGATGTAACTACAGAAGAGTCAACTTTTAAATAGGAAAAATATCGAAACTCTTTGGTTATTTTTAGCGCGATGCTAATTCAATGGATTGTGCTAAACTATGCTAAAAGTGTTAGTGCCAGACCCAGAGATCAGCTGAATGAATTCCAAAACGGTAAATGAGTATATATTTTTTTAAAGTGGAATGTCCCTTTAAGAGAACTGGAACTTATTCAGCAACGTTCCATAATGTTAAACAAACACTCAAATAGCAAAACTGTCAAGCTATGTGATTGGCAGACATCGCATTTAACAGGTACACAAAGTTCTCAGCCGTGAGGTCATGATGACCCAAAGCATATGTAGGTACGAGCGTTGTTTTAGACCCGACCCCAGTGCTGGATTACAACAGCTGTGCGTTCCCGTCCTTGACCTTGAGGAAACTGTAGGGTCTGTTATTGCATCAGACTGAAGTAAACAACTTCTCTGCCAACTCTCTTTAGACCTCATGCACCATCCTGTAAAGATAATGACACGTCCCCTTAAACGCATGCAAAAATCTCAATATTGCAGTGTGTTGCTGTAGTGCTGATGTTCTGCGCTGTGCAAAGCAAAACTGCCCAAACACACCCCAGATTCTCAGCGTGTCCCAGCATGCAAGCAGGCTGCTATTTAGCGACGGTTAAAGATGAGAGAAGGTGTTAAACATGCAATCCATGTTGAGAATATATTATTGATGACTCAGACATGCAATAACAAAGAGCCCACAATGAGGAAATGGGCTTTCAAATCTTTTGCTTTTTAAGTTTATTGCATAAGATCATCTGTATCAATTTTGGGTTGCCAGATATCTTAACCTGCAGTGGTTTTGCCGCCGTTTGTGTCTGTATGCTCCAAACTCCATCCGAGAGAACCGAGCAGTTCTCCACCCGTTTGCCAGTGCATGACATCATTCCTCCAAAGCTGCTCTATATTTAGCTTCTCACCCCCCCCCCCCCATTGAGTCTCATACAACTCTAGGCCTGGTTCCCTCCACCCCACTGCAAATTCTCATTCCCTAAGATGGCTCATCCCTCGCTTGGAGATGAAAGGAAAGGTAAAGAAAGTGGGAAGACAGAAAATCTAATTTAGATGGCATGAGCTATGGCGCCATAAATAAAGACAACATCCGTGTACCGGCTAGCCTCTGTAACGCTCCCACCCTCCGTCCTGAGATCTCTCACAATCTCTTGTAATTTCATCACTCTGGCTAGCCGCATAAGCGCAGCTTAGCATGGATAACGGCTCTACGCTGCAGCGCTTCGCCTGCCCACCAAAGAAAAAAAGGTGGAGCGAAGCAATAAAAAGAGAGTAGTAAAATTCATCCTGGCATAAAGTAAAATCCTGGCCCGTGCAACAAATTATTTGCATCACCTTACTGCCGAGGACGAAGCATGGTGGTGCGGAGGTGGCGCTAAAGACGCCTCGGCCTGAAGTGCTACGCACAGCAGATGCATTCAGACAGGCTTTTCGATGCCGTTTGCTTTATCAAAATAAAGCTCGGAGCAAAACATCTGGTGAGAATTTCTCAACTTTCTGAAAAAAGACAAACCCCCAAACAAAATGACTCCTAGAGTCTCACCTGCAGTTTGAGGACAAACTGGACAAAAGCATGCTAGCATGCACAGCACCAGGCATAAACTTAGCAATCGTTAAAGTAAAGTCCAACAGCCCTGCCAGGAAAAGTGTTACGAGGAGGACGATATAGTTGTTGTGTAAAGAAACCTTGTTTGGGGGATAATTTTGGGATATCACAGGATCATCTTTGGACACAACCGTAGCCCACACCTGCTAGACTACCACACATTGAAATAAAAAATAAGGGGTTATTTTGGTTTGCGATCCAGAATATTTGTCCAGTGTTTCTGAGTAATCCACAGGGACTCAACTGGTCTTGCCCTTTGCTTTGGCAAGAACAGTACTGGAAAAAGGGCCGGCTAGGGTCTCAGAAAAGGTCACAGCATTGGAGAAGCTCAACAGGATGGATCTGTGAAGCTGGAAATCTAATCTGCAGCAGACAGACTTGTCCTTTTATTTCCCGCTGACCACAGCACGGTACCGTACGGTTGCATGAAATACCGCTCACCGTACACCAATCATGTACATCTATTCTTACCCAACCACACGGACAAGAAGACAACGATTGATTTTTTTAAATGAGGGACAGACAAACTAAACTAGCTGTGTTTGCTGACGTTTTTGTACAACTAGTGGAAAAATGCAATACACATGGAGGACAAATCAGATCAATACACCTTCAGGCAAGCAATATCTATGCCATTTTATATAACTTATTTTATAAATTCATGCAGTCACAGAAACAGAGGTGCAATGCTGCCGTTTTAGACGTGTGCATGTACCAGCGGAGGCAGGTGAACGGCAGATCCGGCTCATCTCATTCCACATCACGTAGTGTGCTGATGCATACTTCTCTGCCCCCCATGCAAATTGTGAAGTCCAACAGGCTGTTGTCAAGGCAACTGCAAAAGGCCAGCCCCTTCGCATACGGATGTGAAAACCCTTCTGATTTCCAGTACAGCGCTGAACGTCGAGTTAGACGGACAAGAACTGGAGCTCATATCAGTGCTGTAGTGAATAACACTAACCAGCCAACACTAACATGTTCTAACCTGTCTTCAATGAAAGCTGAGCACCACAAATACCAATTAGCCTGTCAAATGTTTATGATCTTTAACTTAAACCTTGTGAAGATTTAGGTCAAATACAAACCAAAAACCTATAAAATGTCTTGTGGTTACAGCTGGTTACAACAAAAACTTTGACTGACATGCAAGAGATTTATTGTTTGCCGCATTATCATGATTCATCTTATTGAGACGTAGTATTAGTTAGACACTACTTTAGTGCAGTCTGAAATGTGTAATTTCAACAAACTGTAACAAAATATATGTAATAAATCCATACCGGACATGATATACAATGTAAGGTGCATTTTTACCAATGATTTGGGGTAAATCAATGTCTTATACGCCTTACTCAGTCCGTCACCATGTTGATTACAAAACAAGGCTGTGAGGGATAAAGTGCGTGCTTTAGATGTATTGTTTTCTATCAGGATGCTGGTCATTCAGCCATCAATACACACAAAATACATAATTTTACAAATTTCCATAGGACAAATGACTTCAGAAATCATGGATTGTAGGGCTGTCACAATGATTAATTAATTATCTCATCGTGATTGTTTTCCTCATTGCGATGATTTCAGATCACTGCAATGATTGCACATCTCTCTAAAAAACACAAGGGGGAGCTGCAGTGTCTGTATCAGATGGCGTTTCCTTAGTCTCGCGTAGCCAGACCTTCAATACTGAAGGTCTGGTGTTTTTCGCTGCTTTTTCTGAACAAAGCCCGCCCACAAGCTGTTTGACCGACATGTCAAACAACCAATCACAGTTTGTTTCGTCTAGCGTCACGTTTCGGACTCCTCACAAACGAGCCAGCTGGCAACAAGTCAGTTATTGAAATAACCAGCCGTAATCGAATAGCATCTAAATAAACAATATTACTCACCATAGAACAACGTTGTGTACTTCATCAACAGCCACACCAATGAGACGCTCCCGTTAAATGTCTGTTTGAAGCATATCTCTCCACTTTTTAACACATACAAGCAATTCAGGAGAATATCGAACTTTTTGACTCCACTAACTGCCTCAAGCAAAACTCTTGGACGTCTTTTAGAGAGTCTATGCTGCGAAATTTGCATATTTTTGAGAATCCAATGTTTAGCTGATCATGATAGCTGGTCATTATTATCCACGTGAACACGACTGATTCTCTTCCTCAATGGAACGTCAGAGCTTTGTTTTCCAGGAACCGAAACTAATCGCGACACTCGCGTCTCCTGGAAATCCGGTTTATTTCAACCAATCAAAAGACGACTTTAGACATTCTCACAGGGTGTCCAGAAAAGTCTACGAAAAACATCAGACGTTCAGCCAACAGTTTGTGGGCGTGACGTCTGAGGCTGAGACTTGTGTTTCCTTAACTGACAGTGTAACGCGATACATTGCAAAGCCATTTAATACAGTGGGAAAAACTGCATTTAAAATGAAATTTTGTATTAAATTAAATTGAATTAATTAAAATTTAAAAATGTATGAGAATTAAATGTCAAAGCAATAAAACAGACAACTAAACGTCATTATAGTCACAATTTATTAGGCAATTAACCGTCAGACAAGTTTCATAACCGTGACAGCCCTAATGGATTGTTAAAATGAGAAGGGACATATGACCTAATTTTGAGATATCTCATGTTGTAAGCATGCTTGCTTTTCTTTAAAACACTATTATAGCCCTGAGTACATATCTCCAATTCATATAGATTATAAAAAAGCGCAAGTCATGAATACAAACTTTTCTCCGACAAGTTTTAAAGCACATTGACTGTTGTCATAAACTATTGTATTGTTGCACTATATTAGTGTTTCAAAGAAAAGTAAACATGTTCACAACATAAGAATTAGCGATTAGCCAACAGGCTAATATCTAAAACGAATATTATGCACACAATGCTTTTTTTTTTACATCAAATTAGGTCATATGTCTTCTAATTTTAACAATCAACATTTCCTGAGGTTCTTTGACCTGTGGAATTATTTTTTATTTTGATGGCTGAATGACCAGCATCGTGATACAAAACAATAGGTTTAAAGCGCACGCTCTGGACGTTTGAAATCAACATGGTGGCAGACTGAATAAGACTTATAGTCTGGAGAGCACAAAGTCCATTACACCATTACAGTAAACACAAAGCTCTGGTTGGAGACCAAAATCCGCTGTAAGCCGCATACAGCAACAGTCACAGTTAAAACCGACACATAGAAACCATGAGAAAATGAACGAAGCGAAACAAACCCAACGTGAACACATCTGATACTAAACAGACATAAGTATCACATAGCCAGAATTATGACTACTGGGATGAAGTTTGTTAGACCTTGCTGGTAAATCTGTCAAAAGATAGTCGAAAGTACTCAACCAATAGACGATTTTATTTGCTACTGAAGGCCAGATTTACATAATATAGTAGATGCCACAATAACAGAAAAGAAAAACAAACAAACCACACAGCTGTGAATATAAACCCAGTGTACAAATGCCTAGATGATGTTGATCAAAAAGTGAAATTAAATATTAAAACCTTTTAGGGCTGCATAACGATTAATCGCAACTAATCGCTTGCAGAATAAAGGTTTTGGTTTACATCACATGCATGTGTATTGCGAATATAAGTTTGTAAATAAATTTTATTATATACAAATATTTCAAATATAAATATATGTTTTCTTAGAATTATACATGCATGTCTTTGTATTTATATATGCATAATCATTATACAAACGACACACAAAAACTTTTATTCTGCAAACGATTAGATGTGATTAATCGTTGTGCCGCCCTAAAATGCGTTGTTGACCTGGATAAAAGCATCTGACTTTAAACTATATGATCCCAATCCTCAAAATACTTTTGCCCGTGTATGATACACCCTCTCATCACGTCCTCTTATGCTAATGACATTATTGATCTTCCAGCCATTCACATCACATCTAGCCTATATAATATTCAACCCTCCGGTCTCTATTCCCCCAGCAGCTCCACTAGAACAGCAGGCGCGCATGACACGGTGATGGAAGATGATCGGATGGATGTGTAAAGAGGTCTGGTGCGGTTTAGAGGACATGGGAAGGCGGGGCTGTCGGTGCTGGTCGGCTTTCTCAATATGCAGCACGCGTTCCCCACAGAGTAGAAATATTCATGATGCAAGCTCATGTCTTTCAATCGACAGACCCTTTCAGCCTGATCAGCACTGTGGTTCTGAGAGCACAAGCAACGCTGGCACAAGAAGAGACACCCAGATTAGACTGGCATTTCACTTTAGCTGATATAGTCATAAGAGAAGCAAGTAGATGACAGGGGAAAAGAGAGAGAGAGAGAAAGAGAGAGGGGCGAACATTAGCTTCAGGGAAGGAGGTACAAGGAGAATACACAATGAAGGATAAGAGAAAATGGATGGATAAAACGCTAAGGGAGAAACAGGGAGTGAAGGAGGGAAAAATGTTACAGTATGAAGCGCATCTCTGCCATCTCAGCACTTTGAATAGTCCCAATGGCTTTAATATTTATGATTAACTCTTAACCAGGCCATATGATTAACACCTAACCAGGCATGAGCTTCCAGCATGAAGTATTCATCTGTCCTCGATGAAATTGTATGCGTGTGTGTGGTGATGAAAAAGCTAGTCAGAACGTATGACCAATGTGACTTTCCCACGCTGAAATAAGATCTATAGGTGGACGAGATGGAAATTATTGCTTTGATCTGTGTTTAGGTGATAATGTACTTTTTATTATGTAAAAACCCCTTTTACATTGTACTGGGTTTCTGTGATTTTTCCTCAGAGTTAAGCCCAAAGTATAGTCCACAAACATACTCGCACAGTCGAACACACAGCCTTGTAAAGTGCATGCGCACTGCGACAAAATGCAATGCATCTCCTGAGCTATATACTACAGTCTTCTGTAGGTGCATGCGCAACCAACGCGTACAATGTAAAAAATTCGGCAGTGCCCGTACAGTACCTACGCACTCTTCTGATGATGAAAATTGCATCACGCGCACTGTGCGCCGACTTTCACATACACATAAAAAATTTACTATATTTTGGCGTTTAAATTACATTAAGGGTGCATAAAGACAACACTATTGAAACATGGCTTGGTCAGGCTCCCGGCATTACTGCAAGTGTCATTTTATAGGCTTGCAATGGGTTTGAGAGACTTATGATGTATTCAAATAAAATAAAATCAATATTGCCATAATTCAGAGTTTAAATAGCAAACGTGAAGCCATGTGAAACACGTGAAGCTTAGATGAAGGCATAAATGATTTGAAATGGTTGGAAATTCTGAACTGAATAAAAGCTCTGACAGCTTTTGACATTTTATTTGAGACATTGGTAATTGGTACATTTTGTTCTCAAACTATTTACAAGAAAATTGTGACGTGAAAGTGACAATGACCAAGGTGGAACTCTTAACAGGCAAATCTTGGGTTACAAGCCTGACTCCCTAACCATAAGGCCACGACTGCCCATAAATACGAAGGTTAACACACGTAGTAACTCAGGGCTCCAGACTAACTTTTTTCACTAGGAGCACAGTGGCCCCCAACTGAAAATTTTAGGGGCGCAACCAGAAAATTTAGGGGCACACACCGTAAATCAACATGCTAACCAAATATTCACATTTCTACTAATTCCCACTATATTACTAATAAATACTTTGATGGTAGATGCAGAAAGTACAATTTCAGTGTCACATCACAATAAATGGTCAAATTTACTGGTCGCACATGTGCGACTTGATGTAAAATTCAGTGGCACATTCTCAAATTTTGGTGGCAAAATGCCCCCATTTGGTGGCAGTCTGTAGCCCTGTAACTAAGCATTTAGTAGTCATCAACAAAGCCGGACAGAGATAAAAAAAGTAATATGTTTAATATCTTACACTTAGCGTGTCAGTAGGAAATATCAATCAAGATGTGCCCAATAAAACTCGTTCATATATAAACTAGGGCTGTGTATCGCCAACAATTTCCCAATACGATACATATCCCGATACAAGGCCACGGTACGATGCACATCACGATACATGACTATTTTGAATTACATTTTTGTTCAGAATTTAGTAACATTATTTTCATTATTCAGACGGACACAGAAAGTGCTTCCTTTCACCCTACGTACTCCGCAAGTCACATGCGTCCTTTCCATATGGATCACGGATCAACAGGGATTCATCACGGTACTTTCAAGAGTGCATCCGAATCGATATGGAAGGTGCTGTATCGATGCGAGCGGCGTCGGGCGTTCATGACGGCGTATCATCGTATCGATATTTTGAACACAGCACTAATAAAAACCTCACTTTATTATTTAATAGCAAACAATTTATGGAAATCTATACTGATGATCTTACTGACATACTAAAGCAAAAGATTTAACATTTTAAAAGAAAATGTATGCACTGAATTATTTGAAGACTTTTATATGGGATCTGACAGAATAGTCATCTTGCAATTACGATAATTCTGACACAAAGTGAAAACAGCATTATTATGCGAATCAACAGCTGTGCACAGGTCTGCTCGTGTCCTCATCTCCATGGCACACGTGGTGAGAGTACACAGACATGCTGACATGGCAGCAGTCTTGCATTAATCATGGCCGTAGTGCAAAGGGCTCTAACATGACGCTTGCTACTTCATTGGACTGTTTGCTTCCAAATTCCACTCAAGGCCTTATTGACAGCGTTCCGAGTGACACAGGAAAACCATGGAAAGCAGGGGAAAAGAGAATGTGAGAGTGGGGGTGAGAAAGGAAACCCAGTAATAAATCTGGCTGATGCAATCTAATGGAACATTATATTAGGACGGGCTCAGTGCTCAGTAAATAATGGAGTTCTTACATTCAGGAGAGATAATGCACAAACCCTAGGGACACAGAGAGAGAGAGAAAGCGAAAAAAGGAAAGAAAGAGGAAAGAAGAGAGAGAGAGAGAGAGAGAGAGAGAGAGAGAGAGAGAGAGAGAGAGAGAGAGAGAGAGAGAGAGACCATTAGATCTGAACAGTAGATGATACTATGCACTATTGGTGAAAGGGTTTAAAAATGTCACTCCGGCCACATGGCCGGCACAGGCAATGGATTTTGGGTGTCAATATCTGGGTAAGCACAGAGTTTAAGAGTTCAGAGTCATAGAGAAATCGTCTATGACACACAGAGTAGTCAAAACTGTGCTTGAGAAAACACAATGACATCACACTGACTGACAAAACTACTTTCACTTTGAATTGTGTTTCGTTACTGGGGTAACTTGTTGTATCATTACTCATACCTAGAATTAGAGGTTTGAGCAAACCGCTGCTAGTCTAAAGGGGCGTACACACCAAACACAAATTCATCACGTTTTTTTGCGCCAATAAATTACATACAAAGTCAATGCAAAGACACGAATAGATGCAATCTCACACTGGGCACTGGAAATTGCCTTGAAAACACATGCTATTTGCCTAAAACGTGTCTTCGCGCAAGTTGAAAATATTAAACTTGAGTGATAATAATCTAAAGCAAGGAACACGATGCTTCATGTTTGGTTTGTACGCAGCACAATAGTGTTTTGGCAACATGCCACCCTTCAAAATTGGCACATGTCAGAAAATAAAAAAATAAAAATACACTTTGACCACTGGTAGAAGAACCTGAGCCATTTCTAGTGACCAGAATATAACTTGTGGGTGGCATCATTTGATTCAAGTCAGTTAGCAACAACCTAAAGACCCAGAAAACCTCAGCAACCACAAAGCAACAGCTTGGCAAAACAGTCCAACTTCTGCATAGAAAACAGCACTCAGATTATCTTCAGAAAATCTCATTTAAAATCTCATTTTTCATACTTTCACACAGCAACAGGAATTTTTTTTACTATTGAAGACACTTACAGATTATAGCTGGGCAAAAAAATATCGCCTGCGATTCTCATGCGCGTCTCATTGTTAAAGCAGGTTTGGTGATTAGTAGTAAATCGCCATCACCTGCTTTCAAATGGAGCGACAATTACTACCAAGAGCCGTATTTCACCAAGAAGCTAGGCAAAATCGTGTTCATAATCGGAGACGATCTTCCATGATTATGAATGCAATTTGCCTAGCTTTCGGTGAAATACAGCTCTGTGTAGTAAACGCCACTCCATCTGAAAGCAGGTTATGGCGATTTACTACTTATCACCAAACCGGCTTTACTGATGTAAAACGCATGAGAAACGGAGAATCGCAGGCGAATTTTTACCAGCTCTATTAAAGATAGGTTTGTATATAAAGTTAAAATTCCAATGTGTAGATTTTCAGGGGCAATTTCAACCAGGGGCTCAGTCCACAGCTCACCCATCCCTTTGAAATGCATCGAGAAGCTACGGTAGCCGTCACAGGACAAACATGTTATAGATGGAGACAACTTAAGCCCCTTTCACACAGAGATTATGAAAAAATATATACGCAAAATGTGGGGGGTTTTCTGGGATCGTTTGATTTTTGGTTAATTCGCACAGCCAATGATTTTCTGGAATCTGTGCATATATTCACATACATACCATGAAGACACGTGACCTATTTAATTGTTTCTGCATCTTGTCCACACAGAATGCTTTCCGTGAATGTTACACCAATGTTACTAGGTCCTCTTTATGGGTGAAATCCCACAACATTGTATGCCAACTTTACAAAGCACCTGTAAACCAGCATTGTCATAAAGCTCTGTTGATTATAGAACATTTATCTATGACAAAACACAACTCAATTTCCTATAGTTTATAAGAAAGGAAACGAGAAAATAAAACAGAGAGAGATAAAGAAATAAGATGATCACCAAGCTATTTCAGTTTAGAAACATGCTATAAGCGCTGTGAGTCATTAACAGCCTTTGTAACAAAACCAGCCGAATGCAACGCTCTTCAAACCCTAAACGCTGTGAAACGTAACTGAAAAAACATAGGAAGAAGAAACTTTGCTATTTCATGATCCATTTCAGGATGCACAGATATTTCTACTATCAAAATTATTTGTGTGTCATAAAACATTTGGTAATTCTATTTTGTCCAAAAGATTTTGCATTCTCAGTTGATGTAATGCACACACCCACTCTGTCTGAGGTGATGAGAAATCCAGACAGACAAATCCATGGGAACATGCTGAAGTTAACAAACTGATGCTTTCATAATTACACTGAACTGTCTTAACTCTTGACTTTGTATTTACATAACATTTAAATAATGTTATTTGAAAACATACTCTGTTATTGTATAGGGGTGATTAGATAATTGCAGGTACATTTGTTATTTGTTCACTTTAATAATTTGGGACTTATTGTTATGGATTACAAGATGTTACAGTCCATAACTGTATACATTTTCTGTAAGAAGTGCCTGATATAGCTGAAAATCAAGACTTTCTGTTTTCTGTTGTTTTGTCAGTGTCAATTCTGTTACTATCAAACTCTGTTACAAAGTAACAGTGTTGACAGCCATGTGTGTGTTTCTTTGTGTATGCCAGTTCTGTTACATACTGTTACACTGTTACCTTGGAAACAGAATTCGACAGGAACAAGTGTCCCAATTCGCGACCTCAGAAGGCGAGCACTTGGGTCTTTGAAGGTTGCACTTGAAGTCCATGAAGAGAACTAAAATGAGACTGTCAAGCCTTCATAAGACCCTTGATTTGCTACAGATGATATATGCACCCACCAAAATATTGGTTTTATTTTAGAATATATGACACGTTGATGTAGGTTAAACTAACCAACAGTATATCAAATGGCTTAGAATCAACCTTAGAAATATACGCAATATACACAAAATAATATTAATACAAAACATAACTTATAATGAATTTTGGGATAGCCTAGGCTGTAATGGATCCACTCGTTCTAACCTTGGAAGCGCGGAAAAGCATTTTGAGGCTTCATTTTAAGCAACCTTCGAAATTGGACGGCCTTACTAGCCTTCAGTCGTGCTGCTGTGACGCAATTTTTTTTCTTCCGATTAATCGTTTTTTAAAACGTGGTCGATTCAGAATCGATTCTCAAAGAGCAGAATCGATTTTTTTCCCCATATTTTTTCTGCAAACACTGAACGCAAGATTAACGTTAATCAAATTACTAGTCTTCTTCACTAGTTGTCACCCTCTTTTTTGCCTTGCGAGATGTTACCAAGGAGCCTGTCATTCTTTCATTCAGTGCTTAAAATGGCGGTTTTAGGTGCTTCATCGAAGTTGATGCCACCTTCGCAAAAAAAGTAAGAGGTATGGAAGCATTTAAGATTTCGTAAGCAAGAAGACAACTTTAGTGTTGTGGCTTTTAATTTCTATTTATTAATTACCCAACTTCTGTTCCCTATTATTTTTTATTAATATAGTATTTGTATTAAATCTATATTCATTGAGTTGAATCGAGAATAAAAACCGTCTCGAGAATCGAAATCGAATCGATTTGATAGCTTGTGAATCGAAATTGAATCGATCTGGAACATTTGAATCGATACCCAGCCCTATTCGAATGTCGCAGCCTTCAGGTTGGCACTGAATAATTCAGACAACAGAAAGTCATGATTTTCTGCTATACAAGACACTTTTTACAGAACATATTATATTGTTATGGCCTGTAACATCTTGTGATCATGACAATGAGTACTAAATTATTAAAAATACAACTATTTGAGAAAAGCATAGAAAATTATGGGACAACAAATGTACATGCAATTATTTAATCACCCATAGTTAAAACCAACTGAAGGAAGTTAGTGTACAAAAAAAGAGAGTGAATTGCGATTTACTCCAAAATAAGTTCAGATTTATGTCCATAATTTTTGTGAGAATGTTTATACATGGCATACCGTTAGGGTTGTGCTGATAGCCGATATTATCGTGTAATGACGATCGTCAGACATATCGCCAATAGCAGGCTTTCATGACGATAGGTGATGGTTATAATTATCACCATAGTTTTACATTTTACATGCACAATGCATGCTTTTTCTCACATGAGAGGATTTGTGGGCTTCACTTTGCGCAACAGAGCTCGTGACCCGCGCTGATTCCTTCTCGCACGCACCTGGTTTTAATACGCATGTCTTAGACTCTTGCTCGGACCTGAATGCTTGCGGCATGGACTTCTCCTATGAACTTGTAATGTGCATGATTCTGACTCTTCTTTGCACATGAGCTTGTAATACACGAGGCTCTGACATTTCCTTGCACTAGAGAGGTTGGCATGCAAGGGTTTAAAACCAACGGATGTCTTTTTCCCGCTCCCTGGCATGCAGGAACTTTTAGAGCGCCTGGGCTTTATTGACCCGCTCTGATTAATGCCATCAGTTTTAAGAAGGTCGCAGTCATGACAGTGTTGCCCTTGCTTCTTTTTTGTCCACCAATCAAGTAACGTGTCACAAATAAGTAAAACAACAAACAAACAAACAAACGATTAAACTACTGCCCGCCCACCGATACTATCGTGTAATGGCGATCTCACAGGCTGATGATAGGACGATCCCAAAATGGGGCATATCGCCCAAAACGACGTGCCGGTAATTTTTTCAGATGCAATATTATGCACATTACAGCACATTATATAGTGGTTTCTTTGGCAAATTTGTTCTTTTGGTCAGATTTTGCAAAAACTGAACTGCACTCAGCACTTAATCCAAGTCAAACAAGAATTAGTGACAAGGGTAACAAACCTTTTCCAAGTCTGACACTGTAGGGGTTTGGCAAACTCTGTTGAAGAGTGGCAGACAATTTAATCTGTTAAGTAAACCATACAAAAAAGCCTTTTGTGCGGCCAGTTTCACCAGTTGCTGACCCTGCTGGATCACTAATTTAACGGCACTCCACTTTGTAAAGACAAAAAACATGATTCGTTTTTTTTTTTTTTGTGATGGCTTAATGCCAAGAGAGCCTACCAACAGTAGCTGGACTGAGGGAAAAACCTTTTGGCTTCCAAGCTAAATGTCAGATGGTAAATCTTCACCTGTGGTAAAAGTTGTAGACACTTGAAACGGCGCATTATGTTACAATTCCTAAAAAGTGTTGCCTGCGTGCCATATTAAAAGCGAGTTTCATTTTAAGTTGACTAACTAGTTTAATTTTGGCCCCCGGATGCAACTGTTCATTCAGCCATGCTGGGTGTAACACGAGCCTGGGTAGCAGTCGTTATTCCCACATCTGGGCCTGAAAAGAGCGTCGACAGTTTCACCCTCTGTCCTCCAAACAATACAGCAGGATTTAAGAAGGGTGTAAAGCTTCTTTATCTGTCATTGAGAAGCTAGGGGACCCATTGAGAGGTCAGGGAAAAGGCCACTTGCGACCTAAAAGGTTGCCAGAGTGAAAGTACAACACAATAGCTGCACAAAAGCGATACGGAGAGAACTACCATGCGCTCCTAGCGGAGCAGGAGGGGTGGAGGGGGTGAACAACGTGACATTGGCCAACCCCTGGATCTCCTTTCAGGACAAAGGTCAGGCTGTTGGGCCTATAACACACAGAGCTCCCATTCATTGCCCGCAGAACACAAAAAAGAAAACTCTGAAAAGAACCGTGGCTGCTCTCCTTCATGACACACATCTAATTTAGTTCTTATTTCTTTGTTTTTTCACCTTCTAAGCTCCGCCACGATGTCCCTTTGTTTACATACCCCACTTCCATGGTGAAAATCAGGATATGACAGACACTCCTGACAATACAACAGCTTTTAAAATCAATGTTCTGGTATTGGATGCTCATTGGTCAATACAATGATTGAGCTAAAAGGTGCAATAAAAACAGCTAAACATCTGTTCACCTATCTACTGCACAGCAACCCTAAAGATTTACTAATAAATGTATAACTAGTTAGGTTTACAAATAAATAAGTAGAAAAATGGGCACTTAAATTTGTTAGGTAAAATAATACTTCTCTCTCTCATGTCTTGAAAATAAACTCAATTTTCCAGCTCTCCTAGAGTTAAGCATTTGATTTTTACCGTTTTGGAATCCATTCTGCTGATCTCCGCGTCTGGCAGTGCCACTTTTAACATAGCTTAGCATAATCCATTGAATCTGATTAGACCATTTAGCATCGTGCTCAAAAATATATGATATTACGCAGTGCCCGAAAATAGTCCTCTGCAATTGAAAGTTACCAAGGGGACTATTTTCAGGCATTGCATAATATCATTGCGCCTCTTGCAGCCATAGAACGGCAGCAAAGTCCTTGATTATTACGCCAAAATTATAGTTCCTAGCCATATCTGCCTAGAAAAATCCCAACTTTTAATTTTCTGTCATCTTGGTACACGACGTAACTACAAGAGTCAAGTTTTAAATAGGGAAAATATTGAAACTCTATGGTAATTTTGAGCGCGATGCTAATGGACTAATCAGATTCAATGGATTATGCTAAGCTATGCTAAAAGTGGTACAGCCATACCCGGAGATCGACTGAATGGATTCCAAAACTGTAAAAATCAAATATCTAACTCTAGGGGAGCTGGAAAAAGTGAAGTGTCCCTTAAAAAATGGAAGCTTAGCAGCTTTAAGACAATGACAATTATATACCTGAGATGAGAATTTTACACACAGCGCAAGTCTTGTCTAGTTTCCCATTAACTTCGTAGAATCCGAAATGTGCCCATATGTCTGCTTTCCATGGAAAAGGGTGCGTTTTTATTGTCCACTCGAGGCCAGAAAATAAACAGTGACATAATCGATTATGGCACTTTGCTGCATTGATGCTGAATCAGGCATGCGCGCATTGCGATGCATCGCCAAATCGATTATTGTTGACACCCCTCTTGGACCTCAACAGTTTACAGCTTCAATGCAGCCCCAAAGGGCTCCAAATGATCCAAACCGAGGCATAAGGGTCTTATCTAGCAAAACAATCATAATTTTTACCAAAAATATATTTATATATGTTCTTTTAAACCACAACTTCTCATCTTGCACTAGCCTTGTGACACGGCAGCATGACCTTACATATTACGTAATCCCGTTGAAAAGTAACGCATGACGTATGCGAAACTACCGCACCGATTTTACAAGTGTGGAGAAAGAGGACCGTTTCAATATTGTTGTATGTGTAATGATACAAACTATTATCTTTGCAATTTATTGAAATGATGTTTATTTAAGTGTGCGTTTCACGTATGTAACGAGTGACGTCTCGACGTGATTAGGTAATACGTATGATCGTGCTGGCGCATCACACAGCTAGTGCAAGACGAGAAGTGGTTTAAAAGTAAATGTTTTTTTTTTTTTTTTTGCAAAAATAAGACCCTTATGACTCGGATGGGATCGTTTAAAGCCCTTTGAAGCTGCGTTGAAACTGTAAACTGTTGAGGTCCACTAAAGTCCAATATATGGAGAAAATTTCTGGAATGTTTTCCTAAAAAAAAATTACTTCTTCTCGACTGAGCAAAGACAGACATAAACGTCTTGGATGACATGGGGGTGAGTAAATTTTTTTTAATGAAAGTGGAATATTCCTTTAATGAGTAAATACTTTCTAGATCAAATAAGGACATTTTTGAACATTAATGACTGTTGTCTCTTAAACTATTATATACTGTTCTGCTCTTAATAACACAAAAGACATCTCAAATATAACCCAAAAAACTCAGTTAAAACAAGAGCAGAGAATAATGAGCGCTAACCAGTCAAACCAGTTTCAACACAAAGACACTCACAAGAGTTTTAAAGACACAAACATCTTCCCCAGATCAATTACCCTGACCGCCTATCAATCTACACCACAGGACAGCGGGACCCATCTGTAACATACTCTTACAAATGACCAGAAGTAAAAAGAGATCATGGTGAAAAGGCAACCAAGCGAAAAGTAAAAATGATTGTTTATTAGTCATCATGAAATGTTACAAAAACAACCCTATTGATAACACACAATGCAGCTGACACAAAGAAGCACGGCAAACAAAATCAAGTGAGATAAACTGGAATTTCATGTATCACCGCCCCAGCCTCTTCATGTGAACAATGTTACACGCAGCCGTTGTGCCAGTGTAGGTCATCTGACCGAGGTGGCTGCCTGCCAACCGATATTACAGGGTGTGGCATGTCTGCATACACAAAAACTAGAGCAAAACAAACCTCTACTGACCAGCTTTCCTGGCATAGGATGAGGGGGAAAAAGAGGGAGGGACTGTACACAAGCGGAGCCTCTTTTAGAGGCAACATATGTTCTCTCCAGGCCTGCGATCCGTCATAGCCCTCGCGTGTTCCCGTCAACCTCGGACAGGCTAGAAGGAAGCGATGAGGTTGAGAAGATGGTGGACATTGTCTGGGCAGATGGGCTACGTGTGGCGTGGGAAGGGTTAAGTCTATGGAGGACCCATCTGCAGCCTCGTCTGTTGTGCAGGCTGGCTCCCGCTTGGCTACGACGGTGAGAACGGACACAAAGTCGCACTGAGACTTCTCTTTACATCTCTGAGCAGCTGATTACCTCTGACACAAAGATCTATGGCCCCCATAAACCATCTTCACTGGAACAGAGTTCATTAAAAGGATAGTTCACCAAAAATGAAAATTCTGTGGTCATGTTGTTATAAACCTGTATGAATTTCCTTTTTCTGGTGAACACAAAAGAAGATATTTTGATAAATGATGGTAAGCGCACAGCTGATTGTAACCATTGACTTCCATAGTAGGAAAAACAATACGATTGAATTCAATGAGTACGGTCAACTGTAAGCTTACCATCAATTATCAAATATCATCATAATTTTTCACGATACTTCCATAATATTTGTTTTCTTACTATGGAAGTCAATAGTTACAATCAGCTGTAAGCTTACCATCATTCATCAAAATAACAGAGGTTTATAATAACATGAGGAAGAGAAAATTACAGAATTTTAATTTTTGGGTGAACTCTCCCTTTAAATAACAGCAGCATACTGCACCAACTATTGCGAAAGTATACTTTATGCATTCAAAATGTTAGGTATAAAATACCTAACAATATTACCACTTTACGTTGCAAACCACAATACCATTCCAAACATAGCCTATGTCCTGCCAAACTCTCTGCAAAAATACTAGTAATGAAGGAATAACACGTGTCATACTAGTTAACAAACCAGAAAAGCAAATAAATGATCAAATCAAACATAAATTCTTCTCCACAGTAACAAGTTCAGGCTCATTTCGTGCTGGTTCTGTCCACCCAGCTGGCAGGAATCAAAGCCAGGATCTGGGAGGGGGTACAAACACACACAAAGATGGCTGCTGTCAATTTGAGCCCTGTGATATCGTGAACACCTGGTTCCGGAAGAGCTCGAACCTTCTCTAGAGTCAAAACATGCGCAAGCTCAGATCTCGCAGCGAGGCTCGGGAGAGGTTAATGCACAAGCACGCAAACCTGCCCACCTGCTTAAAGAATGCTCCGAGATAAGAGTGGCTTTAAAACGTGCAGCGACAGAACATCATCCCTAAAACTAGAAACAAAACATAGATGCTATTTGAAGATCAAACAATTGGAAATGAGATAAATAAAAAGGCTTTTCAATGAACAAGGCTTTCTTTGAAAGGTCAAAAACTACAGATGTTGTGGTGACAACAACCAATGACTTCGCAGCAAAGACTGTGACTATTAATGGAGTGAAGCTTGCATAATCTTGAATACTGTTGTCAAGCATAAATCTCTAATAGCAAGTAACAGTACAGAAACGTTACAACAACCAGCAAATAATTTGCTTATTGACCTTACGTCCAAAAAAATATGCAAAAACTACAATGCACAGAGCAGAATCCCTTGCAACAACTAGGCTTGGGTAAAGAGAACCGGTAAAAAAAAAATTTGGCATTTCGATTCTATTTATTGATTTCTGACTTTTTAGTAATTCTTGCACGGCGAACAGCAGTGAGCATTTTACAGTTCTATCTATCTATCTATATGCCAGGACCTGTGACAAACTTTCTCACATTACACAAATGCACAATTCATTACACTCGCCACTATGACGAATCGCAGCAAACGTTCAAAAGTTTGGCAAAATTTTGTGAAAAAAGACGGTAGTACGAAAGAATCTACCGTGTTTAAATCTCCCAGAAGTGGCGACTCCTACAACGCACCAGATACAGCTAATATTAGCATTAGCAGCCTCTAACACTAAGGTAAAAAACACAGATTCACCTTTGAATTAAAACCGCATATGGTGAAATGCCACCACATCCAAAAGCCAGAGGGCGCTCTCGTACCGAAACTTCATTTGTGCCGCAGTAGTACAATTACAAATGCTATTCCATGAAATGTTTATAATCATATTTATATCGCTGTTTTTCAAAATTGTTTCAGGTATTTTCATGATAATAAAGAATATTTTGAATGATTGTGTTCGACAAGTGTTGCTTTTTAAAAGCACATTAAAAATGACTAGATTGATAAGGACTTCCTACTGTTCAAAAAGCCGTAGTACAAGCACGAGCTATGCATAAAACACAGAATCGGAGCCTTGCGATTCAGAATTGATTTCAGACAGATATTTTTAATGCATTGTCACAGCTCTACTTTACATAACTTTTTGAACTATTAAAATCATTCAGTTATTGCAAACCATTACGATATGCACGTTTGCGATATTTCCGTTCTTTTCATTTTTGTAACCCTAACACCAGCTAGGGTGGAGCACAAGCAAAAAAAGAAAAAAGAAAGCTCAACGCTCATTAATGCGATATTTCACAATATTCGCGCAACAGGAGACAGCACACTTGAAGTAACAAGCCTCTTCTCTCACTCGGTTTCTTGTTTTCACATTGAATTATCACAGCAAGCAAAGGTCACGCCTCTAATGAGGGAAAAGAACGGAATGCATGCACACTGAGGGATTGCGAACAAGGACGCCCCATCCCAGGAGTGCTATTGGCTTGTGACCAGATGAGGGACACTTGATAGCAAGGTCACTGTGCTCTGTGCTGGCAGGAGTGACTGTAGGCCCAAACCAAGGGTTTGGGTTGCCGATGTTCTGGCCTTTAATGCTAATGTTACGGCTCTCTGTCCTTTCAAATAACTAGAAAAACGGTATAGAAACCAAAGCCTGTCTGATATAAACCAGGAGAAAACCGGCTTATTACTGCCGTCATTATGGTCAGATGCAGCTTTTTTCCCCTCGGTCTGCCTCTTTTCAGACGTTCGCCAAAATAGGTGCTCTGCAATTACATCCCACAGATAAGATGCAAAATGTCACTGCCCTGCTATAAAACTCACCATTATCTTGCATAAAATATTACCGGTAAGCTCAGACTAACTGTGCTTCTAATGAAGGTCACACTTTACAATTTGGTAATAAGAGAGTTTACAGAATGTGCCGCAGTGGACAACAAACTATTTGTGACGCCATTAAGCACATGAAGATGCAGAAACCATTCAGTGCTGTCAATCACAAACGTCAACATCGCAAGACATAATTTTTACATATAAAAGAACTGACGATGTTTTCACCACATATCTGAGATGAAGAAAGCAACAGGGAGTTGAAAAATGCCATTCCACCGACCAAGAAACACTACATTGTAAATCATTACATATCACTGCTTGCATAATTCAAGGCTATCACCAGATGAGAGACGAAAACGCAGTTAGCTAACTTCCTGTGTTCATTCTGCTCACGTCTGATGTAAAATACATGACACAATTTAAAATAATCAACCTTGTTAGCACAAATATGGCTGCCGATTCCAAACACTGACTGTGTGAACGTCCCAAGATCGAACGTAAAGGGTTCTCTTACTGTCAGCAACATTTACACGGCACAGTCATCATGATTCAGCCAGTGAGAGAGGCGGGTGGGGGGGAGAGAAAGAAAAAGCCAAGGGGAAAACCAAAACGTCACTGAGGAATGAAAAGGAGGGGGCACAGAGAGCAGGAGGGGAAGGGGGAGGTTAGGGAGCTGCATGCATGCAACACCAGATTTATGCTCGCATGGCGCATGCTTTGTTTGTCAAGAAACAATCTGCGAAGAGTCTTTAAAGAAATGCTACCACTACCACCAAACACACTCAAACAGACGTTGTAGCGTCTCATGCTAAGTTTTGTAGCATAGTGTCGCATTCTCTAATCCACAATACAGTGACATTTCAGACACAGTGAACTTTAATAACATTTTATAAAGCACATATGAGCTCAGAAACTTTAAGCTACCATGACAAATGGTGAAAAGGAGGAGTTCATTTATCTACTCTGTGTGTGAACGCGACACGCGTGCGACCCTAAAACTGATGCTCGACGGTCAGCATTGTGCAGCCACAGCAGTTGACATTTCATACGCTTCCTGTATTAGCAAAGGGAAAAGGAATTTCTCCATTGTACTGTCACAGAGAAGATAAAACACATTACATTTACAAAAAATCCAATTACCGCTTGGAGATTGAGTTGAAAGGGCTTCTATGGAAAACAATGAAACATTTCTGGAGCTCTCTGCATTCTTTAATCACCATGCGACTGAACCAGCATGTTAAAATCATGACTGCCCTGAGGCACCATGGGAAGGCTCTTTGACCCATATCAGAACATTAAAATTCGCTGGGTTGTCAGTCAAGTGGGCTTTTATTTGACACTGTGTAAAGACATAATGCAAAATCATGACGAACAACATCAGCAAAGCCCAGGGGAAATCACCCAAAAGTCATTTATACAGTGCTGCCCTAAAAATAAAAAGCAAAACCAAGAATGTGTAACCTGCAACAAGTGACTGAACAAACCAAATAGTGCATTTATATGAAATCGCACCAAGAAGCTTGAGGGTTCAGGTTCTTCAAGGCCGACAAGTTTTGCATCGTTCCCCTCTATATTTAGACTGAGGGTAAAAACACAGGCTGAGCAACTCTTTTTGGCATACCAAATCACACCCTTTACTGTCCCACCACAGCACCCAGACACTATTTTTCCACTAACTTCTCCCACAGAAAGTTTATTATTTCATGGTATGGGACAAACAGTGGTTTGCCAACAGTGCATGAGATAAGCTTTACAGTCTTGGCAGTAGGGCTGCGTATTGCGACTAATGTTTCGTATTACTTTCAATTAAATCTATATATTTCATTAAAATTTTTAGTTTTGCAGACAATTTATTTTGTGTCCTTTCACTTTAAAGCTGCGTTCACACCAGCCATGGTAGAGGCGGCAAGCGCAAGTGATTTCAATGTCAAGTCAATATAAAGACGCGTTGGCGCGCGTCTTGGGGTCTCGCGGAGTGAATGAGGCGTTTAGCACGGCACGGTAGACGCAATTCCGCCTCATTCGCTTGAATTGAGCGCTGCCTCAGAAAATGCACGAGTTGAAAAATCTGAACTTTGGCGAGAAAACATGCCACGTTAACCAATCAGGAGCTTGCTCTAGTAGTAACGTGATTACAGGAAGCGGGCGGAGTCGCAGAAGCAACTCACATGAAGCGAATTTCCATGTGAATGTCACGATGACAAGAATTTCACACGTGAATGAAGCAAGTACACCTTAAATGTTCAAGCTTCCAACTACACTCGGTAGACGCGGATTTGATGCCTCAAACGCGTCTGGTGTGAACCCACAGTAAGACCTATATGGAATGCATGGATCCAATATATTGTTACATATGCGTTTACTTTCTGAATTGTTTACATTCGCACAACAAACTATGTTTACGAGGATAATCACGCCGTTATGAAATATGTTTGTGTAAATATGTCCGTTCAAGCCAAGGAAACATGAACCAAGTATTTGCATGCTGACTAAAGTCTTGAGATGCGGCTTGCTGGGCATATGCTTCGGATGCACGCACACAAAACTTCTCAAACAACGCGTGGATAGCTCCTTGAAATAGCGTCTTTTTTACTTAATAATATATAAGTTGTCAAAGCCTAAAACACAAGCAAATAATAACCAAATGCATAAATGCCTTCCTTTGCAAAAAAAGAAGACAGGAGTAATGTGGTGATGTGTCAGAGGTGCATTTTCTTGCTTGTAAGTGCTTTGTGCAATCTAGAGGAAGGGCACCACACCCATAAGAGATATCTAGTGCTTCCTCTGACTTGGTGCTTTATATCATACCGAGCTTTCAGGTCTAAACAGGGTTTATTACAGAGGTGAACTACATCAGAACGAAAATGACCAAATAAGCATCTACAGCACTGAATGGTATGCTGACATCATCCACCCATCTGATGTAACGGGCATAATAATCTCTTCTTGTCCTGAATCAGACTACATTGAAAATAGTATGATAAAGCCAGAATGGTATACTATTTCTGATTCATAGATGTATGCTTGCATAATAAACAAAAACACAGAGTGGGTTTTATGCCACTAATGTCTGCAATTTAAAAAAAACGCAATGCATAGACATGCAAAAGAAAAATGCACTAAACAAATGGGCTGCATTAGTATACAATGATACCGGCTTACTTTATTATGAAATACATCTTAAAATATTCAGGTCTTTCCCCATAACCAGCAATAAACCTACTGCTACTATTTTTAGTGCCCAAAAGACTGCACATTTGGAGGTAGCTGTAGAATTGTCATCATTGACAAGTCTGACAACCAGTATAGCATCACATCTGTTTCATGTCCTTGCAACACCACATCTAAACCGCAAAACTTCTGGTTTCTGCTCATTGTCATTTCATAGTACCAGTAAAATGGCCAAGCGCAAGACACGACCCACAGAAAAATGCTAGACTCACTAAGCCCCAATATCCAAGCAGTTTTCATGGGGATTCATACGTATATTACGAGTTTTCTAATTCATAGTGAAGTAAATTACACAAAAACGTATGATAAGAAGAAACAATAATTATACCAGTGTTTCCCATACATTGGTTTATCTGTGGCGGGCCGCCACAGAATCAACACTGGCCGCCACAAAAAGATTTTTCATGATTCCCATTTACATTTTAATTTTACTAATTAAACCGTCTTAATTCATTGTAGCGAGCGCTCAGCGTGCCTCCCTCCTCCATCTCTCTCTCGTTGCTTGCAGCGCCTCAACAGCGTGCGCCTCCTCCCCTCTCTCACGTGACGTGCGGCGCCAGCGCGCCTCTCTCAAATAACACTGAAAAGTATTTTAACTCTGCGTACTTTGTTTTGCGCGTAAACGCCAATGGTCACGGATGTTACTGACAGAGAGGACAGCTGATCGAGTTCATCATGAGTGACTTAACAAAAGGTTAGCATTAGTGTTTACCACACATACCCGTTCTGGTGTGAGTCTGCGTCCGAGCTCTCTCCCTACCTATGATGCGGTATGCCCGTGCACGTGTTATGTAGTAACAGCAACCGTGTATTTTCTCATATTTCTGAATTTGCAACAAATTGTCTGTGCTATACGGGATATACAACAAAACTACCACTCGTATTTAAAATAAAAAGCGCTCATAACACAACAACATTGATGAAAAGAGCACCATCAGTACAGCCTCAATGTAAATGTATGATGATTTTGTCAGATGAGGGTGCATTTTTAGCAGCAGTTAAAGAAAGAGCTGATTGGATTAAACAAGGAGTTACTGGGTTGTGTTTAGTCACTATTTTATATAGACAACAGAACAAATTATGTTTAAAAATAGCATTCAGTTGTGTTAAAATGCAATATAATGTGACAGATCAAAGAGTAAAACACGACGCAATGACGTCACATATATGCTAATCGGCGTGTGACGTCATTACCGCCACAGTCTCTCAAAATCCTGTGGGAAACACTGTATACCCCACTTCCAAACCTAACAGGTGTGAAAGCAAGTCGCACAAAGTTAGTTGTACAACTTAGCCACCGTGTAAAATATGTACGGATTGCGGGTGCTTGTGAAACATAGTTTAAAACAATCCCATCACACATTTATCCATCACGGGATCACCGGTTTCCTCTCATCTCTGTGCTCAAGATACAAGCGAGATGTCACTGTGTTATGATGCAAGATTTTTGCACGCTCACCACAGAACCAGGCCTGTTCAAAGCACACAGAGTCTTTCAGCAGCAGATTACCATGTGGGCCGCCAAGAGGGGAAGAAGGGAGGAGAGACCTGGGAACAAAGCCTCTATAGTTGTCTCAAGCCTGGCTATGAGAGTTATGTAATTTGACTGGCAAGGCAGCGTTCCCCCGCTGGAGTGCTGCAGACTAATCCCGCCGAGGGACGAAGCTACGCTGGAAAAATGAGAGGCACAGAAAAACATGCTTGTAATGAGCCGAGACATGGCAGAGGGCTTCCTTTCATCTGCGGCGGTGCCAAACGCCGCCCCTTTCGCAGCCAGCAGATAATGCAGCAAAAACCATCAGATCTGTGGTGCACAGGCTTGCAAGGAGAAATGGAGGAAGAGCTGGCTGGAGCGAGCGCCTCTGCTAACCATCAGCGCGGCGGTTGGATTTAGAGCGGTTAAAAATAAGATCTGATTCTGATTTACTGCCCCGGGTGCCTGGAAACCATGTGACTGGCATCACATGACAACGAGTGGAGGGGTGGCGCTGGGGGGAGACGAGAAAAACACACACACACGCCGTGCTGCCTGCATAATGAGCTTTGTGATCAGTCTCCTTGGTTTCCACTGACGGTAAGCAGATATGGTCTGATTTCAGAGGTAAACACCAGAAGATCGCTGAGCTACGGAGGCTCTATAGGGACAAATACCAATGGGAAGAAAACGAAGGAAATATCAAGGGTTTGGGAGGGTAAAAGTAGCTTTATTGCTGTCAAATATTTGCAGGGATTTTCTATTTGCCTAAATTTTATTATAAGAAACTCATACAGGTTTGAATTTTTATTCGTAGTGCATCGCTTTGGTTGATTTGAAAAACAGCAATGGGGGTACGACAACATCTCTACAGAGGTGTAGACTGCTGCTGCTTACCGATGAGCGAGGACGGTCGCATGAGCTACATGCTAAAGAGGGACTCTAGATTAAAGACAGTGAGCTCTCTGCAAGCAGTGACCCATTTTAATAACAACCCCTAAACACACACACATATACACAGAAGACAACATCCACACTCAAAAACAAAAAGGCGGCAACAGGCAGGGCCCGGGCATGCAATAAGCCCTGTTCTTAATGCACACATTCCAGAGCTAAGCACCTAGCCATCCACCTGCCTGTTGGTACTAGCAGGGCGCCAAACTCAACGGCATTACGTTCACACAAAAAAGCACATGTACTAACATATATATCCTTGATTTAACCAGGATTTCATCATACCTGGTTCTCAGACAACCGAAACAAACAACCAAACTCAATTTTGAACAAAGGCACTGTGAGCTAGGCCTCTCCAATGTTACATAAGCCAAACGCTACTTCCTAGTAAAAAGAGGAAACCGTTGACAACATCTCATTCCTTGCAAGCTGCAAAACAAAGGTAGCAAGGGCTTACCGATTCCATGGCCGTCTTCAGATAGGAAAGATTAAAATCCAGCTAAAAATGCTGAAGATGTGGCTGTAAAGTCCGAGGAATTCTGCAAAAAGAAACAAGAGGCAGATTAGTTTCATGAATGCTGACGTAACACATTTTCAACAGGACAATGCAGGTATATCTTACTGTTCTCTCTTTGTGCTCACGCACAGACAAAGAGGCAAATTAAAGTATCTGGGTCAAAGTTACAGTTCTGCACTTCGAGAGGAGGCGTTTATCTGTTTTCATGGACAGTTAGAGAGCTTTCTAAAGGTCATCATCCAGGACACGGTGGACACATTCCTGTTACTGTCACCTAATCCTACTTTTTCCTTTTGCAACAGTTTTATGGCTTGAATTAAATTTCTACGGCCTCTATCTTTACTCCAACTATAGGAATGGCATTAATACCGCCTGGAAATATTGCATTTTAAAGAGGACATTTGATGAAAATCTGACTTTTTCCATGTTTAAGTGCTATAATTGGGGCCCCAGTGCTTCTATCAACCAAGGAAATGTGAAAAAGATCAACCCAGTAACTTAGTTTTGGTAAACCATTCTGTGCAAGCATGTGAAATATAAGGGGGTAATACCACCACTTAATCTGCACTATTCAACCACGGCACTGCCATTTAGAGCAGAGATTAACTCATTTGCATTTAAAGGATCTATATGGTATTTTGAGCTAAAACTTCACATACGTACTCTGGGGACACCAAAGATTTACTTGACATCTTAACTTGCCAACTCGGCTACAACAATACACATTCAGATACCTCTGTCAAATATCAGTCTATTATATCAGTGTTCCTGTACAGTTTAGTGGTAGAGTAAAAAAAATGGGTTCCAAACCAGATTTTTTTTAAGTATGCCTTATAATGCATTGTAAGTCATGTTTGGATAAAAATGTCTGCTAAATGCATAAATGTAATAGGAATGGGGGGAACCAGAATTGCAGGAACCAGGCGCGAGTAAAACAAGCAGAGACACAGGCTGCGCACGGGCTTTAAATTAAAACCCCTCGTCACTTTAGGAGAAGCGCCGTTTTGGTTGACGTGCCTTTCACGGAGACAACACGGCCATACTCGTGCTAACTCTATTGGTAAGACTGTCACAAAGACTTTCTTCTCATATTGCATCCTTTCTACACTTGTGTTGGGTGACTGCGAGGTGGACTGCGAGTATTTTCAGAGAGCCTCCCCGTCACGTGGTGGTGGACAGCCAATCGCCGGCGCTTTAGGTCCTTACACGCAGGTACAGGCTCACAGACACAGGTGCTTTTGGAATCGAAATTTGGCATCGAAAGATAAATAATTTTTTGATACTCAAAGTATCAAAGTTTTTCATTCGATACCATAAAAGTATCGACGTTCGGTACCCAGCCCTAGTGATCCTACCCCTAAAATGTAACGTCACGTAAATGTATTTATTGTGGAATTAATTGTTTACAGTGTTGAAGTCACAGTATAGACGGCAGACAATGCAGTCCACACCCAGATGGGGTGTCTGTAAGGTTCAGAGACCCGGAAGATACTCCCAGCAGGAATGTGCCAGATTGGATTAATCCAGAGCGGAGAGAACTTCCTCTTAATGGGACTGCAAAATGAGACCATAATCTTACCAAGAAAATCCTCTAAATACACCGAACAAGAACAGTCTGGTCTCAACTCACAAATGCAGACTGGGAAGACATAGCAAAACCTAGGGCTAGATGACATGGCTGAAATTTCTATACGACACGGTATAAATCCGATAATGTAAGAACGTTAAAGCTTTGGGATAAACTGCAAAGAATGCCTACAGTAAATGTCTGTACCTACAAACTTCTGAACAAATAAAGAGATATATATATATATATATATATATATATATATATATATATATATATATATATATATATATATATATATATATATATATATATATATATATATATATATATATATATATATATATATATATATATATATATAGATATAGATATAGATATAGATATAGATATAGATATAGATAGATAGTTCCATAGTTTTGCTTTTATTGTATTATGTTAAAAAAAAAATTATAGCCCAAGCGAAAGTGACCCTAAAACTTTTGAATGGTAGATGCTAAAGATAGTTTGGCAGAAAAATGTATATTAGATATACTAGCATACTAAATTATACATATTATACTCATAATAAGACAAGTATAATAGCTGCATACATACTAGGGCTGTGAAAAAAATATCGATCCTGATAGTTTGCTGTATCGATAGTGTATCGATATTCCGATCTCTACTATCGATATTTTAAAAACCATCAAATCTCTCTGTGTGTGTCAAACGGCCTCCTCCGCCGCTGCTGTTGTCGTCACTGTTCAGTTGTCTGCCATATACGTCCATTCGGCCAATGTCTCAGAAGTTAGAGGGAGTGAGAAAATGGCAGAAAATTTAAAAACACCTGCAGCTTTTTTTTTGTTTTGTACATTTTCAAGATATATAAAAAAGTATCGCAATGTATCGCAACGGATTGTATTGTACCGTGATACATTGTATCATGACCAATGTATCGTGATACGCATCATATCGGGAGGCCCTTGCCAATACTGGGCACCTGATGGCTTAAGCCTATTTTTCTCATCCGTAATTCAGTTTGTGTTGCATAACATCTCCTGTTCTCCCTCCCTATATGGTGTCACCATTGGAAGCTATGACTTCACGTGAACTAATCCCGCACCTCCTTCTCGTACTTCTGAGTGCCAGCTTTAAAGTCCAAACCAGATTTATTGATCACATGGTGACAATTTGAAGTGACATGATTTGAAGTGAGGTACAGATGAGCGATTCAAATCCGATCCGGCATCCCGTTTTCCTGGCCATCCTGGAGAGCACGGCTCATGGTTGTTTAGCTACGAAAGATGCCACAGGAGCGCAATTAGGAACATGTGCTTTAAGACATGACGTGAACAGCCACGGGGCGCTGTACTGTATATTGAAATATCGGAAATGTGTTTAAAAACCATACCATAGTTATCTAAAAAAAAAAAACTATAACGTGAAATATACTGATACTGATTTTGTTCAGCATAGGGTTGCTGCGGTGACAGAATTTTCCCACCGGTTAATCGGTGCGTGACAAACCCTGTGATACCGGTATCAACGCGTGGGAGGGGCTTATAAATGCGCAAGCAGACGTCCGCTTTTTACTTTCACTTTTGAATTACGCAACTTGTGTACACTGCGTTAAATCGTGTATCAATTTGCGTGCAATGTGAGTGCAACAGCTGGTTTAATTAAGAGTCAATGTGTGCAGGTAATTCTCACAGAACCCGCCAATCCCAAGCAGAGCAACCGGCTACTTCTCCATAAAAGCGCTGCTTGAATGATGGGTTTATTATTTTTCTTATTGAAAAATACAAACAACAAAACGATCTCGCGTATATTAAACATCATATATGGATATTATAACAAAAACGAGTAGGCACGCGGCTTCTGCTATCGTCTGGTCAGTCAGCTCGCCTCGCACACTCTGACATGAATAAATGAAATCTGAAACCTGCTGCTCTGTGATGTGACGCACGTTCAGCTCCGCTAAATTCAGGCAGCAGACACATTCAGATGTTAGTGTTTGCTCTCTCTAACAAAACTAAATGATTTAATTACAAGAAAATATCAAAACGATGTTGAAAGACGGTGTCGCGGTGTGCAAGTGATCTAACCGGTAATCACCGTTTTACAGACTATCGCGACAAGCCTAGTTCAGCTCTAGCCAAACCCATTCTAAGCTTCTAGTTTAAACCACGTAAAAATCCAGGCTATAATCAAGACACAAAATATCTTGAATTTATAGATAATAAAGGGGACCAGTTTGAGAATAAATGAAAGTATTCAGAAATAAAAGCTACCCAGACCAGTTCACTGTCCTCATTAGATAGTGGAGGTGGTGGGGAAGTCTCTCTCTCTCTCTCTCTCTCTCTATGCACAGAGTCATACTCGACTGACCTTAAAAGGAAACTCTGGGCCTGAGGATGGCTAAAGCTCTTTAAATCACCAGTCAAAGGACTGTTTATTTGTGCAGTCAGAAGATGCTTTCACTATTCTTTTCTAGCAAAGCAAAGAAGCGCTACTGAAGAGGATGGGCCTGCCGAGCTCACCACATCCTGACCGTCAAACTACGAACATTACCGCAAAACAAGCAGACCCTGTTCAAATCAACTCATTTAATACCTATGAGCACCAAGAGCGTGGTGAAACCAAGCCGAGCAGAGAGACGACGTTAAGCAATGTTAAGCAGAGAAAACAACCAAGTTATAAATACATTAGTCTAGGCTTTCAATAATTTGACAGCATCACAATACAAACAAAAGTGTCTCTTCGTGACAAAATACCATGACATCGAAAACCATGTTGACAAGAACAGAAAATAAACCCAAGTCAGTGTAAATGCCATATTTAGCCTTTAAACTTAAAATAAAAAAGCTGCAACAACAACAGAACATTTATTGCGGAGCATTTGCGTAGTTCAAATGAAGAGTTTCGTTGCAAAACGAGATAACCACCATTTTTTTAATTGTTCAGAAATCTCGTTTTTTGGTTGTGCATTCCAATTAATTTCAATGCAACTGCAGTTGGTTTGTTTTGAATTAAACCTTTAAAACTTAAAAAATACAGCTAAGTAGCACCATAAAACAAAATAATAACATGATAACATAATAATAAACGTTTTGACAAAAATGTTAAAAAATGGATTTAACTCGTTTTGCAACGAAACTCTTCAAATACAGACACAGAATACGTACACTGGCAAATAATGCAGCACTCTTAAAAAATTTAATTGTTGCTATGCAACACCAAAAGAATATCTTGCCTATTTTTTACATACATACCAGGTCTTGAAAAACTTGATTTACTCATCCACTTCTGATTGAATTGCTTCGAAACAAAACTAACACTGTTCTTTCCCTGCTAACTAAATGTAAGCACATTTATACCTGGTGTACTAACATTTATTAACATTGAGCTAAAGGCCCAAGTTTACTTTGCTTTTTAAGCGTGCGCGAGCGTACCCGTAACAGCTGAACGCAAAAAGGCTTCAATATACTAGGCTTGCCGCGATAGTCGGTGAAACGGTAATAACCGGTGCTTCAGCCTCTCACCGGTTATATCACTTGCCCACCGCGACACCGTCTTTCACCGTCGTTTTGATATTTTCGTGTAATTAAATCATTTAGTTTCGTTAGAGAGAGCAAACACTAACAACTGAATGTGTCTGTTGTCTCAATTCAGCGGAGCTGAAGGCGCGTCACGTCACAGAGCAGCAGGTGTCAGATTTCATTTATTTCTGTCAGAGTTTGCGAGGCGAGCTGACTGACCAGATGATGACAGAAGCTGCGTACTTACTCGTTTTTGTTATAATATACATATATGATGTTTAATATAAGCGAGATCGTTTTGTTGTTGTGTTTTTCATCAAGAAAAATATTAAACCCATCATTCAAGCAGCGCTTTTATGGAGAAGTAGCCGGTTGCTCTGCTTGGGACTGGCGGGTTCTTTGAGAATTACCTGCGCACATTGACTCAAGCACTTAAGTAAACCAGCTGTTGCACTCGCATTGCACGCAAATTCATACGCGATTTAACGCAGCTTACGCAAGCGCTGCATTTAAACAGTTGCGTAATTCAAAAGTGAAAGTAAAATGTGCACGTCCATGCGCATTTATAAGCCCCTCCCACTCGGTGATACCAGGATCACCGAGTTTGTGACGCGCCGATTAACCGGTGGGAAAATTACGTCACCGCGGCAACCCTGCAATATACTTCATTTTGATCCATGCAAATGGCAACAAATTGCAATAAGTCTCCCGGTCTATATACTGCAGCGGATGAGGGAAACATCCGGTAGTGTGATAACAGTACGCGCGTAACATTCCGATGCATAATCTGCGTCAAGCACACATACGCCAACCCACGCGTACCCATAAAAGTAAAGTATACCCAAGCATTAAGTTCTGCTCAAAACATGTTATACGTAAAAGCAACCATAATCATCCTTCTTCACAGGAAAAATCAAAACGCAAGCCACAAATTAAAACATGGTTACTTATTCAGACCTTGCTTTCACTTAAGCTGGGATTCAAGATGAATCTCAACATGACGTCTCATTCCATGCCAAAATCTAAATGTTTAATCAAAAAAATTAAATGAATTATTTCACATTTCAAAACATATTTTCCTCAAAAATGAGGCAGGGCACCAACAGAAAAAAAGGAGAGACAGATAAAAGCAGCACAGGTAAAAAAGCGTGAATTATATGCAAACCCGACAAATCTTGGCCAAATTGCAGAAATACCGTTTCGCACAGTACTATCATGAACGTGTGACCAGTCAAATAATAGCGAAAACAACTACTCGACTAGGAAAATCTTTGGTCGAGGGCAGCCCTAGTAATTCATATTAAAATATTTCAATACAGTATTTTTTATGGGGGAACCTTACTGGACCACAATGACCATTTTGTTTTCCCCTGCAGCATAACTTTAATTAAGTATAACAAAAACTTCAGAAATATACTCTATTATATCAATAAAAGGCTATATTATTTAATTTTTCCATGGATCTTGGCAAATATAGAGGTATCAGGGGTACCAACTGCAAAAATTAACCAAATATAACCAAAATGAACCAAACAAACAATAAAAAATAAATATTTATAATAAAAATAAATAAATAAATAAAAAGCTTCAGTGTATGTTATACTATAAACATTTACAGTAAAGAAACATGTGGTATTTGGTGATCATTGGTAAATGTAGAGACATTAATAAGGAATATAAATGTGTCCAAGACCAATTTTCTCATCCTCCGCAACAATTTTTAATCATTGTTTAAGCCCTCAAGGAACTAACATTTTTTTAAAATTAGTTGGAAGGGACATAATTGACTGTGACACTCAAGATACCAGATAAGCAGTTCTTATTTTTTCTCTCCAGATAAAAGTTAAAATTTTGTTTGTCATAGTACCTAAACAACTTTTTAGTTCTCATTACCGAAACATGAGTTTGTGAATGCGTATATTTAATGTAATATCATGTTGCGGTAATGCTAATTTTTGATAATGATAATCTAAAAAAGTTTATAGTAAGTTCAGACCTTAAAAATCTGATGCTTGACACCTTTTAAATCTGGATTTCACGAGAATCACTCAACTTGGCTACTCTTTTCATTCTAGAAAGAAATATATAATGTGCATGTCCTTGAGATTCACACAAACTTGAAGCTTGCAAGGAGAAAGAAGAGGAAGAGAAAAGATGAAGAAAACAGCTTTAAATGTCAGACTTTCCAGTCTAGTGGCAGTTTTTATGGAAATGGCTACCAAAGGGCGACAAAACACCCATCTGACCAGATAACAAACATATGGAAACATGCCTACCAACACACCCATGACAGCAATCAAACCCTCTATCGCAGAAATCATTCCCATACGAGAAAGAGTTAGCGACCTTAAAGAAATCACATTTCCTGCACTCAATGCCGCTATGTATGTTTGAGGAAATGACCTCAGAGAACGTGATGAAAATCATCCCCACATCACGTTACATTTAAATCACTTTTACTGCATGAAGCAATCGTCAACAATCCACAGAGACAGAAGTAGATTAAAAAGGGCCGTATTATTTGTGCCTGTTCATGGACAGCTGCATCGGTGGGTGGTCGGAGGAAAAAAAAACATTTTGATTTAGACTGTTGTTGTGCATCCCTGGCCAGGGCTATGGCTTTTGAAAGCACAGAGACCAATATGGGGCCATGGGCATCGCAGGATTAGGGAAGCGACACATGCTTCAATACAAGCCTGAGGGCACAGCCATCCTTTATATCACCTCACCGCCTCTTTCTTCCATTCCCCAGGGCATAGGATTACAGGAAGCGCCACCATTTCCACAACTCAGTCAGCCGCATTTATATGGGAAACTGGGTCCCGGGAGCACCCCTCCCCCTGTCCTATGCCTCAAAGTGCCTCTCTCGTCAGATAATACTGCCTTTCTTATCTCGCTACATGTCTGACGGCGGCCATGATGGTTTCTCTAAACACTGGACACGAAGCAGAACGCACACATACTCGCTGGGGACACAAGAGATGTGAAATAACACAAATATGCTGTACAAACGCAGCTCTTCGGGAAAAGCAGGACCCTAAAATGTGTACAAGGCTTCTCCCATCTGCATCTCAAAGACCATACAAAAGCTTAATATAACAGAAAGCATCAGCCTGTTGAATTTCAAGCATCAAGTATCAGCGACAGCAGCTTGCTTATTGTAATATCTTAGCAAGGCAAATTAAATTTAGCCATCCTATCTGTCCTATACACTGGAGAGGAACCTGACACTATCTTCTGAAGAGGCAAGAGGATGAGCCAGAGAATGTCAAAAGGCTCGTAATAAAGTAGCAAAAGCTGCTCTCTGCTCCTCTTCGGAGACATCTACATTATTGATCACGCTGGTTTCTGCAGGGATCTTTCCACCCAGCAAACACCCAATGTATCGGCCACGTAAGCAGAGAGACCCTGTACACCGATCCACGGCACTCTATTGCCACTAATCAAATTGCTGTAGTGGGATTTAGTAAAAAAAACTGATGTTACAGTAAAGGGTCTATTCACACTATGGACAATAATCATAACTATAGTTTTAAAAATCGAGTTTACAGCACAACTACAACAATAAAGACACAAGTAACAATATCGTTGGGATTACTTGAGTGATTTTTTTTCAACTGATGACCGATAAACTATTGACACCCAATTGAATATATTTGAATTTAAAGTGCTTGCGTATTTGAAATGGCAGATGTAACGGTGGAAAAAAAACATTGTCGCCCATTACAATAAATTACCTTCGCTATCCAGCTCTGTTGTAGATTTATTTAAACAACAGCAAAAAAATAAAATAATAGATCACACAAACAAAATAAACTGTTTAGAGATACATGAAAGGCAGCATGCTGAGGAGATACGCTGGTTATAGTAGCTTTAATTGCAACAACACTTGCAATTTAAACAGTATATAACATGTTTAATGACACGGAAACTAGGGCTGCATGACATATAGGGGTGTGACGGTTATTATATAACCGTGAGACCGACGGTTATAGTTGAACACCGTCATAAGAACTCTATAACCGACAAAACCGTGTTATTAAAATATAAAATATATATATATATATATATATATAATAATGTTTAAATACTAATTTAAACAATTGTCAACAGTCTGTGTTACACGCCCCACCATGTTCTCACGTCACGCAAAAAAAAATACAGAGCGGAGCAGACACTGACAACGCGCTGACATACAGGACAGACCACTTTTCGGTTACTTTTGAGATTAAACATATTAAACAAAGTCTCACCTTTCAAATCATCTCTTCCTTCTAGTTAATTTATAGAATCAAATAAACATTAATGACCATAAGATGTTTTAACCGCGGAAAGGCGTCAGTAGCCTATACTCCGCTTTTCAAGTTAAAATCCTCTCATGCTAATCTACTAACTCTCCTGAAAGCACATTCACTGCTAGTTGTCTTGCTGTTAATTGTAAATAAACGTAGAGCAAGTAAGTAATCAGTGTTTAGTTTATTCAAATGCTGGTTTCACATCGCAAGCATGAGCGCTGAGGAGCGCGTATGCGGAGAGCGTTTGCCGCGCGTGGCCATTGTGCTTTTAAACCGGCTGCGTTTGCAGCGCATATGGCGCAGTTTAATAGCAGTATAACAATCTCAAGTTCACATTACTTTATTTTACATGCATTTATGAGCAAAACCTCTTCAAGACGCTTTTTAATCCACATTGTTTTCGTTCTGTTCTGGTCCGTGTAATGACAGATATAGACACAATTATAGACATTAAAAGCCCATGGCACAAATCTTTTTCTCTGAAGATTATTAAGATAATGATAGATATAGGATTCATTTATGCTGGGCAGAGAGTGACAGCGCAGTTTTCTGGCAACAGTGTGTTTTTTAAATATTTAATTGCTTTCTGTTAAATTTCTCAAAGTCATACTGTTTAAAACACACTTGGCATCACATTCATGATTTTATGGTAAAATGACACTTTCGCGTCAATCCACAAGCATTTAAACACCCCCCCCCCAGACGGTTATGTGACGAACCGTCACATTTGACTCACGTCATAACCGTCATCACCAAGTCTGAAACCGGCACGGCCCTAATGACATATAAAAAAACAATCGTTATCGTGATAACAGAGTATGCGATATCCATATCGCAAAAAGTTGCGAAAACTTCTATCATTCTAACAACCTATCATTTGTGTTGCATGCTTAGATTGTGCAAATTAGACTAATCAGAAGGGGCCTTAATAAATACCCGCCAAGTAGGTCGTATGCTGTTATACTATTGGCTAGACCGTGGGAGCAAAAAGGCGAACCTAGCGGCTCAAAGCAGAGAGTAGAGACGAGCGAGGAAAACTTCAGTGACGAACTTGCGCATAAAAAGAAAGGTACGTCTAAAATAGTTTATTTTTGCCTGAATTAGATTTAATTACATGAAAAGAATATGTACAACCTGTTTATTTCAGAATGATAATTTGATATCTAAAGCTAATAAAATATCATTTCTTTAGGGAAAATGATATAGCTGAAGAAATAATGTTATCGCAGCAATCAACATTAGAATCGCACATCACATAGTTTTCTCAATATCATGCAGCCTTAAAATGTAAACAACTGCAAAAGGTAAAGCCCGATTTATAGCCGTGCATAAGCTCGGTTATCCGTAGCCTGTGCGCAGCTCTGCGTAGCCTGACGTGCACCTCGCAAAATTTTTAACAGAGCGTCAGATCTACGCGGACCTCAAGCACTGTGATTGGTCCACCAGAACCCCTTCCCGTCAGGCAAAGGTATTTCTGTTTGCAACGGTGAAAACAAAGATGAGCCAAGTTGAGGAGTGACTTAACTCAAACTGCATCAAAAGTCGCTGTTTATTTACTTCCATCATTGCTGTTCTTCCCAAATTATACACAACAAGTTGCTGTTTCTTCTTCGTTTGTGGGTTAACTTGCTAAGCTTCTTCTTCTTTGACGGTCGCGCTGCTACTGTGGTTACATGCGTGGTTACTGCCTACCAGGGGTCTGCACGGGTGTTTGCATGTCGACGCAAAAGTATAAATGAAAACCGATGTGGAACCTACGCCATCGCGGCTACGCCGTAGGACCTACGCACAACTATATCAAGCCCTTAAATGATTTGCGCCAATGCTGCGGCACGCGAATGCTGTGGCAAGTGAGCGAATTAAAGTTAATATAGCTAATATTATTATCGTTACAGTTAACATAAGCTAAGTGTACATACTTTAACAATAATCATTAAGTTAATTCAACTTTATTTTTTATAATTTATAGCAACTCCTCACTAGTCAAAAAAGCTTAAACTAATTGTAAATTTAAGTTGATTAACTTAAAATTTTAAGTACATTTACATATGTACCTTTTTTAGCAATAGGCCGTAGCTTGCTCTTACAGGACTCAAACCAACTGTCTCACCAAATGCTGTGAGCTTGTTAGAACTTCACTAGTAATGGTTTAGTTTTAATATCTAGGGTACATCGAGCGGGAAAACACATTAAGTGCTCCTAATCGTCTACAGATAATTATAGACGAACCCTTCGGGTGAAATCGACGTAAGTGCACACAAACACAGGTGCATTAGCGTCTTCGTAAGACAGACAGGGTTTTTGACTCGGGCAAGCTCAGGCAGAGGGGGATGGGGACGGACCAACGCGAGCAGATTAGTCCATCTGGCATACACGTACAGCTCAGCTTTGCTACAGCCTACACTGCTGCGAATGTGCCAATCTATGAGAAGAGATATTACAAAACAAGGACAGAAAATGAAAACAACACACGATTGGGACAGTAATGCCCATATGGATAAAATACTGCATATAAAGCATAATAACACTACGGAAGTAAAACTATGGAAGGAGAGGTGGCTGAATTAAGAACCGCACCATTCCTGACACAGTTTACAGCGTTGCTTTTACAGCACAGCCGTGTTTGGATCGAACGCTCTTTAAACACCCAACATTTCCCTGTTGTCAAGGCAACCATGTCTCTGGACTACAGGAAAAGAAAAAAACCTCCTACATTCCTGGAAATTTTGACACGTGGCCTAATCTTGTGATTTATCTTGGCCGCTTTTGTGCGTAGCACAGAAACTGCATTTCTATAATCGTCTAATGATGTAACCTTGATTTAACAGTTATACATCTGCATCATTACATTAATCTAAGTTCAGACTCAAACACCATAACCTTCCCAAGGCCAAGCAACTGAATGCATGCACACTGATCTGTCATACAGTGGGTTGATATACATTTAATCACTCCATTCTTTCAGTTCCATTAGTACAAATGAAAAGAAGAACATCTGATGAAGGAAGTAAAGCTCATTTTCTGTCTAAGTATGTGTATAATGAAATGTTTTTATTTTGCAACAACATTTGGCAACACTACCGCCATCAAGGACTCATTGTACTTGTGTAAAACATTGTGCCACATTAAAGCATCTACTTTCAAAAAAACAAAACAGGTGCATGAAGAAGTCCGTGCAGCGCGTATTACAAGCCCTCTCATGTGAAGAAAAGCATGCAATGCGTATGTTAATGTGAAACTAGCATGAAAACAATAATAATAATAATTTAAAACTATAAAAGGCTAACATGCTTACAACCGTCATGAGGGCACGCCATCAGCCATATGTCTAACTATTGTTGACATACGATAGTATCGTCTGTGGGCTCAAACCCTAGTCAAATCAAATGCTTTCTGGAATAAAAGTGCTACACATCATATAACCTGAACACAAGCGTTGGGCAATATTCTCCATAGTGAGATCATCTTATCTTCAGCATGTGAGATTGACCAAACATGATAGTATTGAGGGTGGGGAAATAGTTCCCTTATTTGCTAATTTTTTTAAACTCATTTAGCTATAAGCCACTGGATTGGTAAAAAACGTTCTTAATTATGATACCTTGAATCCAAGCGCGCCAATGACGCCTGGGCTTGCTGTAAATTACTTGCCTGGCAGGGAACGGAAACAACTTTCATACTGGTTTTAAACCCCTGTGCGCATACAATTTCTTTAGAGCGCATTACCAGCTCAGGTGCGAGGAACTTCTTGTTATGTTAGCATAATAATAAATTAAAACGTTAAAGGCGGAGTCCATGATGTTTGAAAGCCAATGTTGATATTTGAAATCACCTAAACAAACACGCCTCTACCCCAATAAAATCTGGACCTTCTGTTGATAGACCCGCCCCACACATACGCAACCTGGCAAGGATGTCGGTTAGTAGACACGCTCCTTACTGCTGATTGGCTATAAGTGTGTTTTGGTAGTTGGCCCGTCTCCTTTTCAAAGGCGTTTTTCAAACATCGTGGACTCCTTTAAGAGCAAATAAGTCAAATATCATCATAGACACTATCAGCAAAGGTTGTGCCGATAGGCGATAGTATCGTATATTGATGATTGTCAGACATATCGCCAATAGCAGGCTTTCATGATGATAGTTGGCGATGGTTATTATTATCATCATAGTTTCAAATTAACATGCACATTGTGTGCTTTTCCTGCATGAGAGGGTTTGTGGGCTTCATTTTGCGCGAGAGCTTTCAACGCACGCGGATTCCTTCTTGCACACACCTGGACTTAATGCGCACATCTTGGACTCTTGCTCGGACCTGAATGTGCACGGCATGGATTACTTCTAGCACCTGAATTTGTAATGCGCGTGATTCTGACTCATCCTTGCACATGCGCTTGTAAAACGCGTGGCTCTGACATTTCCTTGCACTAGAGAAGTTGTTATGAGTGTGGCATGCAGGAAATTTTAGAGCGTAATGACGCTTTTAAAGAAGGTTGCCGTCATGGCAGTGTTGCCCTTGATTCTTTTTTGTCCACCAATCAAGTGATTTACAAATAATTAACAAAATGAAAAAATGTTGACGACCTCAAAATGGGGCATATTGTCCAACACTACCATCAGCAATGTCTGACTACCATAGATTGATTAGATCATCATCTATTGGCATAACCCTGGTGAAAACAACTAGCAAGTATGAAATGACAGTACATGGCTGTGACGTATGCAAAGCCTGTTGTAATAAAGATACAAAAGCTCTGATTTTCCACTCCCACAAACTGTATTATAATAGAACAAAATGTACGTAATAAAACATCAGCCATCTTAAAATGACCATATGTCAATATTATCACTTTCATGTTTATATGCTGGCATTTAATTCCTGTGTAACACAAAAGCAGAAATTTTGTAAGAATCATTATGTACCTCCTGCCGTACAATCATGTCTGAAAAAAAATGGGTAAATTTGGAACATTTTTATGTCTTTGTGAACAATTACTTTGATAAAAGAAAAGTTTTAATGAAATTATGTTGCGAATATTTTTTATTATATGGCATCCATTATATAAAAGCAATAAAAAGCACTCAAGGCAGTGATATATTGGGCCTACAGCCATGGCTGAAAGGATTGCTGGCGCTCTACTGCACATTATAGCAATGTAGCACGGCCTTATGATCCATATTGCTTAATTAACACTGTAAAGGATCTTATCTCCCGTTACGTTTCAAATGATAAAATTTCTCAACCCAGTGAAGAGAACGACACTGAGTATTGGACAAATACTTCCTTGTCTTAGTTATTAACTCTTGAGTTTAACTTCTCCTTTAAACATGACTAAGCTGCCTCTGCATAGCACTTTATCCATGCATGTTACATAAAGTACTGGAACAATCCTGAAAATTACTAAAGAAAGCCTTGAAACTTTGCTGCTTTAGAAAGAAGTAAAGAAAAGCACACTGTTTAACAGCAGAGAGAGTGGGCTGAAGTTTGCAAAATGCCCCAGACTCCAAAGCTTCATCTAATAAAATTCAGGTATTAATGGGACTGCAGAGGCATGGAGTGGTGCATCAACACGGACGCAGCATGCAGACCAGCTAATAGACAGTTATAATGCTTGACAGACAGTGTGGACAGCATTTGGCTGAGTAAACGGATTCAAAGAACAGGCTACAATTAAACTTTCCACATTTAAACCTTCCTCACATTGCGTGTAACGCAGTGTACCAGCTTCTGGCGACATAATCTCCTCATGTCAGCTCGCTTACACTAGCTAGGAGTGAAGGCTTGATGTGGTAATTGGGTCAGAGATGGGTTTCTGGTCCTATTGCACATAATGACGAAAGGTGTCAGAAGCGTGTGTGCCGAAAGTCACCTTTCAGGACACCCTTGTCTACAGCATGGCCCTTATGTGACAACTAATCCCCTCCCATCAGGCCACCAATGCACCACCCACCGTCAAACACGCCTCCCACCCCAGTTTCCCATTTTCTCTTCATTGGAAACCTGTCTCACCAAGAGAAGTGGATATGCATGAATTAAGGGGCTAGGCAGAATTACGGTCGAGTTAATGCAGGGGAAAATGAGTCTGGCTGTGGAAAGAGGTTGCGAGTGAATGTGTCCTGCAAACTAAAGTCTATAGGAAAGCAGCCACTGCGTTTTTGTGTAGCACAGGAGACAGACAAACCATTGACATCCAAAACATTTGATCCATAAACAAAGACTGGGAACTGTAAAACACAAAGTGAGAAACTCACACATTTTTATTCTTAATTAGTATAAGATCTGACCTTTGACAGAACACATACGAAAGGTAAACTTATGATTAAAGTATTGAGCAAGAGGGTAGATTCATAGCCAAGTTTGGATTTAATTCGTTAAATTTACCAAGTTATTCAGCTATTATTTCTATATATCATTTTACTTACACCGTCCCTGACAGAGCTAGCAAGCTAGCATATGTAGCAATGCAACAGTTAGTGTGTCAACTACAGATTTTGCTATAGCACTTATAGGTCATTTACACAACATTTTCAACCAAAAAGGGGAAACTTTTTATGCATTTTAGTCATTCTTTTACACATTAACAGGTTTTATGGTCCTGAAGACACATGCAAATCTGTGAAAACAGTGATGTCGTATGCATTCAATTGACAAAACAAAAACAACAATGGCAGCATGTAGGACGGTAGTTGTGCTTCTCAAAATGCTGAGTTTATTAACATTTCTCAAACAAAGTTTACAAAATTTTGCTGCTTTATAGTTAAGGGTCACATAGTACTAAACCTTATTCGCCCAAACAAAACGACTTGAAGGTTTCACCATTTTTGCTGTATTTGTCGCTCTGTGTATGAATTTGTATGTGAGCAGGCCTACAGCGTTTACAAAGTAGTAGAATAAAAATTTTACACACAAAAAAAAACACCAAGCAGAAGATTATCCTACTTTACAAACCATACTGAAAACAGATCAAAATAGTTAGGATTTAGTTTGGGATTATTTTGTTCATGCATAAAACATAAATCAGGCGTGCTATAGAGCTGCACAACATATCGAAAAATTCTGGTTATTATGACTAACAGTGTATGCAATAGGTATGCAACGCTACCACTTTTTAAGGATCAAGAACGAGTACCGATATTTTTTCCCTGGTACTTCATGAAACCGATACTAGGGCTACGTGATTAATCGGGAAAAAAAGAATCACGGTTCGAATCATACATACATGCAATCCTCTTTGTAAATGACTGCAGTTCTCTTGCATGTACAGTATTTCCCTGTATTCAGATACTGCATTCACATGTTCACGTACTTACATTACAACAATCCAGATGTTATGTCAGTTACATGTAAATTTTCAAAGCCAAAATTTCACAGTGTCCACAACCTCCAAAGGGCAAAACCAAGGACGTAATGCATGTAATTTTTACCTGCCTGTCACAAAGCTGTCAAAGTTCTAAAGAAATCAGAGACAACAAGACAACCAAATTTGTCATAAAGTGTCATAAAGTACATCACGTGAGGTATCGGTCTTTGGTATCGAGGAATTTTTACGAGTATGTGTACAAGTACATGAGCTCGGTATCGGTGCATCCCTAGTATGCAACATCAAAATGGCGATAATTTTATTTTAGGTGTCTATCATTTGTGTGTTGAATGCTTTAAATGTACAAATTAGACTAGAGCTGGGTGATGAGCAAAAAAAATCATACCATAAAGTTGTAAACAATCCCTTTCTAATAAACTATTTATTCCACTAAAGCCAATCAAAACAAAAATGAATGCTGTACCATATAAAAATCATATTTGTTAGAGCCTTTATTTTATCCTGAAATGACTGTATGGGGGTTTGGGTGGTGAATGTTTGTCAAACCAAAGTTGTTTAGCTCGGTTAAGTTTTTAATCATTTCCTTTTTTAGCCTTGCTTTGTTTTCATGGGCATTATCATGTTGGAATAGAAACGGATCGTGCCCATACTGTTGAAATTATAAAATGCATAAAATTAGAAACACACAATTCTCATTAATATACTGTGCTGTAGCATTAACATTTTTGTTTAAAAAAATGACAAAAGTAGTCAAACCTCTTCATTAGAAGGTGCTGTCACAGTCCTTTTGTCCTTACAGTGTATGCCAGTCACAAAAATGTTATGCTAGTAAAAATCGCCTGCCAGATAGCAACTGGCAAGACTTAAAAAACACATGATCCAAATAATAAAGTTTATACATCAACTTGTTGTGGTTCTCACATCTGATTGGCTGAGTGCTTCGTGCAAACTGAAACTATAACGCACACACATTCAGCACGTTCAAACTGTCTCCGTTTCATTCACACACATCCACCCTTATTATTTCTCACTAATAATCTCATTGATTCACACTTATAGCTTCACTGAAGCAGCACAGTCATTCATTATTAATTCTAAATTGATGTTTTAAAATTAAATAACGTAGACTTGTTTGTGACCATTATACTGAGCTTTAAATCTGAAGAAAAAGTTCCCTACAAAAGAGAATTTTAAAGATTCTTCTTCGAAGTTTTAGTTTCATCTATGCACTTGTGCCGTCGAACTGATGTATTAACGCAATATCACTCACCTGATATTGCTATAAAAGTGATGAGGAATAACTGCAATAGCGCATTAGACAAATAGGTGTTGTGATGGAGCGTCAAACATGTTGCTGCAGTAACTTAATTACAATGATCTCTCTGTAAAAGCAGATTGAGGAGACATTTTATTCTAGTCTTGAGCTCAATTATTAAAATCCTCTGAGAGTGCAGCCGCAGTTTGTGTCTACATTCATAAGGCGCATCCAAGCGTCACGACTCAAGAGTTTCTGGACTGGTTCGCACAGTGCGCGTGTTTGTTGCATGCATGTGTCGCATTAAACCGATATATGCCCAGCCCTAAATTAGACCAATCAGAAGGGGTCTTACTTAATACCCGCACAACGGAGGCCTTATACTCATAGATATGAATGATAAAGGCTAGATGTGTTACAGCGGAGTCTGTAACGTCATCACCTGGCGGCCATCTTACCTCAGACAGCTTGCTCACTCGTAGCATTGCGTTTAATGGTGCAGGTACTTTTAAATGACCATAACTTGCTAAATTTTCTACCGCTTTTCAAACGGTTTGGTTTCTTACAAACTTTATTAACGTGGCTATAATTCTGATTGTTTTAACATGATTCATAAAAATTATTAATTAAGTATGCTGTGTAATAAGTACATCTCTGACATTTATAACAAACCAAACCGTTTGGTAATCGGTAGAAAATTGAGCAAGTTATGGTCATTTAAAAGTACATGCTCCATTAAACGCAATGCTACGAGTGAGTGAGCGCCCTGTGGTAAGATGGCCACCAAATGCGGATGTTCCACTTAATTGGCCAGCAGTGTGGGCGAGACATCTAGCCTTTATTATACATATCTATGCTTACTGTTATAATTGGCTAGACTGCGGGCGCAAAGGTGAACCTAGCGGCTCAAAGCAGAGAGCGGAAAATAAATATGGCAGGACTACAGGTAAATTACAGCGACGAACTTGTGCCTCAAAAGAACAGTACGTCTGAAATAGCTTTTAGCCTGAATTAGATATATATTCTTCTGATGTTCAGTATGATAATTACTGATTTTAAAAAAAGTTATTGAAACAATAAAAGCGCAATTATTATCGTTACTGCAACATTCAACAGTAGAATCGCACATGGTATATTTTCTCACAATTGTGCAGCCCTAGTGTGCAAGCAAAAAAAAAAGATATTCATTGTTTACAGCTATGTGACAAAGATTGGGTGTCAAGGCAAACTGCTTCAAAACAATTGTCACCAAACCAATCTTCTACACACAACACACAAATAGCATTGAGCTCTCAGGTATCCTATCAAATCAAGAAGAGACACAGGACAGAATGGAGGTCAAAAGGACATGCCATTATAAAATGTAAGAGGACATTACTTCGGTCGAAACACTATGGCAAGATCCATTATTCACACTGTTCGGTGACAAACAAACAAACAACACCGGCAAAAACAGTCACAGCGACATGCTGGAAAGCATTTTGACAGCCTGAAAATGTCCTAGACAGAAAAAATTCAAATAAAATATAAAGCAGTAGACTTCTGAGAGCAACCATAACACTGGCTGACAACTCCAGGCTGCAGAGGAAAGGGTAATTTCTTCTGAATTCATGCATATGTAATCATCAATGTGACCCTAGGGCACGTCAACTCCTCATACAGCCACTAAAATTCAAATGAGAACAGGCTTTATTCTAAAGGGCTAAGGAAAAGGAACATGGTGACTGTATGAGGGAATATTTTTGGAATTGTCTTCCCCATATATAATAGATTATAGATGAAACATAGCCAATATCAAGCTGGTAAAAAACCAAAATATTTATTATAAAATACACAGCCCTTTATGATGGATTAAAGAGAAAACTCAAAAGATCTGGCATCTTAAACCTTTTGAGATCTATGAGATTTAAACAATGGTAAACAGATATTTTAAGGACCACACCCTTGATGACAAAAGATCTAAAAACTGTTTCTCTTTAGGGGTAACGTACGAATCAGCGATAATGTCAATATTATGTTGGAGTTGATCTGTCATTTTCCAGGCATCAGGATTTTCAGCTATGAGTTTTCTCCAAGTTAAATTTAGCAGGTAAAGTGTAAAAGACAAGTTTTCATACTGTATCGGTGTAAAAATCTGCCACACGTCAACAGCACAAGCGCATATCAGACTGCAAGACACAAAAATTCCAAAAGTTAGCTTAAATATATGCCAATGGAAAAAATGCATCTATTCAATTATTTGGCATCTAGGATAGGCCAATGTTTCGTTTATTTCTCATTAGGGCTGTGACGATACATCCCGTTCCCCATTAAAAAGACCTGTCTGATATCGATTCTGAATCGCAAGGCTCCGATTCTGTGTTTCATGCACAGCTTGTGCGTGTACTACAGCTCTGGGATCAGTAGGAAGTCCTTATCAATCTAAAATCACTATGAGTTTAAGTCGTTTATAATGTGAATTTTAAAAACCAACACTCGTCAAACACAATCATTCAAAATATTTTTATTATCATGAAAACACCTGAAACAATCTGAAAAACCACAATAAACATATCCATTTAGACTAGTGATCGACCGATAAATCGGCCGGCCGATACATCGGGCCGATTTTAGCAGGTTTTAGGTGTATCGGCATCGGCTGATTCGCGGCTTGCGTTCGCCGATAGCTTTTCCCCGGCATTAATTACAGACAGTCGCCCACAGGCAGCTCTGTGTTCTTGGAGGCTACCTGCAGCCCGTGCATTGCCCCTCCCCCCACTAGCAGAGCGGAGCGCTCCAAGCCTGCTCTGGTAAGTTTTAAACTTCAAAGCATCTTTTAACTGTTTGACTGAAATATTGCCATATACTTTGAAAGTGTAAGCACGTTGCTCTATATGTGCGTGCAATCATAGCTTAGAAAGTTTGGTGGTCATAATGGAAAACGCGAATGCCTATAAAACTGCTTGCCATTGTATTTAGGGAGCTTCAAATAGCCTTTAGGCTAACCGTATGCATACGGCAGCTGTTACGAACATCATAGGATTAAATAATGCTGACGTTGTTCCGTGATTTTGTGGTATTTATAGGAGTTTTATTCAGCGACCACCAGTCTGACGTTTGGACACGACGCGTGCTCATAATGCCGCAAGCGAACGCAGGTCATCAGCCGAACAGCTGATCATAGCTGGACATGCTGGGTTTTTAATTTTCATCTCCATAAATATATGTACTAGTAAAAGGCTAAAAATCAATATCCATTGCTGATAGTTTCTCGTCATTGTGGAGAGCGCAGTTCATGGTTGCATACGTTTATGGTTGTTAGCACGGAGTTTCGCGGAATTTTCGTCAGCGAAAAAAATAAGAAATATGACCCAAAGCACTTAGTTCCAAACAGTTCCCACATGACTTTTATGTGACCGGAGAAGTGTTTTTTTGTAAGTTTAGTCAACATTTCTGTTCACTGGGAGCGCAAAGATACATGCACTCTCTCATCCATGTCTCACTGCACCTCTCCCACGTGCACGCGCTCTACTATCTGACCGAAGTCCGTACACAAATCCTCATGTATTTGTTCAGTTTGATGCGTTTTAAGCGAGCTGAGGCAAACTAACTATCCCTCGCATTTATTATAGGGCAAGAGGGTGTGTGAGAATTCTTTTTAAGTTGTTTTTTGATCAGTATTGCTGTTTACATTTCCCTTGTCTTCTTATGAAAGACATTTGCTCTACAAGAGATTAAGTTAAGTGCACTAAAACTTAGACCTAAGCATTAAATAGGTTGTAAATAGTTGGTTACTTTCATGGATAAAGTAAAGTGTTCCCCTTGTTATGCTGCTTGGTTGTTGCTACTGTGTGCAATGGTGTAATTATTATTTTATTTATGTATTTTAAGCAGCACTGAATTTTCTTACTTGTTCTACCTCACCTTACTATTTGTTAAATGTAGTTCAAATGTTCCTTTTTTAAATTAAGAGCTGTAACATTTGGTTTTATCATTGTGTCATTTTTATGATATAAACTGAATGAGAAAAAGCAGTATCGGCTCCAAATATCGGCTAAAGAAAATCGGCAGCCTGTATCGGTCATCGGCTAAAGCTGATGGAAAAAAATCGGTATCGGCATCGGCACAAAAAAATCCATATCGGTCGATCCCTAATTTAGACATTTACTGGAATAGCGTTTGTAATGCTACTTCTTCTGTGGCACAAATGGCGTTTCTACACGAGAGCGCCCTCTGGCTTTTGGGTGTAGCAGCATTTCACCGTAATTCATTAAAATTCATTCATTGAGCAAACAAACATTTGCGCGATGAATCGCCACAGCCCTATTTCTGATATGGGTAATAATTATTAACGACAACTGATACTCAAAGTCTGTAAATTAAAGTCTGTCATTAAATTTACATCTGTAAAGTAGGGCTGCACAATATATTGTTTCAGCATCAACATTGCATCTGCAATAGTCTTTTTTAAAGAAGCACTATTTTGGACCTCTTTTCCTATTAAACAGAGCTTTTATAAGCCATCTGATGAAGTAACCTAGTCTTACATCGCAGAAATACAAAACAATGTTAGTTCCCCCTCAATATCGTGCAAGCCCACGCAATAGTCACATCGCAAAACGTGCCATGTAGAAAGGCAAATCACAATACATCCGTCCACAACATATAGGCTAACTATTTTTCCTATTTTGCCATTCCAGAGCTGTATGAGAAATGCAAAGCAAGTTAAAATAACTTTTTTATTACTACTAAGATTAAGTGCCCAACAAAATATATATTTTAAGTATAATAAACTCTTGAAATAGACCTATTCAAGTCATTTGGTAAAATCATGCTTTATTTCTCATACTGCAATACACACTGGAGAAAAACAAAATAGCGCTATGTCAGGGTTTTCAAGATCGTGCAGCCCTACCATGTGTATATCTACTACCACCAAAGTTCTGATATCATCTACTTCCAGTATTAACCTAATCATATTATACACATAATCCAATATGACCAATAGAGCTGTGACGGTTGTCATAACCACCACGTCACAAACTATGAAAAATATCAAGTACAATCTCGCCAAGTGAGATGTCTTCAAGTTCATGTGAATGCAAACAGCCAGCAGTCTCAGAGTTAATGTGCTATTTGCAAAGGGAGACAACTGATGACACACTGGCTTGGGGGCGAAACAAGAGGCAAGATATTCTTAACAAACCCAATAAGGTTCTTCACTTAAACCATGTCTTGTTTCACGAAAGGAAGTGCTACAATAAACGCTCAAGCACCCACATTTGCTTCACATTTCGCGTCTAAAACCACACAGAAAACGTGACTGTGTCGCTTTCATCCTCTTCAAAGAGCATCTGATGAGCACCCACCAAAGGAAAAAGAAATCGGCACCTATAAACATGTACGTTTGTTAAGAAACGTATGTCTGATCCTCGTTTACAACTTTATATTTCAAAATATATGTATGCATTATAAATAAGCCTATTTGCATAAATGCATGCGTGTACATATGCAGATACACGCGCACACACCCCCAACACACACACACTCTATAACCACCACTGTGAATTGGTGCATTACCATCGCAGTGATAAAACACTGAAACCATCACAGCCCTAATGACCACCGTTGACCTGAGTGTCCATAATGCAGCTACAATGCCTTAAATGTAAAAATGTACTATAAAGGGCTGTGCAAAAAAAAAAAAACCCATGCGATTCTTGTGCGTTTCATCAGTACAGCTGGTTCCTTGATTAGTAGTAAATCGTCATCACCTCTTGGTGTGCGATATGACGATATTTGATCCTGAATGATTAAAATGATTAAAATGTCTCTCCGATCCACTTTTTCGGAAATCACGATCCACTTTATCGTGATTTGTGCCTACATCAAGTAGGCGACAAGGCGCATGCTACATGAGCCCGTGCCTGTGTTCGGCTTGCGTTCACAAGCGTCTGCAGAGCTTTTAAAGTATACTCATCGCGGCTTTGCGCGGCTGGCCGTGTTTAACACATACGCAATACAAATGATTTCTTATTTAAATTATTACTCTACCGGGCCGTCAAGGGCAGCACTGATTTGCAAGGAAAAGTAGCCGTTCCACCATTGCGAACAAATTTTAGAACAAACATCAAGAAAACAAAGAACATGAATCAAACATTATGGTGACGAAAATGCTTCAAAGCTTTCTGTTCTTGGAAGTGAAAATAAAAGAAGAGAAAACGATCATGTGTTTGCAAAAATGCTATCTATTTCCTTTGTGTAACTGTTTGTAGTGGAGTGTCCTGTCGCAATATTTTCTCGCCTATGCGCTGTTGTACGCTTACTGTCTTTGCACTTTCCCTGCATATATTTGTTACCTTGTAGGACTGCGTTTTTAAGTGGGGGCATTCGTATGGCTGTATTAATTTTTAGAAGGATCTCTTGACAGAAATGCAAAATAATATACAAAACTATATCATCAGGGGTGTATAAAGACCTTTTAATAATGAACCGTTATGTTTTTATTATCTTAGGAGTCGTTTTTATCTACATACACAGAGGGTCCCCTTACGTGGAAGTCGCCATTTTGCGCCGCCATGTTTCTACAGAAGCCCTTAACGGACAAACTTTTTTAACTAAGTTGTCTCCGTCGATGACATGTTTTTCCGGTGGCGGCTACCATAGCTTCTCAATGCTTTTCAAAAGCAAGGGGTGACCAGTGGACTGAGCCGCTGGTTGTAATTCACAACCTCACCAATGGATGCCACTAAAATTTACACACTGCCCCTTTAAGGCTCAGTAATGGCAAATAGACTTTAAAAAAACAACCAGAAAAAGAACCATGATAAAACCGTGATTTTGCCTAAACCAATCGTGATATGATATTGTTCTCCATATCGCCCACCTCTACCATTACCTGCTTTCAGATGGAGCGGCATTTACTACACAGAGCCGTATTTCACAGAGAAGCTAGGCAAAAATCGCATTCATAATCGAGGAAAATCGATACAGATAATCTATGCGATTTTGCCTAGTTTCTTTGTGAACTACGGCTCTGTGTAGTAAATGCCGCTCCATCTGAAAGCAGGCGATTTACTACTGATCAAGGAACCAGCATTACTAACGCGCACAAGAATCGCAGGCAATTTTTGCACAGCCCTAGTACTATACTCAAGCCTTACACAAATGTCACAGCAAATTTCTTGTGAAAACAATCACGAAACACCTAAAAAGGAACACAGAAAACTCATTAAAGAGCAAAAATAAGATGCTATTTCAGACTGTGAGATTATGAGTTTTCATGACTGAGCTGAACACTGCTGTGCTGGGCCAAACAGAGCTGTGATGTGCAGCCCCCGTCGAGAGACCAATCTCTGCTATAAAAATAACCCTGGTACGCACAACTGAATTATTCATTATGTAAAATATTTATCATTTAAAGAACGACTGTTGCTTTAAATAGCTTTCCATTTCAATCAAACAAATTAAACAGGTGCAGTAAACGTGCAAGAAATTAAAGCAACACAAGGAAACCAACTTGGAAAATCCTAAACAAAAATAATGAATTATTCCGTCCAATTCAGTGAACCGAGAAAACTGGGTCAAGATCTGCGGTGTGCCAAACAAAATTGCATTCTAGTAATCTAAAGTATCCAGGACACAAATAACTGGATCTATTAAAACTCATACTTTGTTCCTGTCGTTAAAAACCACAAAAGCAGTTGGTGTACTAAAATGAAGGTCCATGCATGGGAAAAACAATCTCTGCCTCGCACACAGAAGAAGTGTGCTGCTATTAAAAGCTACAGAGCAATGTGGGAGTTTGGCAGTGGAAGAACACGTGGATTCTATAATGGGGTGTGTATTGGACAGTGGCAGCAGTGCACAATACACCGTGGGTGCTGCTGATAAAAATCTGCTTCTCCCGTCACAATGATGGCAGCTATGAAACCATAAAAAAACTTCAATAATCAGCAAATACTAGATGGGAACTGGGAGATTTGCCGGTCCCACCACATATAATCCCCTGTCTAAAAAAGCAGTAGAGTTAGAAATTCTCATGGACCTGCCTACGCCCAGTTTTGAGATCGTCCTTTCAGCCTGTGATGTTGCCGATACACCATAGTAACAGGTGGTGGGCAATGATTTACTCATTTATTTGTTCATTTTTACTCATTTTTGACAAGCCACTTGATTGGTGGACAAAAAAAGAAGCTGATTTACTCTAAGGGCAACACTATCATGACCACATCCTCCTAAAACTTATGCCATTAATCCTGCTTTAAATTTCCTGCATGCCAGGGAGCGGAAACAACACACTCATGGGTTTTAAACCCTTGCGTGCATAAAAACCTCTCTAGTGCAAGAAAATAGCAGAGCCGCACGTATTACAAGCTGATGTCCGAGGAAGAGTCAGAATCATGCGCATTTTAAGTTTACGTGCGAGAAGGAGTCCACGCACATTCAGGTCCGATCAAGACTCCAAGAGGCTGTTTACACTTGGCATTAACATGCGTTTTTATCGATCGGATCACAAGTGAACAACGTTAATGCCAGTGTTCACAGTGTTCAAAGCGTTTTGAGCTCGTCCTCTTTCGACCACTTTCAACCACATTCAGAGGTAGTCGAAACCCCTTTCGATCAGATTGCTTTTGTAGTGTAAACGCACATGTGGTTGAATGTGTTCGAAAAGCCACAGACGACCGCCTTCTCTCCGCCCATTTATTTAATCTGAGGTACTGAAAACAATGTTTTACGTCTTTTCAGACTTCTGGCGCGAACACACGGTGAACAGTGCTATTAGCCTTTCATTGATAAAACTAAAGCGGCTGATCTTCGCAGTTTCATTTTGCAAGCGTGTGAAAGTTGTGCAATCCTATTTCATCAATTGCGCTGAAATATCAGAGAAAGCTCTCTAACATATACATGTACAAAACACTGTGCAGCATGTTTACTTACAAGACAAGCAGTGGACTTCGAAATAATATTAGTTTGCGTCCATATAAACTCATCATAACTTAAATGTCAGCGGAGAGACTCGCCCACCGTCTCGACAGACTGCCCCCTCACAGTATTCAGGACAGAAGCGGTCGAAAGTGGACAAGAGAGACGGATTTAAATACCAGGTGTTAACGTAATGTGTCTCTCTCGTCCACTTGTGATCCGATCAATGAAAACACAACTTAATACAAAGTGTAAACAGCCCCCAAGATGCGTGCATTACTAATAAAGGTGCGTGCGAGAAGGAATCCACGCACGTTACAAGCTCTCTCTGTTAACAGAAAAACAAATACATCAAGTTACATCGCTAGAGACATGGTCCCCATATATACTGTGAAAATAAAGATAAAAACTTTTTTGAACAATTTCTTTGCAATTTGCAGAATGATTTTTCAGTAGGGGGGAAAAAACGATTTAAATCGTAAATTGGATTTTTTGTGAAAAAATTGGGGATTTTTATTTTGGGTCACATCGCCCAGCCCTAACAGTATCCCAAAGTTTGGGTCAGTACAGCTCACTTTGGTTTTTTCCACTGGGTACAATATGTGGTACCCAATTTTATTGTATCACCTCGATTGAGTTTCCAAGCGAGCTGTACAGTTACTAAAACGTAATGTCAAACACTGTAGATTACTGATAGGTTAGAGTGAAACGTCACTACCAGCATCACTGCTAAAAACAATATTATCAATGGAGCAAACCAGTGTTGTTGTCATCTGTGGTTTGTTGTATAAGATTCCAAACTCCCTATTAGCAGTGGAAAAACATCCAGAGGCTGAGAATCAAAAATGTTTGTGTATGTTTCACGTTTACGATGATGTCACAGCAAGTACAGGCGGCACAAATGATCCCACCCACTCTGAAACGATACCAAACTGTAATGGAAAAGCAAAAGAAAACGAGCCGAGCTGTGAGTTGTACACTGCAATGGAAAAGCACCATATAGGTTTTTAAGTTAAAAATGGGTCATATACAACTAGGATGGCTTTACGATATGTAAATTATGGGCTAATTTTCATTTATGGATGAACTATTCCCTTACAGAAAACTATTCACTGCTTAATTATTTGTATTTTACCATTTTCCAAACTCTGAGCAAAAACAAATATAAGTAGACTTACCCAACACTTATCCAAAACGTACCCAATACATATGCCTTCTAATACAAACGTTTACACTATTTTATACCACATCTCATGCACAGGATTCAAAATGATTAGATCTTTGGTGCTAGCAATCCAAACTAATATCTATTCTTTCCTCAAAAATGACTTTCACTGTAGGAAAACAAATGGTGAGCAGAATTTTCACACTGGTCCAATGAATGGCATCTACCAAGCTCCAAAAATTATAAAAGGCACCATTAAGCATCACAAGAGTAGTTCATAAGCCAAATGTGCCCTATTTTCACAATCTCATGAAGCCGTAGAGTCGTACCCAGATATAAGCCATTATTCAATTTTTTATTTAGTATTTCCCCCAAAGCTTTTGGATTCAACAACTGTCTTATATAAATTGAACAAGTTAAAGTTTGAGAGCTTTGAAGAAGCTTTTCCCACAAACTATTATACACCTTCTATAGTCCTGAAACTTCCATAGACTGCTTTCAAAGCATGTTTTTGAAACTTGATAGCACTTGTTCGCCGTTTGCTATCATTGTACCAAAAAGCAGCATGAATTTTTGCTAAACACAAAAGCAGAAATTCATCAGCATGTGGAATAAAATGAGAGCAAATGACAGAATGCTCATTTTTGGTGAAGTATTTCTGTATAATGCATGCATAATGCAGTGTAAATAGCAGCATCAGACGAGAGCCGAGCGTTCAGATCTGCAGCTCACCCAAAGGCTGTTAAGACAGCAGATGGGCACAGCAGCATGCTGCTATAGAAAAACACTCCCATGTAACCACAAACTGGTTTTATGTGCTGTTGCACCAGGAAGTCACAAGTATTTGGGTTCAAAACAATCTGCGACTCACTTCAGCTACTCGGCAGCAAAGAAAAGAGAAAGGCCTTGAGGGTTTTAGATGACAACCTCACCAAACCTGTCCCAACACACGGGAGTGAAAAAACACCCACCCCCTTCAGAACAAACCTTCCTGAATAAAACCAACCTGGCAAAGTCTGATCAAGGAGCTGTTTGTTTACCCAACAACGTTTTCAACCAAAACAGGACACTTATTCGTTTTGGCTGTTCATTCCAAACGGCATTTCCAGATAATGAAAACCCAAATTTCCAAGTGTTTCAAAGAGCAAGTTTTTGAAAATGACAGCAATATCATTTCCATGTAAACGCCACAAACTCGCATATCTATGAAAACGGTGATGTCATGTGCATGAGTATTGCGCAATCAGGCTACAAGGCATGTGCAAGTACTTCACAACAATAACAACAATGGTGTCCTACAGGACTGTGTGTGTGCGCTACACAAGATTAGGGATGCACCAATCCGATATTTTGGATGGGTATTGTGGCCGATCCTGGCTTTTTTGGCTGGATCGGATATCGGACTAACAGGGCGGATCAAATTCCGATACTGTGCGTTACCAATGGTTGTTACTGACAAGCGAGTATTATATAAGCACCATAAACTAGGGATGTCCCAATCCGATCACGTGATCGGAAATTGGCCCCGATCATGTGGTTTCAGACTCGATCGGAATCGGACGTTACCTTCTGATCAGGACTCGGATACATATGCAGGGTTTAAATTGGGCCAGGAACTTCCGGGGCTAAGCCCCGACACACATACTGAAGGTCTCGCTCTGCTCCGTGCCGCGCCAGTGTACGGCTGCGCTGGTGCGTGTGAACTGACGCAAATTATGACGTGTTTTCATTCATAGGCTTCACACACTCATGCATGCGGTGCATCCACGACAAAACCGGGTTTTTATCGCTCATTTAAACGACATGTCGATCGTTTTTGTCACTATGTGCTCAGTTTATCTACATCAGTACGCAGCTCCGTGTCTCACTCAGAACCTCAAGCACGCGCATTTGCACAGGAGGATCACATTACACATTGTAGAGATGAGAGATAGAGAGAGAGGTAAGAATGGTGCACACTTCGAAAAAACTTGATAGAAGTCTAGAAACAAAGTATTAAAGTATGTATAGCCATGTCAATCATCTTATTACAATATGTTAACTAGATAACTGGATACAACTTATTGTATAGTTTAATAAAATAATGTATTTTGATTATACAAATCAATTACGACCTAACTAGTGATTATTTAACTAACTGCTGACCAGTTTAGGGAATCTCTATGGCTAATTTATAAGACATAGCCTATTGCTGAATCAGTATGTTGTTTTTCTTGTTGAGTCTTTTTGGGTACTCTGAGTCTATCTTATGCCTAGAATTAGTCAAGGAGGTTGATTCTTAAAACTTTCTTCAAAGTTTGATCAATAGTGCATAATGACATGTGCAACAAATGCATATAGGGTGTCAGACTCATAGATGTGCATAATTTAAAGTTCAGGTTTTCAAGTTTGGGTCAACCTGTGGCACAGCTTTAAAGCTGAAAGTTATAAAATCTTATCAGAGGTCCAAAATGTCATTGAAACACACCAGTGGCTTTGCTGTCATCAGGATTAAACATGCTACCCCTCGAACCCTCCCTCCTAGCAGAGCATCCCAACAAAACAAATCCCAATTTAACCCCTGGACATATATACTCATTATTTTTTAACACATCTATATGCGCTGGCACAGAGTTAGACCCTTTTGACTCCACACAGAAACAGCAATGCGTGTGGCATGACATAAGGAACATCCTGGATCTGTTTATTCACTCATTTTTTATGTATTATAGAAGTATCGGATCGGGACTCGGTATCGGCAGATACTCAAAATCAAATGACTCGGAGGCAAAAAAACCTGATGGGACATCCCTACCGTAAACGTTTTTATGTACTATATTCCAAATCTTCTTAATACACTTGATAACTTCATGTGCAGGAACAAATTGGCCGATACTCAAATTTGCTGGTATCGGAATCGGTTCGGAAATGAAAAGTGGTATCGGTGCATCCCTACACAAGATGAGTTTATTACTTCCTTTACAACAAAGTTTACAAAATTTTCCACTTTAATGTCCAGGGTAACTTGTTGTAAATCAACATTATAATCCATCTAAACAAAACTGCTTAATGCTATTGCCATCTTGATTGTTTGTATTTATCGCTTTGGAGAATCTGTATCAGTGTTTCTTTACAAAATAACATCGCTAACTACTGAACTAGCACTGATTTTAGTCGTTTTTTCGCAGATCCATATAAAAGTGGATATTTTGGACTACACCGTTGTGTATAAATAATTTTTTCAAGAAGACAAAGAAAAAAAACTTAATTTTTTACTATACCAAACCCACATGAGCTAGAGACTAAGCATCAACACAACTTTGAATCCAAACTGATTTTGCAATAATTAAATGACTATAAGTCCAACAAAAGTGCCCACAATCAGACTACAGACGGTCTGTATGAAAGAAATGTAAAAAGCTGAGTAGTGGAAATGAGTCGAGTGGTCAAAGTAGGGTGCTTAATGCCTTTGTGCGATGTCCTCGGCACCAGGGCCACTGAAAACAAAGAAGTGTCAGAGCCCCGCAGTGGACCTCCTCTCTTTAGTCTTTGGTTGGGTATGCTTTTCAGTCACGCAGAGGACTCAGCCCTCCCCCCTTCCTGTCCCCGCATTTCAATGTAAATAGGCCGATTGAATGGCTGCAGCTGCCCTATCAAAAGGACAGTGCTGCTTAAGGGCCCAGTCATTGAGATTCAGCCAGGCCATGCTTACCCACCCCCACACATCACAAGAGCCGAGCGGACCCGCAGGAAGTGCTCTTCAATTTACAAAATGGCCTCATATAAACTTGCGCAAATGTGAAAGTGACGAACAAAATACACCGTTCTGTGAAACACAGGAAATGATGCAACACAATTTGGTGGCCGACCCTTACTCTCTATATATGCGTTACGATATTACAAGCACTATTATTGTTTTGTGATGCGTGTACGTAGCGAAGCCGCAAATAATTTCACAATAGCGGCCTACAATTATCTGTTTATCCTAAAAAAGCCCTTTAAAAACTAAAACTAGCACAATGACCCAAGGACACATGGGAGGTGGTTGTTTCCTGAGAACTACCTCAAAATATATTTGAGGTCATGGTATTTGCAATACATAAAAATAAATATACCACCAGCACATGCAAAGAATTAAATAAGGTAGTTTAGATCTTACATCTCTGCGGCTGAAAATAAATCACTGTAAGAGAGGAGCACGCTAACAACAGCCTGTGCCGCTCATATGGATAATGCATTACTCAGCCCTCAGCACAACCAATCAAAACAACTGCTGTCTCCTGCCGCCCCAACCCCCTTTCCAACCGCACTTAACCCTGATCACATGAATAAAGCTTCGGCACACCCCCATTCCTTATTTACAGCTGCAATTCACTTTATCAACAGGGTAAAAGCTGAAATCATTAGGGGTTGAGACAGAATTGCCTTTCTTGTGATATAATCTAACCAAAAGTAACACCACATTCAGAAACTTTTAAAGAGTTTTTTGCTCAAACACATATTAACATCAAAATAATATTTATTGCAAATAACATGTAAAGTAAACATTATATTTTGTTGTACTGCAAAGCCTTGACGAGATATACAAATACTGCAGCAGCAGCACGTACTATCACACCTATACATAGGTTTAAAAGATAAGCCTCTATTCAGAAGAGCTGATACTAAGGAGATCAAAAGAAACCACCGAGCGATAATATAGAGAGAGAAGAAATGCGGCAAAGGAGAGAGCAGGGGGAGAGCGAAGCATCTCCTTTGATGTATGAGAGTTGGGAAGAAATGTTATCAAACGCACTGCGGTGGAAGCTCAACCTGTGGCCGAGAGAAACCTTCAAAGCCCAAATCAAGTGCCCTGTCCCATAAGATGGGTAATGCGAGTGACATTAACCCCATTCACACAGCAATTTGGTCCCAGGAAATTTCTGTAAAATTGGCAGAGATGCTTCTATGTGAACACAAAAACGTCCCATTAATGGTCTGGGATCGCTCCCGTAAAGGGGGCCTAGTAGCATTGCTGTATCATTTACGGAAAGAGTTATGTGTGTACAAAGACAGAAACAATGCCGTAAAGTCCGGAATGCACTGCAGGATTTTTGCACACTGTGCGACATGGATTGTTTAAACTTGGGTACGACAAGCATGTTGACTGTACGATGATGACACGGAGGCTTCGACGGCTGGGTCACACGTTAAGGGCTCGTTATAGTTGCATGTAGGTCATACGGCGTAGCCGCGGCGTAGGTTCCGCATCGGTTTTCATTTATACCTTTGCGTCACCGCTGGTCGGCAGTTTCCACGCGTGTGCAGCGCGAACGTCAAAGAAGAAGAAGCTTAGCAAGTTAACCCACAAACGAAGAATTTGAGAAGACCAGCAATGATAGAAGTAAATAAACAACGACTTTTGTTGCAGTTTGAGTTCAATCACTCCTTAACTTGGCTCATCTTTGTTTTCACCGTCACAAACGGAAATACCTATGACGCAGTTTTTTACCTGACAGGAGGTGTTCTGGTGGACCAATCACAGTGATTGCGGTCCGCGTAGATCTGACGCGCTGTTACGCAGAGCTACGCACAGGCTACGGATAGCATACGCCATAGCTCAGCGTAGAACTTACGCACGACTATAAATCGGGCTTTAGCGCAACGTCACCAGTATGCGCTAGTGGTAAATAGGGCTGAACAATAAATCGCATGTGTTTGTCAGGCGCATCTCCTCAGTTATGCCAGTTCCTTGATTAGTAGTATATCGCCATCAGCTGTTTTCAGATGGAGCAGCTTTAACTACACAGAGCCGTAGTTCACTGACAATCGGGGCAATTTTGCATTAATTATCGTGGACGTATCGCCTGCGATATGTATGGGATATGGCCCAGCTTGTCAGGGAACTATGGCTCTGTGTAGTTAAAGCTGCTCTATCTGAAAACAGCTGATAGCAATTTAATACTAATCAAGGAACCGGCATTACTGACGTGATGCGCGTGGTATCGCATGTGATTTATCGTGCAGCCTTAGTGGTAAACAAATACCAGTACGCATGTCGTAGCAGCAAACACACTGTGCGTTGATCATGCTGACTTTCTGACACTTTCAGAAAACTAGCGTAGGCTATCTTTGGACACAAGATCGAGAAAACACCTATCTTTGAACCTCTCTCGCTGTACGACATAGGACCACGGACAAAGAGCCACAATCACAGAAATCGTGACGATTGTTTCACGATGGAAATCTTTCGTCTGGGACAGCCAAAAATCATGCAAGGTATCCCGGACTTAAGAGGCATGCATTAGTGAGGACCGCAACAAGAAGTTATGGTTTAGCTCTTTATAACGAGGGATTTACATGCAGATTAACATTCACGATGAGAAATGTCGGCAAACTGGAATGAACCAAAAACCAAGAGCTCATCACTATCCAGGCTGAATCGGAGACCATTCACCAGCATGACAAAACAGTGCATCACACGCTTGTTTATGATCTTCTTGTCATAAACAAAAAAAGCATGAGGTTTCACGAGAGAGAAATCACAGATAAGCAAACTTCAGACGCTGTGGAAAAATAAGTGCAGGACTTATGGGATGTTTACGGCATGTGTGTGAATGCACCCACAGATTGCAGAAACAAATCCCAGACCCATTTACTGTGTATTTTAAGTAATATCTGTGTCAACATGGCTATTCAGTGTCTTGTGCACTTGTACGCATGTTGCCAAAGTGATATTAAGTCTCACAGGGGTGTAGATGGCATTTGGCTGTCCGTGGCATACGCAGGGGCCTATAAAACATTTACAGAGCAGGAGAGAAGAGAAACAAGAGAAAGAAGAGCAAGCTTTCCTGTTTACAGACTCATGCTAAGCAATGAGAAAGGGGAAGGCCAAAGGAAACCAGCACACAATAAGTCATGTGAATAATGACTCGAGCTATTACAGTCCGCTAACGGCATCTCCAACACTGGGAAATAAGATTACCTCAACACTCATTCTGATCTGAGAGGTTGTCGAGAAATGTCAACACTTCAGGTAAGAGCTCACTGATAGGTGTTTAGTATAGCATATGTAGGGCGCACGTCATACAAGCCTTCTCTATATTAGGCCCTCAATAGGTGCAAATTGATGTGCCTCCGAGAAGCAAATCTCTCTTTCCTACATCCTTTGATCAATTCATTTCAATAACTGAATAAACCATTTCCATGCATGCCAAGTACTAGAGTTAGTAGTTTAAAACAAGTCTAAATGAAATGAGATTTGCAAGCAGCTCGATGGGGGATAGCTCAATTTAAGACTTCAACATTCCCTGATGGTTCCAGGTTGTCCATGGGAACCCTTACATTTCCCATGTATCAGCACAACATCACAGTCTCACTGACTAGTAATAACAAGCCATTATAGCACTCAAATCAAAAAACAGCTGTCTCTGCTCTCTCTTTTACCTCAACCACCCACAAACCAATTTGAATGATGGCATACTCGCATACATTTACAAAAGACTTGCATTCAGGTACATTTAGTTTAATGGAAGATGAGTTTAGAATCACATTGTCCTTTTGCATTTCATTTGGCTAACAATAAGGCTAAAATCATTTCGCTTACAAGGAACAAATAATCAGGACATGGCTCAGTCAAAATTAGGGCTGCTCGGTTAGGGGGGGGGGTCTCAATCCCGATTATTTAACACGATTACTTAATGACTGTAATAACATGCATTTATAGTTTAAAGATGAGGGATAGTTTTGCTTCAGCTCGTTTGAAATGCATATAACTTTACACAGACATAAACAGAGTTACTACCTAGTGATCTGGACAAATGCGAGAATGCGGTCGCTCTCTACACGTGCGAGAGAGAGAGGAGCCGCGATGCAGCTGATTATATTTTAAACAAGAGGGATGGTTTGCCTCAACAATTGCTTGAAACGCATAAAACTTACCAAATACATAAGGATTACTTCTTTGTGTTCAGACAAATGCGAGAGCATGTGCGAGAGAGCGCAGCAGTGCAGATGGTTATGACGTCCTGGATTCATAACAAAACAAAATGTGGCACACTAATCGAATCACCTCGATTATCTTGTTTTTGCAATCAAAATGAGCAAAAATCGAACTTGATAAACAATAACTTGCACAGACCTAGTCAAAACTGCAAGCATATCTACAGACCTAAACATACCATATTCCTCATGGTGACCAAGCAAAACATGGTTTCGCATCCAACCCACAATAACACTTTCACACCAAATATGCTGACATTTAGAAAAGCGCCAAAATACCTCCAGGCTTTCTGCACTTATTGAAGAATTTGTAATTTGCAACCACAAGACCCTGAAAAACAGTCTATGGGTTGGACAGGGTCATTTACTAAGCCAAAAAGACAAATAAAATGATTCAATGTGACTCCTACAGCGACTGCGAGTAAAAACACAACTCAAGAAAGCCCTAATGCTTCACAACTTCAACAAAAGTCCATTTCCCTTTAGGGGAGACAGAATACAATGGCGGTGGCTCTTAAAACACAACAAGAATCAGGTAGCGAAACAGGCCTGACGAGCCACAGATACAACTGCCTAAAATAACGCTTCAATTAATCCCTGTATCTCTGGAAGCATCTTAAACCAGGGTCAGGGTACACCGTCTACAAATAGCCATAAATCAGCCGTGTATGGGGAGAAATGGAAAAGGGTATTTTGCAATGTTTCTGCTCAAGGCTTGACTTCACGAGGAATAAACACAAAATTGAGTAATGGAGGGATATAAGTGCTAGGAGAGTATAAGAAGTGAGGGAGAGAGAGTGCTAACGCCCCAACACAGCCGCAGTGATGTTTCACTGCACCAACAGCATAACTAAACTCTACAAGCACTGTTTAAACCATCACAAACTTATTACATCCTCTTTTATGTCATCCTATTATGAAGTCCTGCTCCAATGAAGTAAACAATCACATTTCTGATGAACCACAAAATATATAAACAAGCACGTAGACATTCGCACGTGCCCACATCCACATGCAGGCTGCACAAAATGTGTTTTTCACAAAGTTTCAACACTAAATAACCACAGTATTGAAGCCATTAACATTGAAAATACACTTCTGGTGTAAAATTGTGTGATTGTAGCTGTAAATCAGGTTTTGCAGCTATTCTGTAAATATAAGCTTTCGGTTACAATCAGGTTTTTATCTGATCAGATTCTGGTGTTTAACATCTAACTATTTCGAGTCAAATCAGAGCTATAGAAATATATTTTTCACCACAATGTGTCTAATCCTAGAAACACGTACAGTCCACGTATTCTCATAATATTTAGGATTCAAACTGCGGCGTGGCAGAAATGCAAGTTAATATTAATCAAAATAGTAACGTTATAGCGATGGCCCTAAGCAAACTCCTATTTTATAACTTATTGTTATTTACTGTTTTATAAACAAATAAACAACAGTACGGTGGAAAACTACGTCAATAGTACATAAAACAAACCATATGTCCTTGAAAAATATATGTATACTAAGTTGCTCATCCCAACGGCTGATTTCTGCAGGGTAGTTGAGCCCGTCTGGCCATATCCGATTCCCAAAGAGAAAACGACAACATGACGAAGATTATATCCATTTCTCACAACCTAAACGCTTGCTTTTAACATAAACCATTAATGTAGAGCTTCACAACAAATAATAATGTATAAAACTGATCAATCTGACAGAACTAATGGAGATTTTTAGCAATACGTAAACATTTCCTCGACTTCTGGGTGGGGGATGGAAATAAACTCCAGTTAGCAGCGGGCTAAAGCCGTTAGCGGGCTAATCGTAAAAGTCGACGATTTTCCTACAAAACAGAAATGGTAACACAGCATAAACAGCAATTAAACGCACGTACCTTTTCTAAAATGTGAACTACATCTACAAAATTATACTTGGTATTCCCTCCCGATGCTTGTTTTTCCCATTTGAGGCCTTCTGCTTCAGCAAGCTCCGATGCAGGAACATCCGAGGCGCGCGACGCTCATCTCAGTTCGCGCTCGCGCTGCCCTCGAGCCAGCGTGCTAAGCTAATCGCTGAATACCTCCTCCAAATACGCGCTGGTTAAAATCTCTCAGGGATCCGATAGACTAGTTAAAGCAAGGGCAATAAACTCTCCACTCGTTCCTTAGAAAGTCAGCTGGCCCCAGTAACGTTAAATTTGCCGTTTCGGCTTGGTTTGATGTGTAAAAATAAAATTCCGCTTCAAGTTAATCCTCTACGTCCGACTCCTTCCGAACCGTTTCGATCGGCCTTTGACTCGCGCTGACGCGAGAAACTGATACACGGACTGTGATAGGCTGACGCGTATGGGCGGTCACTGTTTGTCACCCATTGCAACGGCGAAACTGTCGCCATTGTGGCTCAAGCGAGAGAAGCTTCCATGTTGTTTTCTTCGGCGACTTCGAGCCAAAATGGCTGAGAGACCGTGGCATGTTTTTGCGAGCTCCATTTGCGTGAGAGGAAAATGGAGAACCTAGTAGGATAATTCCAGAAAGTAGGCTGAGCAGGGTTTGCAAGATTTCAAGTGAACAGAGAAGACAACGGCGATATTTTCACATTGACAAGCACAGATAGTTCCTACTTGTTCAGTTAGAAATTTCAACCGAATGTTCATTGCTATTTACAAAATATTAATAAGCATTACAAACTGTTCGCTAAAAACCGCACGAAAACAAGTCGATGATTAATCGATGATTAATCGATGCTTAACGCTGTGTGCTTTTGTTGAATGAAAGTATTATATGTAATATTTTGATGTTTTATCTTACTTATTTTGCTTTGACGTCATAATTCATGTCTGACACCGATTTCTTGCATGAGAATAACGCAATGGCGCCCTCTGTTGTAAAGAACCTACTACGACTTTTGAAGATTGTAAACAATACTATTTATATATAGTAAACAGTATTGTCATTTTGCCAATGCAAACCCAGAGAACAATATAGCTAGTAAGAGAACAGAAAATGTATAAAAAAGTAGTAACTGTAATTTCTGCCATATAAAGACATTGCATGCACCTTTCATAAAGATACATGAATAAAGGTTGAGGGTTCGGTCACACGCGTACAGATAAACTGTATTGATTGCACTGTAAGTCACTTTAGATAAAAGGATTAATGTAAGTGCCAAATGCATAAATCTTTGTTGAATGTACGACACCATATACCTTTTGTTTTTAAAGTTAGCTTTAATTTTTGAAGATTTACTGGATTATTTACATTCCATGCATGTTAAAAATGTGAGATAATTACAAATAAAATATTTTTTAAAAACAAATATGGGTTTAAATTTATAAAAACAATAATTAAGCTCGTCTTCTGACGACATTTCCGGTGCATTCTGGGTATTTACAAGGAATTAACGTTTAAGTTCACTTGATTTAAACGCGATGATTTTAAAAATTTGACTGTGTTAGAAATGCAGACACAACGACAACTGCAATCCCTACAGACGGACAGCCTTCAATCCTCATTCCGCGTCTCATTGCGCTGCACTACATTTCCCGTCGGCCCGTTCGTCTTTTCCTGTCTCACATGATTGGCTGATTCTAAAAGTTGAAAGTTCACCAGAAACGTTTCTCAAGCCTGGACAGTAAACACTTCACGCATTCGGTAGTCAAAGCTGCTTAAAAAATTATATATTTTACATTATTTAAAATAGTCGGAAGGTTTATTATTTCCTCAACATATTTCAAGTTTCTCGAGCGGAAGACGAGCTTGTTATTTCATAGCAGATATCTTGAGCTGTGTTGGCAATGACAGCTATGTAATAGCAACTTTTCAAAGAGGTCACATAAAGACTGGCGATTATTCTAGCATAGTATGCACGTGATTAAAACGACGCGATAAAATTATGGCAGCGCTGCTTTTGCATCATGCTAGCAAATGTTACAGTAAACGCGTTTGGTCGCTGTCGTCTCGTTTCCACTGCATTCAAAGCAAAAAGAAGATTGAGATCAACGTTACTCCAAACAGAAGAGGTTTAAACTCAGGACACATTCAGGTGAGTTACCAACTTTACATTAATATGTGCTCAATGTATTAAGTTTAGACAAATAACTTTTTCTTATGCTTGACTGATGATGTCATTTTGTTATAGTATGACGTCAACTCTAGGGCAGTTTATATATCAATTAGGGCTTGCAATAGGTATGCAGATGTTTGTCTATTTTAAGATTATGTATATGTGTAAAATAGGTGTTCATTCATTTCATGTGATTATGCAACCTGACCAATATATCATCTCTTAACTATCCATGACCTCAGTGTAACTTAGCTGGTTAAATTGTTTGACAGGGTGGTGCACCTCTGATCCCAAGGCTGGTTGGACTTAATTTCAAATGCGGACAAACTTTCGTCACACAACCTGCGAGATTGTGGAAACTTTTAGGTAAGTGGTTTAGAGGTATTTGGTCATTTATACATTAAAATGAAGCTTACAAATGTCACATGCCAAAGCTAGTTCAGATGTAGGTTGTGTCATCCTTGCACACAGTGTACTATAAATGTGTTTTAACATCTGTCAGGTGCGATACAGTATTTTAGCACATCCAACAGAAGACATGAAAAGAACGAAGGAGGAAAAGGCAAACCCCCTGAGGAAGACGAAGGTATTTTCTGTATTCTTATGACACAAAGCCGAATGATCTTATATCAACTAGAAGAACATTATTTTATAATAAAGATGGGAAAATTGTACTGGCTACTCACCAATAAATAAAAAACACATAAAAGGATTTTATTATTATTCGTTTATGTTCATATTCATACATATAAGCTATCATTTTTTCAGAAGAGAAGAAGAGACGTGAACAGGAGGATCAGATGTACAGGGAGAGACTGCGCACGCTGTTTATAATAGCGGTCATCATGAGCTTGCTTAACTCCATCAACACCAGTGGTGGGAACATATCCTGGAATGATTTTGTGAATGAAATGCTGGCCAAAGGCGAGGTGTCGCGAGTACAGGTGGTGCCAGAAAGTGACATTGTTGAAATATACCTTCACCCAGGGGCGGTCATCTTTGGCAGACCAGTACGTCATTTCATTTAGAAGTACTGTTAAACCGTATTTAGTCAAATTTGTATGGCACTGATATCTTATTGTCCGCTGTAGAGACTTGCCCTGATGTACCGAATGCAGGTGGCCAATATTGACAAGTTTGAAGAGAAGCTTCGAGCAGCAGAAGAAGAACTGAATATAGATACCAAAGACAGAATACCAGTCACCTATAAGCGCACAGGCTTCTTTGGAAAGTGAGTTTTTCACTTGTTTAAACAAATTCATATGTAGCATACATATGTGTTAACATCAATGCACATTTTAGTAATAGTATTATTGTTGAATTATTGTCGAACTTTTAATAAAAGAGGAATCCGTGTGATTTGCAAGCAGATTGGATAAAACTTAAAATATAGCAAATTATTATGTAATTTATTTATATTACAGTGCCTTGTATGCGCTTGGCATGGCTGCCATTGGTGTCGCAATCCTCTGGTACATCTTTCGACTGGCGGGAATGGGCGGCAGAGATGGCGGCTTTAGTGCATTTGTAAGTGGAGAAACCTTCAATTAAATTCAATTTTATTAATATAGCGCTTTTCACAATTAGTAATTGTTTCAAAGCAGCTTTACATTAATAGAAGCAGGGGAAACACATAAAAATCGATAGACAACATAAGTAGCAAAATACAGCGGCTGAGATTAAACTGAACAAGCGAACATAGTAATATGTAACATATAAAAGGGGGTGCTAGGTTAAGCCAAAGTCGGCTGACTCCCAGGGGTGGAAAAAAAACCTTGGAGAAAATCCAATGGGAAAAGTCCTAGGAGGAAAAAACCCTCGGATATATATATATGTATATGTATGTATATGTATATGTATGTATATGTATATATATGTATATGTGTATATATGTATATGTATATGTGTATCTATATGTATATGTGTATATATATATATGTATATGTGTATATATATATATATGTATATGTGTATATATATATATATATATGTATATATATGTATATGTGTATATATATGTATATGTGTATGTATATGTGTATATATATATCTATGTATATGTGTATATATATATCTATGTATATGTGTGTATATATATATATATATATATATATATATATATATATATATATATATATATATATATATATATATATATATATATATATATATATATATATATATATAATGTATGTATGTATGTAAACGGATAAGGAGATTAGACGGATTCAGACGGTGGTCGTTTGGCAGGCATCACGTTTGAAGGACGGCCAGTAGATCAGTGACTTGTTGACCTTTACGGGAGACCAGGAGAAAGACACAAAATCCTATTAGCGTAGGGGCCGTTCGTATGTCATGCAAGCGTAACACAGTGTTGTGGTTTAATATCTGCTTGGTTCCAGACAGGCTAGCTATTGCGGCATTAGTAAATTACCCAGACGAGTTATGTGAATGCTTTGTTCGTACAAGCTAACTATTGCAAGATAAGTATATTTTCTAGACAAATTATCTGAATGCTTTGTTAAAGAAAAAAGTCTTAAGTTTAGACTTAAAGTGATTGACTGTGTCCGATTCTCGGACATCAAGATTTCCACTACAGTAGTTTCCTTATTATTGTTTTCCGATGCCTATCTATCTCCCTGTTTTACCAGAATCAATTGAAAATGGCTAAATTCACTATCGTCGATGGAAAGTCTGGGAAAGGAGTGAGCTTTAAAGATGTTGCCGGAATGCACGAGGCCAAGATGGAAGTGAAGGAGTTTGTGGACTATTTATGTAGCTATTTAATTAATTTTCTTTTTGAAGAATCCAGACCGATACCTTCATCTCGGAGCCAAGGTACCCAAAGGCTCTCTGCTTCTGGGGCCACCCGGCTGTGGAAAGACTTTGCTGGCCAAAGCGGTGGCAACAGAAGCTCAGGTCCCATTTCTTGCTATGGCAGGTTCAGAGTTTGTTGAGGTGATTGGAGGTAAATAAGAACGAATATGCAGATTTTATTATTTTGATTACATCATGAATTCTTCGCGTTGTACCCTGATATGCATTTGCCCACTCAGGTCTTGGTGCCGCAAGGGTGAGAAGTCTTTTTAAAGAAGCCCGTGCCCGAGCGCCATGCATCGTCTACATCGATGAGATCGATGCCGTGGGGAAGAAACGGTCCACTAACATGTCTGGCTTCTCCAACACGGAGGAAGAGCAGACCCTAAACCAGTTACTAGTCGAAATGGATGGTGAGAATCTGAACTAGTCTTGATAAAAACATGAACTGCAAACTTGAGATATCATTTCTTTCCGTTTTCCAGGAATGGGCACCACAGATCACGTGATTGTCCTGGCATCCACCAACCGAGCGGATATTTTGGACAATGCACTTATGAGACCAGGCAGACTTGATAGACACATATTTATAGACCTGCCAACTCTTCAGGTACTGTTGGTGAATAAATAAATAGATGGGGATTAGGGTACACATCAGTCATGGCAATAGTAACACACAATGATTGTCTTGTAGGAAAGAAAAGAAATCTACGAGCAACATCTGAAGATCTTGAAGCTTACTCAACCAGCGGACTTCTACTCTTTGAGGCTGGCTGAGTTGACACCAGGCTTCAGTGGTGAATGATGATTTTGCCATAATTTTGCATTTAATAAGACAGGGGATGCATCATGGTATACAGGTTAAAAAAAAAGAAATTAGCCAATATTTGGCAAATTTCTGTACCTGCTAATGACAATGCAATAGCATTTATTTATTTATTTATTTTTATTATGATGCATTGATGAATTTTGAAGTTTACAAGTGTGCATTGTTCATATTACAGGGGCTGATATTGCAAACATCTGTAATGAAGCTGCCCTGCATGCAGCCAGAGAGGGATACAAATCAATCGACACCTTTAACTTTGAATATGCAGTGGAGAGAGTTCTCGCTGGTATGCACCATCAAATACAGCCATTTCAGTCTAAAACAAATTTAATGACTTCTTAACGTTGTGTATGGTGTGTTTGTGTGTTGTGTAGGGAGTGTGAAGAAGAGTAAAATTTTGTCTAAAGAGGAGCAGAGAGTGGTGGCTTTCCACGAGTCTGGTCATGTTATAGTAGGGTGGTTACTGGAACACACCGAAGCTGTTTTGAAGGTAAGCAGACCTAAACCAAAGTGATCAACTTGTAAAGTTGTACAGGAATCTAAAGCCCTGTTTATATTAGAGCATTTGCGTTTTAAAACGGCATTTTAAAATGAAAACGATCCTCGTTTATACTGCCAGTTTAAAAAGAATCTTCATCCACACTATACACAACCATAAACGCATTAAACACGACCAATCACGCAACTGGGCATGGCATAAAAGTGTAAAAAAAAAACGTATTACTCTAATAATAGCTTACCACATTTATGCAGCATGGGGGTGTGCGATACTGACAAAAAAATTCATATTTGGAGCCTTTGCCGGCAACTACAACAGACACTATTTTTGAACCTATAAAAATGTGTTTGGGAAAGTCTTCAGCTCCCCCCTACAACATATTAATATTATTGATGTTATAAACCAAACAGAAAGGTCTTTATGATTTAAAAAGGAAGCATTCAAGTGAACAGTACTAAACAGTAGCGAACTTGAAGCAAAAATAAATTCCAGCAAATGCAAACTTCAATCAAACATAATAAGAGGTGAAGTATAGCTTTAGCCTTATTGTTTTAATGTAGGGAGTTCCTCTTTAGCCATTTCACGCTGTTATATTTATAAAAGTTAATTGTTTGCAGTTCATATTTATGATCTTATAGTCCATTTGAAAATTTTCGTAAAAACTGACTGTATTCTTCAGAAAAACACCAAATAACTTATCTTCCCTCACCTGTCGCTGTTTAATGCTTGTGTGTTCCCTCACGCGTGTTAAGCGTGGCCGGCTAAAGTATTAAAAATTAATATGACGTCAATTTTTAAAAGTGTGCGAGGTCCGTGCACGTCCTCGCTAGCAACACAGAAATAGCAAAAAGCGCAATCGGCTAAACAAGCATTAAATATTAATATAACGTTGATTTTATTGTTTTTATTCATTTATATTCACAAAACTTATCAACAAAACATTGATTAAAGTTAAGTGACAAATTATATGAAACGAAATTCATTTTAAAGTAGCAAACAAAACTTAAATTAAACTCGAAAATAATGTCTGACCCATTACAATTCTCGCTTCATATTGGCCTTTGCAACGCCCTATATGGCGTTTAAAATTACAGTCTATCTTTCGTAATAAGCTAACTAAATTTAAACAAAACATAAACAACGTTACAACAATATTCAAACCCAACAATACTCAAACATAAATATAAAACAGACATTATCTATAAGGATACGTGTTAAAACAATCTGATATAGCGTTTATAATAGCTGGTTGGTAGATGTTTACTCTTTTTGGCAAAACCTCCGTTACAAACCTCCATTTACTTGAATAAAAATATTTTTTACTTTAAAAATGATGCGCTGTCACGTTAACATCAGCTGTTCGTTTACATAAGACTCCGTCTACATTCATTTACACTTCAGCGCAACATCTGAGTTCTCAAACTAAAACAGGGTCTGCAGCGTTTACGAACAACTCCGTTTATGAGGGTCGAAAACGATGGCGTAGTGTAAATTTAAAGGCGTAAACGTGGCAAAAGTAATGCGCTTTAAAAAGTAAACGCATTAATGTAAACATAGTCTAAGTCTTCAAACTTTTGCATCCAGGTCTCAATAGCTCCCAGGACGAACGCCGCTCTGGGCTTTGCTCAGATTCTGCCGAAAGATCAATATCTGTTCACCAAAGAGCAGCTTTTTGAGAGGATGTGCATGGCTTTGGGCGGACGAGCCTCAGAGGCCATCACTTTCAATAAGGTCACCACAGGTAGGACGGCTGAACATTAAAATCCTAAAATACTTCAGAGGATTATATTACAGATCATAGAAACAGCCATTTCACTTCACCTATACCTTCCCATAGACTGCTCATAACACTTGATCTCTGACGCTCCTCTTAGGTGCACAGGATGACCTGCGAAAAGTGACACGGGTCGCCTACTCAATGGTGAAGCAGTATGGCATGATAGCAAGTGTGGGTCACGTGTCCTTCCCTGAGTCTGAGGAGAAGGGAGGTATCGGACGTCGACCTTTCAGCCAAGGCCTCCAACAGCAGATGGACCACGTAAGTCAAAGAACTTTTCCACATGTTAAATGTGCTTACTCATGACAGACTGGGGTGTTAAAATGTCTATCATGTGTGTAAAATGTTGTGTGTTATCTGCTTCGTAATCACTTGATTTTCTCATTCTCTCTCTGTCACGAAGCAAAGATCTTAATAGCGCAGGCCTATAGGCAAACTGAGAAATTACTCTTGGATAACAGGGACAAACTGATTTTGGTAGGTGCCATCCATCACCCAATCCTGTCAGTATGATCAATATAATCACATCATATCAGATTAATAATATGAAGCTCAAGCAGTTATTACATCATTTTCATAATCCAATCTCACATTTTTTTACTAAAGGAGTGGCCACACGATATTTATGCATGTGAAATTATTTCGGCATAACGGGATATGATGCATCATTTTAAATGAATAATAAGGTCAAGATGTAATTTAGTCCAGATTTTCACAACACTTCGAACTAGGGCTTCTCGATTATAGTCACATAGGGATGCATAACGATTAATCGCGATTAATCTATAACAGAATAAACGTTTTTGCTTACATCATAATATGTGTGTGAACTGTGTATAATAATTATGTATATATAAATATGCACACATGCATGTATAATTTTAAGAAAAAACATATTTATATATTAAGTATTTATATTTATATATAATATAAATTATACATAAATATACAAATGTATATACACATGTAAACATTTCTTAAATATATACATTAGTGCTGGGCAAAGATTAATTGCGATTAATCGCATACAAAATAAAAGTGCGTTTGTGCATTATATATGTGTCTGTGCTGTGTGTAATTATTATGTATATTTAAACACACACACATACATACATACATATATATATATATATATATATATATATATATATATATATATATATATATATATATATATATATATATATATATATATATATATATATATATATATATATATATCAGAACATTTTTATTTATATATCCATTTTTTGTTTATATATAATATAGAATATATAAAAATATAGATAAATATACATACACATGTAAATGTTTCTTAAATACGTACACGAATGTGTGTGTATTTATATATACATAATAATAACACACAGCACACACTCATATCTTATGCAAAAAATACCTTTTATTTTGTATGCTATTAATCGCGATTAATCTTTGCCCAGCACTAATATACATGCATGTGTTTGCATTTATCTATACAAACTAGTTATTATACACAGTTCACACACATACAGTATAAAAAAAAACTTTTATTCTGCTATAGATTAATCGCGATTAATCGTTATGCATGCATTTATTTAACTTTTTTATTAAGTAAGTGTTGCAAAAGGGTACAGGTCAAAGCCGTCGTTTCTCGATTATCTTGCTTAATACGATTAATTGTACTGCCCTACTTCGAACCATACAGCATTAGTTTGTGTTTATCTGACTTTGTATTATTGCAAACACGCAAATGTTTAGTCAATGACGTGTACATTGTGCTGTCAAAATTGTATGCATCTCAAAAGTCTTAAAATTCTAACATGTTTTTATTTGCTCGGTTGATACGTTAGCATTTTTTGTTCTACTATATTGTACCATTTTTGTGTGTGTGTTTTAGCTGGCTAATACTCTGCTGGAGAGGGAGGTGGTGAACTATGACGATATTGAAGCTTTGCTCGGACCTCCTCCATTTGGACCCAAGAAGATGATCGCTCCTCAAAGCTGGGTGGAGGCTGAAAGAGATAAGCAGGACACTGGTGAAGATGAGAGACCCCAGAGACCCATGCGTAAGGACAAAGACGATGAGGATGTCAACCTGAACCCAGTCTGAGGCTTGCAAACACAATCCCAGTCTTTGATTGTCACACTTGAAAGATCAAAATGAGAGAAAAAGCTTGGGGGAATAGTCTACTCATTTTCAGTATTGAAGTGTGTTGTTGCCTTAACCAAGAATTGTTGATACATCCCTCTATCATCTGTGTGCGTGCACGTAAGCGCTGGAGCGCCCTGCGACGCTTCGATAGCGTTTGGCTTGGCCCCATTCATTCAGTGGTGCCATTTGGAGATGGAGTTGGAGGTGACCAAGCACATCAACGTTTTTCCTGTTTGGGACGAGTGGTTGTGCGAGCGGGTTTGGTGGTACAGGATAGAACGTAGCGCTTTTCTAAGCGGATTTAGAGGAGCTACATTTTATGGCGTAATAGCACTTTTGGGAGTACTTCGACTCGGCGCAGTAACACCCTCCCTCTCCCATTATGAGAGTGAGAAGGGGAGCGGACTTTTCAGGCGAGTCGAAGTACTCCCAAAAGTGCTATTACGCCATAAAATATAGTTCCTCTTTTAACACGTTTTATTTTGTGCCACCAAGCTTGCTCGTATAACTGCTCGTCTTGAGTGGGAGGAACGTTGATGTGTTTGGTCGCTTCTGACTTTGTCTCTGGGTGGTGCCGTTGAGTGAATGGGGCTGGGCTGGGTGCTGTCGAGGCGTCGCGGCGTGCTCCAGCGCTTACGTATCAAGGATTCTTGGTTGGGGTGGTAACATGTTTTGATGTTGAAAATGAGTAGACTATTCCTTTAAGGTTTGATTTGTAGTTGGCTTTGATTTAAAATAGTAACATATGTACATAGTTTATTTTCCACGCTGTTCATTTTGCCAAATGTCTCCAGGACATAGAAACAAAAAATGTTTGGCAGCGAGATAAAGTTGGTATTTCTGTTTATAAAACGGTCTCTTTTGTGCACTTAAACAAGATATTATTATCCAGACTGGTGACTAGGCTGAGATTTTGGTTTTGGTAAATCACACTGAAAAAAATTATTCATTCAATTTGCAAAATTTTTTGGGGTAAGTGGTTGCAATCAATTTATTTTAGCTACATTTAAACAAAAGTTTTTTTGTTTTGTTTTTCTAATTTTTTTGTTTGAATGTGGCTTAAGTGGGTTGGTTGTGACCACTTATCTTGGAGGGTTGAGCAAGTTGAATGAATAGTTTTTTTCAGTGCAGGTGTAGAGATGTCTATGTCAGTAAACATTAAATAATAAATTATTACATTTGTGATAATTGTTCAGATGTATTTATTTAGTCCCTCCGGCATACATGACTACATGTGTTCTCTCCAGAAGGTCATTAAAATTTGCCTATTGGACCACAATACAAGCTATAAGGGTAGAATTTTTTTAATTTGAGATTTATACATCATCTGAATAAGCTGGTTGTTTGGTGATGTATGGTTTGTTAGGATAGGACAATATTTGGCCAAGATACAACCAGTTTAAAATCTGGAACATGAGGATGCAAAAAATACACATATTGAGAAAACCACCTTTTAAGTTGTTAAAATGAAGTCCTGAGCAACACACAGATACTAATATATATATAGATATATAGATAGATTTATGGAACATGATTTTTACTTAATATCCTAAAGATTTTTGGTCGACCAGGGCTTATCCACTGCGCCATCATCACCCCTATATTTTTATATTTTTAAAACGCCTTGCATTGACATATCTTAATATATATTAGTGCTGTAGTTTTGTCTCAAGGTGCATGCCTTTTTTTAAGAGTTGCTTGTAAAAATTACTTAAATGTCCTAATATAACTAAGGCCTATAGTCCTGGATTAATCTAAAGTTAAACGCTGTGTGGGAAAACTGACCCCAATTTTTTTAAGCTTAAAAATTACTAAACTTCGAGGCATTTTCCCAGACAGGGTTTAGATTAATCTAGGACTAAGCCTTACTTTTATTGGGACATTTAAAGTTATTTTTTACAAACATACCTTCAATAAAAAAAAATCTATATATTAAGACAAAACAATGGCACTGATATATTTTAAGATATATTTAAATTAAGGTGTTTTTAAATTAAGGCAGCTCAAACAAGCAATTTAGTCTGGGTCTAGGATAAGCCCTGTTTGGGAAACCTTCAATTAAAGTTTTATACATCTTTATAGATGTATTCCAGACTGGTAACAGATTGATTGGGCTTCACTGCAAACTCGCTGTGTATGTTTTTTTACTTTGGATGTTTACTCTGAGCACAGAATGTAATGAACAGGACAGTCATCATCATTTCATTGTTTTATTTTCAACTATAAAGACAACAGCATTTCACAACATTAAGAAATAAATAAAAACTGAATGTAGTTCAATATTTAGAAACACTAAAAACCAACAAAAAGGAATTATGATTGTATTTATGAAAGAAAATTGTTCCTATTCCTCAGGGGAAAAGCAAAAATATTTACAATTGAAACAGCATTCACTGACAAACTTTGTTTCTTTGTATGAAAATGATAAAGGCTCATGAAATATCAAAGATCTTTACGGTAAAATTGAAAGCAAGCCAAAATTATTAAATACAATATATTACAGTAAACCAATCCTGTATAAAAAGAATCATAAGAACATCTGATATTAAAATATCTCATCAGTAATTTAACAATTCAAATGAATAGTTCACCAAAAAATGTAAATTCTGTTTCAACATCCAATCTCTTAAGGGGGTTGCACACCGGACGCGCAGCTCAGCACTGCGTCAAGTCGCGTCTAGGACAACTCTGGGGTATTGTAAACCGGAAGTGCACATTAAATAGCGCGAGCTTCGTCAGATAGCGTCTACTTCAAAATGCAAAATATACGTTAGCAGCCAATGTTAATCGTTAATGATTTTGGACAAATATGATGTTATTTAATGTTAAACTATGTGAGTGGCGCGACAGGGATTTGAGCAACTTCCTGAGTCGTAGCTGGACGGCACGGACAGGCGCCACCTGTCGGCGCCGGTTTGCGTATACTCATAGAAAACAATGTGTTCGATTTTTTTTTAGAACGCCGCTGCGCTGAGCTGCGTGTCCGGTGTGCGACCCCCTTAAATCTTCAATGATGAGCTGAGCAAAATAGAGTGCCGTGTGGATGACGTGATTTTGTTGGCCAACCCAGAAGTCAGCGGGACACCTCGCCAAAAAGCCCATTATTAAAAAAAAATAATAAGTTTACTGATAAGTGGATGAATCGTTGTTGGGAATTTTGCGCATGTTGTGTTGTTTTAGAGATCTTCATGTGTGATGACATTTAAACCCATACAGCAAAATAATACATTTCTCTGGCCAAAAATATGTTGTGCTAAATACAGTACATACATTTGACAAATTTATTCAGAAAACCATGACATTCCAAAAAGGTCCACGTACTTTTTCTTGCCACTGTATTTTTTTGGCCATTTTTTTGTATATTTTGAAATATATTTAAAATTATATTTGAGAATATATATTTTTTGCTCTATGGAAAGTTTCCGGCAAAGTCTGTAGTCCCATGTAGTAACTTGGTAGCAACTTTTTAGCAAGGTTTAAAGATATTTTAAAACTTTAAAGGGGAAAGAGAATGAAAAAACATTTTTACCTTGTCTTTGTTGAATAATGGTAGTCTACCCACATTCACAAACATACAAAAAGTGCTAAACATGCTAAACATCTCAGTCTCATAGAAATTCCTCTTTTAGAAATGTCAGCCAGAAAACAGCCCAATCTGAAAAACTGATGCTTATGACATCACAGGCATCTAACTGCCCATCCACTTTAAAATAATTGGCTAATTTTTTTTGAGTGGCAGCAAAGTCAGCCAATCAGTAATGAGATTGCAAGTTAAGCCAGTAGGGGGAGCCAAATAGGTGCAAAACCACTTGTTTAAAATCCCCCACCCTAATAGAGCTATCTGAGAGAGGTTTTTAGGAAGCTTCTAAGTCATTACAGACCCAAACAAAAACATTTTTGTCTACATGTCACATCACAGAACAAGGATAAATACTCCGTTCAACCATTCTATGTCACCTTTAAAAAGCCACAAGTAGAGATATTACTTTTGTGTTTTATGTCGTAGAATAAAACGTGAAAATATCTTGGGTTTTCTGAGTGGAGTTTAGGTTAAATGCCTTAAATAAGGTCATGGGTTAACAAAGGCCCATTTGACTTTGGGACAATGGAACCGGAAGTGCTAAAATGCTAACTTGCCAAGAGGTTTTGCCTACAAAAATACATCATCCTTGCGGCACTCTATTGTGTGTTATTGTGGGAAAGTCCTTCTCTCTGCCATCGCTCTCAAATCTTTGATCTCAGTAAGTTTTGGACTTGCCGTGTATCTGTCTGTTGCTTTTTTTGTCATTTTTCAGGAGCCAAACTAATAATCATTTTATAAAAGGACATTTCCTAATCGTCAATACAGCATTTTCTTAGTTTTAAACCCATTTACATGCTCAGCAAACCCCAGTGTTGGTTATCAGCTAAACTAACCATGACACATGTATTAGGAACAAGGCGTCTGTCTTTCGCCCCGTGTCTAATCGGTACGCACTTCCACACAGTTCCTCTCTCCAGTTGGTGTTGCTCAATGTGAAACACACGAGCCCACAGCAAGCACCTGTCACATCAACATGTTAAAATAACTCGCTGATCCATGAAGGAAAGGAAAGAGTGTTTGTGAACTAGTTTTCCTTATGACCTTTAACAAAAACATCATACGCCACCAGCAACTTCTCACATAGATGAAAGGAAATTTAGCAACATCAAGGTTTGGAGAGCCTGGGTCCACAAGAAGATCTGAAATGTGTCGAACGTGTGAATCGTGCCGGCCTTTACCGTGGGTCATACATGTTAGCCAGTTTTTTAAAGCGTGGTCCCCAGTCGTTAAGATAGTCGTAGTCCTGATCTTCATCTGAACCTGTGGAGGCGATGGAGCTCAGGCTGCCTGCTACAGACCCATCACCTTCATAGTCATAGATCAGAGCCGTGTCATACGGCGGGACGTTGGGGTCGGCATCTGCAGCATCGAGACCCTGTTGAGATAAAGTTATGATCAAAATGATCCGAATAAAGATGTTCCCGAAAAACTGAATATTAAGACACATCACTTACAACATTAATGAAATCTTCGATGTCCGTCGGCTCTCCAGCACGTTTGCGAGGATATGTAGGAGAAGGGAGATTATGTGGAGCATCTTTCCTTAGGGGCTGTTTTCCTCTCGGCAGGCTGCGGTTCTGAGGGAAATATGTGGCTGGTGCAGGAATCACGTCACTCGGGTTCCTCAGAAAATCTATGTTAAATGCATCCTAGTGGACAGAAACAGCGTCATGTAAAACTTTACAACTTTTACTGGACATAACTGTCATGGTTCCTCACAGAAACAGCTAGGTTTACTTTAATATATAACTATTAAATTCTAATCTAAACATGACCAAATATATAGCATTGGAAAGGTCTAAGACTCTAAAATAATAATTTGACCAGCATTTTTCCAAATATTTAATGCAGGGACAGTATTTGACTAATTTATGACAACAGTGTGCATAAATAAATAAAATAATTAATATTTTGCTATTGAATTCTAATTAATTCTAATTGAAAACTCTAATGGGACATACACACCAAACGCGAAGCAAATCCTTACTCTAGATTACTCGTGGGATTTAACTTTGTGTCATGCAATTTTTTCGCTTAAGCTAAATATTGTAAAAAAGCGCATGTTTTTGCTGTAATCACGCTGCCCAATTCGCGTCACTCGCATCGCCCTACGCAAGTTCGCGTCTACTCGCGTATTTGCATTGACTTTGTATGAGTAGTATGTAATCTACTCGCGAATTCAACAATTTGCGCAAAGCAGTGCGTTTCTTGTTTAGATTACTTGCGGGATTAAACTTCGTATTAGGCGAATAACACGTTTTCACAGTAATCGCGACACTCAATTCATGTTATTCCCATCGCTCCATGTGAGTTTGCATCTGTTTGCGTCTTTGCATTGACTTTGTTTGTAATCTACATATTTGCACTAATAGTAATGCAGTGACAGTAATTTATCAATTTTTGCCAAGAGACACCTATTGGCCGTTGTTGGTAAATATAATAAAAGTGTCACAAAATCCTTAGTTTTGCGATTTTATACTAAAATTTGTATCACAAAAATTTTCATTTTTATAGATTTTTAATATAAAATATATACTTAAAAAAAACTTAAACTGTTAAAACTATTTTTATTTTATTTTATTTTTACAACTCCAGACACTGAAAACAGTGAAACACTTAAAAAGAGACCAAGATTAGTCTTCTAGACCAAAAATTGCCAGATTTAAAGGTGAACATCACCTTTTCACCCCACACTCAAGGGGAGGGGGGCGTTAAGTTGTTAACTAGTACCTGGCATGAGGTGAAGATTTAGGAAATAAAATAAAACTTGAAAAAAATGTATGAATGCATCAAACGCTAAAATTTCAAACAAGATTTCAAATGATACCAGATCTCTTTAAATAAATAATTCACTTTTCAGAGACATTTTTTTTTTAGTAATGACTTATCTAACTAGTGTTGAGGTAAGATGATAATTTAGTGTAAACGCAGTGTTAATAGAGTAACCTTAGGTATAGTTCATCATATTAATATTGAACATATTGCATATAGGATGAACAGCATCTGAATACTGTCTTTGAAAATTGTAGATCTCTAATATAAACATGTTAAATGCCACTAGCACACTTCTTTTTGTAAAATATTGTACTTAGAAATGTCACTGTACTCTTTTTCTGTTAAATAAATGCCAAGTCGTTGATATCTAATGCACTGTATGAAAATGAGTGATTGTCACCTCGTCCTCCTCTCCACCTCCCTGCTCATCGTAATGAAAGACGTTGTCTCTGATGTCCTCTTCAGATGTCCCGATCAACAGTCCTCCTCCTTTCTTCATGTTAGGCCTCATGCAGCCTCTCACAGTCACAGCGAGGACAATCAGCACTAATCACACAATACAGTGATATTAAAGCCGTGTATACTTCAGTGAATACTGAGTTACTGGCTGGGTGTTTCCTTTCACATATGGATATAGCGTTTACTTACACAATAGAAAAACAATGCTGCCCACAATAATCATGAGGGCAATAAAGCTTAGGCCCATTCTGGATCCAAACATGGCTGCCGACAAACTCTTGCAGTCTCCGAAACTATCACAGGAACAGACGGTGACATTGACAAAAGCAGATGAGGAAAGTGACGGAGAGCCCGAGTCTGACACGACAACAGGAATAGAAAATTCTCCGCTCTCGATGTCTACAAGTGGCTGGAGAACGGCGTGAGTCTCTGGAAATGTGCAAATGCAGACAAAAGGACAAATAGGCGTTCACTGACACATTCAAGTAAATACTTTACAAGGTTCTGTACTAGAAATCAGATTAATGGATTAGATTGCAACAATAGTCCTTGCTAGAAAACCCAGCCAAAATCACATGAAATTATACATAAAAACGTATGTGCTGTATTATTTAGTTGTTATTTGTTTAATTTATGATTAAAATTTTAAAGGTGCCAAAGAATGCATTAAAATAATGTGTTAAATATGTGAAATTACAATTTTAAGTAATTTCAGAAAAGTAGCATAACCCTTTTTGGTACCTGTTGTTTCCAGCAGGTATATAATTTAAATAGCTATAAATGCATGTAGACATGCACATTTATATATATTAAAGGTGCAGTGTGTAATTTTTAGAAGGATCACTTGACAGAAATGCAAAATAATATACAAAACTATATTATCAGGGGTGTATAAAGACCTTTTTATAATGAACCGTTATGTGTTTATTACCTTAGAATGAGGCGTTTTTATCTACATACACAGAGGGTCCCCTTACGTGGAAGTCGCCATTGTTTCTACAGAAGCCCTGACAAACTTTTTTACTAATGGGGCTCTTCCATTGCATAGTACCCCACGGTTTAGTTTAGTCTGGGTCAGCTCACTTCACTTTGGCGTGGTTAGCTTTTCCATCGAGTTTAGTATCACTTCGGAGTGGGAGGGATTATAGGCGTGTCGTTATATTTGCGCTGCCTACAGCTGTGACATCATACAAGTGAGAGCGTTGTTGTACATTCCCATTTATTTATTTCTCACTTCGCTACAAAATTCAAATTGGCCACTACAAATAAATTGTTTGCACATCGCGTTTATCACTACCTCTGTCTCACATGACAGTTTATGTTCAAACACCCGTGGCGTCAGCCGACGGCGCTCCGCTGAGCCTCATTGAAGTTGCATTTAAGCATATATAATGCTGACATGCTTGTTGCGAATGTTCTGCCACAAACTACAAGTCTGGAAAACAACTGTTATGCTGTCCCTGATTCTCAACCTATGGATGTTTTTCATCGCTAAAAGGGAGTTTGGGAACATATAGCAGAGCACAGATGACAACATGTTTGCTCGAGACAGCGCAAGCTAGCACTAAAGGTAAAGCTAATCTACATTATAGCGATGACGCTGGTAGTGACGTTTCTTTCAGACCAATCAATGATTTACAGTGTTTTCGCATCACATTTGGTATCAGCTCGGGTCGCTTGGAACCCCAACCGAGGTGGTACGAAAAAAAAAGTATCGGGTACCACGTACTGCACCTAATGGAAAAGCTCCCAAAAGTAAGCTGACCCGACCCAAACTAAACCAAACCGTGGGGTACTATGCAATGGAAAAGCACCATAAGTTGACGATGACATTTTTTTCCGGTGGTGGCTATCGTAGCTTCTCTATGCACGTCAAAGGGGTGAGCATTGGGCTGAGCCGTTTGTTGCAATTCGCAACCTCACCACTAGATGCTGCTAAAATGTACACACTGCACCTTTAAATGCACATGATTTATATATTATATGTTACCATTCAGAGTTATTATGGTCCAGTTGGCGGCCAGATTTTGGTCATCTATTTTAAATGTAAAGGGGTCAGATTGAGGAGCCATGTCCTGATCGATAGCACTGAGCAGTAGACCCAGTTTATCTCTGTCCTGATCACTGCATACAGTCCCACTCAATGGAATCAGTATGGGTGGATAATCATTGGTTTCCCACAGAGTGACTTCCAGCGTGGCTGTCGCAGAAACCCCATCAGCATCTGTGAAGAAATCATCATTATATTCAAAATCATCTTCATTAAAGACATCAATATTCTGCTGTTCCACCTGTACTGTAGGTTTCTCAGATCTGAGGTTCTCACCCTGGTCTATGACCTTTACAACGGCAGAGTAGATGTTGTTCTTGACATGTGGAGAGCGGATATTGAAGTTTCTACTGGTTGAGATCTGTCCAGTCGCGTGATTGATATAAAGCCAATTCTCAGGATCCTGAATGATTTCATACCTAAGAGAAAATACACAATCCAGAGTAGGTCTCATATAAACACTGTTATATGAATGCATAAGCATTTTTTTAAACAACAAATGACTTTTTAGTTCCGAGTATAGGTTTAGGTGCTTTAACACCATTCTTATCAACCAACACTTTTTTAATGGTTTAAGGCAGTGGTTCTCAAAGTGGGGGCCGCAAGATGGTGCCAAGGGGGGCCCGGTTTTATGACACTTTATGAACATTAATTTTTCATAAAGTCTGTGTAATTAAACATCGGAAAAATAAGGCTACAAATCAACAGCACTGCATTGTATAATTTTATATTTTTCTTAATTCTAAGTTTGCAACACACCAACACAGGGTCTATTATGGTTGCCAGGTTTTCACAGCAAAACCCACCTAATTTCTACTCAAAACTAGCCCAAACGCATCTTGAGGAGGAGTAAAAATAACATTCCGGGGGTAAAATCTGTGTTTTTGGCAGGGTCCTTTCTGCTTAAATTTCTAAAACCGCAGACTTGACAACTCTGGACTAAATGCTAACACACTGAAATACATTTCCATGTACATGAAATAAAGACCCACATTTTTTAAAATTTAATTTAGATGCAATGTTTGACTTGGACAGGGTTTATCAGGTCACAGATCGTGCCATTTGTTCCAACATTCAATTCAAATTGATTTATATTATTTATTTTTATGTAATTTTAACAATTGTGCATTGTAAAGTAGCCTTAAATAGAACATTAATTGAAATCTTTTCTAGGTCTTTATTTCAGTGTGTGAGCATTAAGCCCTTTCTTCTGATATTTTATTTGCAAACTCTCTTTCATATTTTTGAATGTTTTTAAAAGCGGACTCACCGTAGCTTGGCGTTATCTGGATCATGTGCGACATCTGAGACCAGTATGGTACCAGGGTCGACGGATTCCGGCACAGTCACTTTAATAGGGTTTCTGTAGAAGATCGGGGGTTCGTTTTCATTCAGCACACTGACTGTGACTGTGGCACTTTGGACTCTTTCATATGGAGCTTTAAGAGTCACTGCATTTTCAGCAGTGACAGTGAGCTGGTGCTCCGCCTGTGACTCAAAATCCAGTGGCTGAAAGACAATACAGAGGCTTTATTGCAACACTGAAAGCTCCTGTCTTTAGAGCTTGTAAAGGGCACATAAAATATGCAAGATTGTGCCTTTAAATGTTGCATATTGTGCCTTTAAATCTTACATTTTGTGGCTTTAAATAACGCATATTGTGCCTTTAAAAAGCGCATATTGTGCCTTTAAATCGTACATATTGTGCCTTTAAATATTGCATATTGTGCCTTTAAATCTCACAAATTGTTCCTTTAAATCTCGCAAATTGTGTCTTTAAATGTTACATACTGTGCCTTTAAATGTTGCATATTGTGCCTTTAAAAAGTGCATATTGTGCATTTAAATCGTACATATTGTGCCTTTAAATATTGCATATTGTGCCTTTAAATCTCACAAATTGTGCCTTTAAATCTCGCAAATTGTGTCTTTAAATGTTACATATTGTGCCTTTAAATGTTACATATTGTGTCTTTAAATATTGCATATTGTGCCTTTACATCGTACATATTGTGCCTTTAAATATTGCATATTGTGCCTTTAAATCTCACGAATTGTGCCTTTAAATCTCGCAAATTGTGCCTTTAAATGTTACATATTGTGCCTGTAAATGTTAAATATTTTGTCTTTAAATATTGCATATTGTGCCTTTAAATCGTACATATTGTGCCTTTAAGTATTGCATATTGTGCCTTTAAATCTTAGATATTGTGTCTTTAAATATTACATATTGTGCCTTTAAATATTGCATATTGTGTCTTTAAATACTGCATATTGTGCCTTTAAATCTCACAAATTTTGCCTTTAAATCTTGTAAATTGTGCCTTTAAATATTACATATTGTGCCTTTAAATGTTACATATTGTGTCTTTAAATATTGCATATTGTGCCTTTAAATCGTACATATTGTGCCTTTAAATATTGCATATTGTGCCTTTAAATCTCTCAAATTGTGCCTTTAAATGTTACATATTGTGCCTTTAAATATTACATATTGTGTCTTTAAATCTTGCATATTGTGCCTTTAAATCTCACAAATTGTGCCTTTAAATCTTGTAAATTGTGCCTTTAAATATTACATATTGTGCCTTTAAATGTTACATATTGTGTCTTTAAATATTGCATATTGTGCCTTCAAATCGTACATATTGTGCCTTTAAATATTGCATATTGTGCCTTTAAATCTCTCAAATTGTGCCTTTAAATCTTGTAAATTGTGCCTTTAAATGTTAAATACATATTGTGTCTTTAAATATTGCATATTGTGCCTTTAAATCTTACATATTGTGTCTTTAAATCTTGCATATTGTGCCTTTAAATGTTGCAAATTGTGCATTAATCTCACCTTAACCACAGAAATGATGCCCTGGTTGGTCACCGGGTCTGTACGCACACTGAAGTGTCCTGCTGGATCTCCGTTTGTGATTTTGTATTTGATCATCCAGTTTAGTCCACCTCTCTGATCATTATCTGTCGCGTTGATTCTACCCACCTCCGCAATGTGCTTGTTCTCCATCGCATACATTTTATACTGCAGTCACAAAATTGTAAGATGAATTCAAAGAACATCAAAGCACATGTTTTTTCAATCGGTCCCGGCCGCTACATACCACGTTAGGCTGGAATTTTGGAGCGTGATTGTTAATGTCAGAGATGTTAATGATGGCACGGCCGACGGAGGCAAGACCCATTCCAGACATGTCAGCCACCTGCAGAGTCAACTTAAAAGACTGCACCACCTGAAAACACAGCACACACATCACTTGAGTTCACAAGGGTCACATCGCGGCACGTTATTGTTCGTCTCGGTTCTGACTGTCAGCATTTTTTAGCCTATGCTTAATAAAGAAATAACCCACATCTCGGTCCAGTCCCACGTCTCGTATGGAGATGACTCCAGTTTTGTTGTTGATGCCGAACATGGTCTTGTTGATGCTGTGAGGTGGGACGGTCTCCTGACCAATAATAGAGTAACTCAGAGCTGCGTTATCTGTCATAGGATCATCACCATCTACTGCTGTCACCTGCATCACTGAAGTACCTGTGTGCAGAAGCATGGTGATGTCACTTCCTGTCGTGTTTAAACAAGGAAAAGTTCACAGAAAAAATGGCTCATCCACACAGAGATAAGTCATGCACATTAATAAAAATTAGGTTTCAATGTGCCAAAACTACCCAAAAGGCTGGTTTTCATCAATAGTCCCTGGAGCATTTAAGCAACGTGACTTACGAATGAAAACTTAATTTTAGTTTAATTTCCTCCTGATTTATAAAACAAATGTACCCGAGTCATGAAAAAAGTCCAAGAAAATAAAATTCCTCTGTGAATGGATAATATCCATATTGTCATATCTTACCTGGAACAGAGAATTCTGGGATTGTCCCGAAAAACTCCTTCTGTGTAAATTCAGGTCTGTTGTCATTCTGATCCAGAACATAAATCTCAATGGTGGTCGGACTCTCCAATCTCTCTCCGCTCGGGGAAAGTGCAAAAGCTTTGAGCTGAGGACATTTTATATGCATGTTATTCACATTCATCCAAGATTCATGAAGGTTTATTAAATCGCTGAGCTAAAGATCATTCATAGTTGAGCCATTAAATACAGAAATACGGTGTTATAGCTTATACATACAAAAAGTGTGTGTCCAATTGATTTTTGTGTCGTTTGATGAAAACAAAACTCATTTTGAGCTTAAAGCTCCTGTGTTTCTCCCTGTCCAGTGGCCTTTTACTTTTAATCCATCCTGTTTTCTCATCGATTTCAAAGAGGCCTTTAGGGTCTTGGTCAACCCCGGGACCCTCCAGCATGTATATCACCTCGCCCGTGAAAATTTTATCAGATTTAATCTGTAAGAGTCAAGGTTGAACGTGTTAAGGGCACATGGTTAACAGCCTGATCCTTTCATGCTTTAACAGATATTTATTTAACACACACATACATGCAGTGCTGTGTTTTGCACTTTACTGCCTTAATTTGTGCAAACATGTGATATTTTTTTTTCAAAGCTTTGTGATGCAATCCTTTTAATGCGAGAAAACAAATATTTAATACAACAAATATTACTTAAACTTAAATATGCTGCCAGGGCATCTGCAAGTCATGATATGACCCATCCAGGTTTCATTGAAATAACAGTAAATGAGTTCGGCGTTGGGGTCCGAGTCTGTCACCCTCTCTCAGAATACAGGATTTGATAAAATAAAAAATCAGAGTAAAGGATGAGTTGGGGATGAAGAAGAGGGATCACGTTGAGGAAAGTATATGTTTATATAGGCTTAAAATAATGATTGACAGGATCTCCTCCTGAAGTTATGTTTAAAACTTCATTCTCGCTCTTCGTTTATGTTATTTATTTGCTATTAATTTTTTTCCATTTTTTAAGTCTGGGTTAGATGCTCCACATGTTCAATAAAGCTAATATGACAACAAAAAATGACCCAAAATTGTTAATTGCCTTATCTCTTTGTCCGTGGTTTTTACTGAAACAGCTTGTTTCTGTACATTCAATGTTTTCCAGAGATACTCAGATGTTTGTATACCTGGACCAGATCTTCAGGAACCTGCTTGCTGTTTTCTGAGACTCTGATAGGTGGAATGATCCAGTCTCTCTTCACTCGGACCTGTGCTCCTGCACTTCTGTGTTGCCATGGATACAACACCGATGGGTTTAGATCTCTTTGCTTTACCTGCTTGATACTGCTCACCTGAAATTAAAAAACACAGGGATGAGTGATTTAACTTTAAATGTTATGCAGTAACACACTTACAATCTACAGAAACATTAAAACTTTTTATTTTTTAAAATAAAAGTAATCAAACCAAGCATTTATTTTTAACCCAACGTTGGGTCAAAAAGAGACAAATCCAGCATTTGAGTTAAAATAACCCAAATTTTTTAGATTTGACCCAACAATGGGTTAAAACAACCCGGCATAGTTAAAATTACAACCCAACGGTTTGTGTTAAGCCCTTTTTGACACAACGCAATTTTGAAAATAACCCAGCATTTAACAAATCTTCAGAAATTTTGCAAATGAAACAAGGTCATAAATTCTGTTGGTTATAAATAAACCATACCCAACACATACCACCCTTGATTTTAATGCACCACATGCTAATTTTGATGCACCGCATCTTTCTTTTAATGCACCACCTTAGCTTAGACATATTTACATATACAATTAATCATTTTATCATGAATCAAAAAGAAGAAAAACAAACAAACACTGATACAGAAGTCTGGATTGGTGTGTTATGTGTTGGGTATATGTGCTATTGATGTTGTTGATGTAGTTGTTGGTATTATTATTATTATTATTATTATTATTATTAATACTAATATTGTCGCTGTTTTTTTACAAAATATTAATATCATCACCATCATTTTATATAATATTATATTGACTGTTGTCAGTATTGTTACTGTTATTACTATTAAAAATGATCATTACTATTAATAATCATTGTTTATTATTTATTATTATTAAGTTATTATAATGGGATTAGGAGAAAAAAAACAATCCTAAAATCATAACAATCCCTAGAATTATCATTGGTATTACCATTATTATTGTAAATACTATTATTGCATAATATACATGATATTATTATTATTAATACTACCCAAATATGTATTATTATCTGTTTAACTTATTATTATTATTATTATTTTGTCTTATTATTATTATTTTGCTTATTATCATTGCTTCATAACAATCATCTGTCATCAATATTATCATCTGTATTACTATCCGTTTAATTTATTTTTCATTTATTTTTTATATCATTGAGCAGAACAAATCATTGTCACAATTGTTGTTTTTGTTGTTTACTACTTAACTATCTGTTGTATGCTTTGCACTTATAATAAAAAAAAACTAAAAAAAAAAACTATGTTGGGTTGTTGTTAACTCAACAACGTGATGAAACACCCAGCATAGGTTTATTTAAAGGTGCCATAGAATGTAAAACTGTATTTACCTAGACATAGATGGATAATAAGAGCTCTGTACATGGAAATGACATATCATGAGCCTAAAAAAATGACTTGTAAACCTTGTGCACGCAAAAGACCGCTGGAAAACGGACCAATATCAACATAACACCAACAGTGATGTCACACTCAAGATGTACGCCCCAAAAATTAAATTACACATCGAAATTAAGTACAATGTTGTTACCAAATTGTGACTGCTGAGTTAGCCCTACATGCTAATTAATGCTAAATGCTAGCATTTAGGCTGAAGTTCTGTTATTTAGTGTTGGGAAAGTTCACTGTCTACGTGAAGTAGTTCAAAGTTCAGTTCACAAATTTTAAAATGAATTAGTTCAGTTCATAGTTCCAAAAATGAACTAATTTATAGTTATTTTTTCCCATATTGTTTAAAAAAATATTGCCATTATAGCCCATATAGAACCACAGACAGCAATTACTTTATCAGTTGTAACACTGAAGCTAAATGCGTCAGATTTCATCTTCATATCAAACTTTAAATTCTTATCCAACCAGGGTTTACATTAGCATTGACTGTCTTTAAATTTGGTATTTCCTTGCACATACCTTGAAAGGCTAGCCAGGTGCTCCAAGGGGGTCGCAAACTGGGCGAGAAGCGCTGCGCGGCGTCGCGTGTATGACAACTCGTTAAACAGCACGTTAAATAGTGTGAGCTTAGTCAGAGTCTATTTCAAGATGGAAAATATGCGTTAGCAGCCTATGTTAATCGTTAACAATTTGGGACAAATATGATGTTATTTAATGTTAAACTATTTAATGTTTACAGTGTTTAGTCGGGTTTTCACCTGGAAGACTCTATAGAAATCTGGCACCCTATTGAATGACGTTAAACTGAGAGAGCGTGCTGTTCACAAACACCAGAATGAACGAGTTCACAGTAACGTTCATTAGGCAGAAATACAGTACGTTCAGTTCACGTTCGCCCAAAATATGAACGAGTTCATGAACTTTTGTTCAATGAACTCGTTCAGGCACAACACTGCTATTATTGACGTTACAGTTACGTTTTGCAGGTCTATACTAAAAAAAAACACATACTGTAAAAACGTTTCTGAGTAATTTTTGCACTTAAAGGTGCAGTGTGTAATTATTAGAAGAATCTCTTGACATAAATGCTAAATATTATACAAAACTATATTATCAGAGGTGTATAAAGACCTTTTTATAATGAACCGTTATGTTTTTATTACCTTAGAATGAGACTTTTTATCTACATACACAGAGGGTCCCCTTACATGGAAGTCGCCATTTTGTGCCGCCACGTTTCTACAGAAGCCCTTAACAGACAAACTTTTTTTACTGAGTTGTCTGTCCGACGATGACATGTTTGTCCGGTGGCGGTTAACGTAGCTCCTCTGTGCATTTTAAAACCGTGTAAAAAAATTACACACTGCACCTTTAATAAAGTTACATACCTTCTATGTAAATATCAAAGAACAATTTATCATATTATTTCAATGCATTCTTTGGCTCCTTTAATAACCCAACATGTGTTCTGTCTGATATTTACCCAACATTGGCTTAAAAATAACCCAGCAGAATTAAGAGTGTGTATACATAAATGTATACAATTAATAGGTTAAAACCTGTCAAATAAAAATAATGCATTTATCTTAAAAATAGCATTGTTTTATTTACAAAATATCTGAAGATTTGTTAAATCATATACTTTGAAATGCAAAACTGTATTTAAAGGATATGTTACCCAAAAAATAAAAATTCTGTCATCATTTTCTCAGTAAACTGATCAGAAGCCACAAACATTCCTTAAAATATCTTCCTTTGTGTTCATCAGAAAAAAATTATTTATACAGGTTTGTAACAACATGAGAGTGCACTCAAAAAAATGATACTTTAAACGAACACAATTTTATTGTGGACAGTGGTTCCACACAACCCAGTTAATTTATTTTAACATTTAAGGGTTGTTTTCAGTCAATGCCAAATTCTTTATTTGCAGCAACACAATTGAATAATAAATAACTAATGTAAAGTGGTAATGTTCAACAAAATTATCTTAGTTACTTATCCACAACTTAAGATTGTTACGTTTTCTGAACATGTGTTTAACTTGTTCAAACGAATCAAATATTTTTTGCTTGTCCAACTCAAGAGTAGTTTATTCATACAACTCAATTACATTGTGGACAGTGGTTCCATCCAATTACTTTTAGTAACTTTAACACAACAATGTCTATTTCAAGTACATCACACACAAAAATATACCTTTTGTAATAAACTCTATATAGTATTCATTTTATTCAAAAAAGAAATCTCATACACCAGTTCTTCAAGCCATGGTTATTGCACTTAAACTACAGATACCGTAAAGGATATACCAACAAATGAGATTCACTCATCAACTTGAAAAGCTTGCAAAGTTTTTAAGGACTTTGGATATTACAATGTAACCTTATAACAACATTACAATTATTTTACAGTTACTGACAAATGAAATGCACGAAAACTCCATTTCAAAAACATGGCATTTACATATGAAATATTAAAACATTCCTTTCTCAAAACATCTGCAAAAGGCTTGGTCTTCAGCGTCTGAACTTTATGAGATAGTTACTTCCCATCTAGCTCCAGAAACAACAACTGCAATACTTCAAAAGTGTACCTGAATTCAGGAAAGTAGCTCAAGTTCAGTGCATATATCAGTCCCATCAGCATGGTTGTCGCATACACAATGTTGTTGAGGTCCAAGAACTCTTAATCCCTTCAATAACACTCCAACATCTGCTGGGCTGTCTTCGATGTCTGAACCATACATTTTTGCAACAAGGACTCACATCACCATCTTCTGGATCGCCTCCTGGGTACTGGGTGCATCTGTATCCTGCAGGTGAGCATGACAATGATACAATTATTTTATGTTTATTAATAAGTTCAGAAAAATCTCTTATTTACCATTTAATGTTATTCAAAACCACATCACTTGATTCTGTAAAACTGAAGTATTTTAAGAACGTTCTCATTCCATAATGTACAACAGCCAAAAAGTCAAAGAGGGCAAGTATTGTTTGCTTACCAACATACCTTGTTTTCTGCATTAGAAAGAAGGTTTGAAATACCATGAGTGGAGATGAGATAAAATAAAAAGTTATCCCAGGTGAAAAAGTACACGTCCATAATGTACTTAAAGTGCTCTATTTTCATGCACTAATTTTGTACATAATATACTAAAAAATTCTTCTTTTGTACTTCTTAAGACAACCTTAGGAACATCTTGTACATTGTTCACAATGTCAGTCTAAATTAGATTTCAGGGCATATCGGATTTGACAAACTCATTGTCCATATTGTGGATCACAACCGTTCTGTGCGTCCTGTAGCGTTCTGCCGTTTTCTGGATTATCTACAATGTTTCTATGGCAATGACGTTGCACTGGCACGACAATCTGCCTCAACATCTGACGTGTGTATGTTTTACGTGACGCAACAGCATGACATAACCGAAAAGCTACACAAATGCGATCAGAGCGGTCAGACTGACTTGGATTTCCAGAAATGCGATTTGAAAAGGATTTTAAACCACCCATGGATGTAGCCCAAAACAGATTTGAAAAACACTGATTTCATGTGGTTTTTGGCAGTTCAGCCTTTCTAAATGTGACTGGATTCAAATATCCACCAAAATCAGATTTAGACTGACAGTGTGAACAAGGTATAATTGTACTTCCCTGTTCTATTTTTGAGACACCATGAATATGAATTAAAATGTTCTAAAAATGTATTTTAAAAATGTATTTAGGTACCACTCGTAGTAAACTTGAACCCATCTTTGAAAGTTGGGTTCAAGTTTACAAGTTTTAACTAATACATTTTTAAAACAGAGATAGTATATTCAAAGCACATTTTAGTTAATAATCATGTCTCAAAACAGAACACATAAGTACACTTAGATAATCTTAAGAACATCTTAAAAAGTACTAAAGAATAATTTTTAGTATATCAAGTATAAATTAGTTTAAAAATAGAGCACTGTAAGTACACTACTATGGAAGTGTACTACTTTTTCACCTGGGATACCACAACATTTCAATTCCTTGATAATACAGCAAAGTATATGTATGCACATATACTTACCAAATACTCTTTAATTAGACTGGTCAGGTCTTCATTCAGGTAGACAAAGAAAGATCGGAGCCTGATCAATGTTGTCAGTCTAAATATGTAAATATCAAAATTGTATTAATTGTAGCATTCACAATATCAGGTAAACATTTACCTTTATTTTTAGATTATTATGCAAAATACAGCATGTAAGTGGAAAACAACAACAAAAAGGGACACCTTAAACCAGGGGTGGGCAATTCCTGGTCCCGAGGGCCACAGCCCTGCAGAGTTTCGCTCCAACCCTAATCAAACACAGCTGAAAAATCTAATTGAAGTCTTCAGAACTGTTTGGAAATTACATTCAGGTGTGTTTGATTAAGGTTGAAGCTAAACTCTGCAGGACTGTGGCCCTCGATGCCCACCCCTGCCTTAAACTGTACCTTTGTTTCTTTTTTACAAGTTCCAGAAACTTTCTAATTCCAATTTCACCAGTGCAAAAAGAAGTTTTATTATAAGGTTTTAATGAGTGCAGTTCTTCATACCCGTGTTGTGGTTTTTAATTCTCGGTCAATTGATGACTCCTCGTTTTGCATAGATCCTTATAAGCTTTGCAGAATATTGATCCATCTTCGCCAAGTATGTAGACACCAATGGGGCTGTTGCGATTCTTTTAAACCCTGCACAAATCTACAAAACACAATAAATTATTGTTACCACAAAGCCAACAAAGTTAAACATAAATGACTCAAAAACTTTTCACTCACCTCTTCCCTTCTGAAAAGAGCAGGCCATCTAGTTTTGAAATCTGCTATTGAAGGCGATTCCTTGACAACCTCATGTCTCCTGATAGAAAAAATGTCCATCAGCATTCATAATGTTTTCTCATTGTTCTTTTTAATTTCAGACAGAAGTATTACACTGACTACTTCCAGTGTTTTGGATGTCTCCGTTTGTAGATGGTAAGTGCAGTAGTTGACCTCAGTGTTGCATGTTTTTTTTTATATGGTAAGCAGCACTGGAAATTCCAGCTGGTTTGGGCTTGAGTAAATTTAGGGCCAATCCCATTTCTCTGTCTTACCCCTTCCCCTTCCCCTACCACTTCGTCTTACCCCTAGCCCTTGTCCCTCAAAACCAAGTGTTAAGCGCTAGGTGTGAAAACATACCCCTATGAAATGAGACACCGCTTGGTTACGGTTACGTCATCATACTTCGTCGTCTGCTGGCTGCCAGTTAAAACTGTAGACAAGCATGCAGTCCATTCATGGCTAGTTAGAGAAATACGGGAATGTTGTGCAAATCAGCAAATACGGGAATGTTGTGCAAATCAGCAACGTAACGTTAGCGTAGCAAACTAGCGAAATTTTAAAACATTTAAATTAAGAACATAATTTAAATATATATGAACAGGACTGTGTAGAGCACAAAACAAGACGTTAGTAATTTTTTAATTAATTATTAAGCCGAAAATACTTGCATTTATGGGACTCTCTGGATGCTCTGGCCGCCATTTTTGCCGGTTGCGCAGTGTATTCTGGGTACCCCTTGGTTTCAAGTAAGCTCGCGGAAATTCTTGGTTTTAAGGGGTATCTACCACTTGCCCTTAGCCCTACCCCTTGATCAAAATGAGAATTGGGATAGCCCTTACTCTCACGTGAACGTGCAAAACTAAGGGGTAGGGGTAAGGGGAAGGGGTAAGACAGAGAAATGGGATTGGCCCTTAATTTCACTTAAAAACTAATTGCCCAAGTCAGAATCCATGAACTGCATCCTTAAATGTCCTTGTAGATTACATTGTTTTTCTATTTCCTTTGACAGGTCACTCACTGAAGAAGGAATGGCATACTGAAGGATCACCTTTTGTAACTTTTAGCCAGACTGGAGAAGTCATTGTGGTATGACTGTGGAAAACAAGTAAAATTTAGTTAATTTTTTTTTTTTAAATCACTTGTAAGTATGGTTAAGAAAAATTAACTTATAATTGTCCATTTAACAAAATAAAAGCATATTTTACAACATATCCGTGTTTTTTTCAAAGTCACCATCAAACAAAGCACCAACCAATATAACTCAAGCAATGGATAATCATCAGCTAACTAAAATAGGCACTGACAGACTTTAACATACAATGCAGTTTACCCAAAAAAAGTGTGATATGCTCTAGTTTAAATAATCTGTTTTAATAAAACACATCTGGCTTCAGTCATGAAAAAAAGCATCACTTGCCTCATCACCATAAAAACTTTTGACCTCTCATAATATTTCAGCAATGGAAACTACACCAGGCTTAAAACCACTCAGTGAAGGCTGGTTGTGTTTTCTGTTTTTGTGTGATATAGAAGTCCCATTGACATTTGATTGGAAATCACAACCTGATAACATGCAAAATACCGTTTTACTCTTCTTTAAGGGACTGTTTATGTGAGCAAAGTATTATTTTTCTGATAGACAGTGCACTGCATCTGTAGCATAATTCCTACTTAAATGAACAAGTAGAGCATACCATGTCTTGAATATATCAATTAGAATATGTACAATGATATCTATGATGATAACCCCCACAACGCACGTGCAGCAATCTTTAATGTTTTAGTAATTTATATCACAAATTTTACATTTCAACATAACTTACTTTAAGTAAATATTCATTTCAGAGTAACAACAAAAAATAAACTTTAAGAACCCCTTGAGAAAATGCTCTAACTAAACACAGGAAAATACGTTTCAAAAGCACTATTTTCACCAGTAAAACAAGTTCAATGGCTAAACTTATCACCGGAACACGACGGAAAATCGACTCACCACGAACACGTGAAGCAATCCATTCATTTTGAAACGCACAAATCACACAGTTTACAACACTGCTGCTATCATAAAACACTACAAAGGTCCCGAAATTGAACAACACGTTTAATACTGTTTAAACACGAGTACATCATGTTTAATACGGTTTAAACACGTCACACGACAGATCGCGTGAAGCACTCCATTACATTTGAAACGCACAAATCTCACACTTTACCTCACCGCTGCACAAATGACGTGAAATCATCACCATCAAACACAAACACCATCGACTTCAACATAAAAAAGTAGCCACAATAATGTTTTAAGATAGATTGAAGAAAAAACGTATTTTGTTCACTTACCCGAAACACCATCACCTGCGCGCCGTCTTCGTGCGTGGAAGTCGTTAAATGACGTCACATCCGGTATTTGAATCGCAAAAGTAAACCAATTACTTTAGTTTAAAGATAGGTAGTTAGGTAAACCAGAGTGAATAACCAATTGATTTAGCATAACACATTACACTTGTATTTTGTCTTAAAAATAAATGTGTATGTGTTAATGTAACTAAATACATTTGTGTATAATGAACAGTGCTACAAAACCCATTTTTTGAGTGTGATGCGATGATGAGAATTTTTTTTGGGTGAACTATCCCTTTAATATGTGTTTAATAATAATATAAATTACAGTTGTTTTCTTCTTTTAACTTGCCATCCAAGCCTCTAGGAGCTTTATCAACTATACACTGAAATCATGTGAATCTGGTTGATGGTTTTTCCAGATTTTCTATTAGTGTTTGTCATTGTGTTGTTGGGCTGCAGTGCTGACCTTCAGATCAAAGCTCTGTAGAGATGAAAAACTTCACACCATCCCTAATGTGGAATGAGCTTTAAATGGATGGGTGGGCAAAGTCAACCAAACCCACATTTCTCTCTCTCTCTCTCTCTCTCTCTCTCTCACACACACACACACACACACACACACACACACACACACACACACACACACACACACACACACACATAAAATCTCCCTTTCTTTTACAGAAACAAATGACCACACAAACACACGCAGCTGTTTAGTATAGCTCCGTTTTCCCCACCCTTGTGAAACGCACACTCCTTTATGTCTCATTCTGCATCTGACCTAGGTCAAAGGTCAACTTCTAAACAGGCTTTAGTGACAATAATCCACACAAAGTGACAACATTCTCACACACATCGACACGCGATGTGTCAACTTTACACACTTCAGAAAATCACCCAAAGTGAGAAACACCAAGTGTGAACTCTGAAACACATACGAATTATGTAACTACAATGATTTATTTTTGAGGAAGTACTATCATGTAAATGGTTTTAAGTAATAAACTGAGTCAAAAATTTACTTTTTGCCACACCTGTACTTCCTACAAGCCTTAAATATTTCTCACTAGTAATTCAGATTTATTTTGCATTATTTTATCATTTCTTATTTTATTGATGTTCTCCAGTGCAAAGATACCGCCTATAAGAGTCTAGTACTATTTCAATGCCATATATTTGTTTGCTCAAACCATTTTAAACCACTGTAAATGTCTTGGTCTCGACCGCATTTGCACTCAGTATTGTCTTTGTCTCAGACTAAGAACGCTTAAGATTTTATGTCAAGACCATAACTTTGGGGATATCACTAAAATTGCTGATGCATTGTCTGAATTATTTCTTAACATCAACGTAATTGTAAGTAAACTTTCCGATTCAAATTCAATTATAATGTATATGTAATTGACAGATTGTGGCAAACATATGGCAACAAAATTAACACAAATGCCCACAAAATTCAAAATATGACTGCAAAAAAGTATATTAGACCTTATTTGTATATTTGTATGTAATATCCAACACAGTCTAATGACAATTTGTACAAATACGAGGTAGTCAAATTATATGAATTTGTAAGATCTCGTTTGTATACGTTTTAGTACGATTTGCCTTTTCCCAAGAGACATTGGGCTTAGAGGCGGGGTTAGGGGTGGGGCTTTATTGTTGCTTTTTCCTAGTAACTGTACGTTTTCATACGAAGTTATGCAAATTGGTCACCTTGTAAAATTTGTTCAAATTCCTGCATGTGAGTGGGCAAGAGAGCTGTATGAGCACAATTGCAAATATTTTGGTTTTGGTTCAGGTACACTTTGGTCTTTGTCTTGCCTTGATTTAGGGACACTCTGGTCTTGATTTAGGGACACTCTGGTCTTGTCTTAGTTTAGGGACACTCTGGTCTTGTCTTAGTTTAGGGACACTCTGGTCTTGTCTTGGTTTAGGTACACTCTGGTATTGGTATAGTTAGACTCTGGTCTTTGTTGAGCTACACTCTGGTCTGGGTTTAGGGAGACTCTGGTCTTGGTTTAGGGACACTCTGGTCTTGTCTTGATTTAGGGACACTCTGGTCTTGTCTTAGTTTAGGGACACTCTGGTCTTGTCTTGGTTTAGTTACACTCTGGTCTTGGTCTGGGTTTAGGGACACTCTGGTCTTGGTTTAATTACACTCTGATCTTGGTCTTGGTTTAGGTCAGGGGTGGGCAACTCCTGGTCCTGAGGGCCAGTGTCCCTGCAGAGTTTAGCTCCAACCCTAATCAAACACAGCTGAAAAATCTAATTGAAGTCTTCAGGACTGTTTGGAAATGACATTCAGGTGTGTTCGGTTAAGGTTGAAGCTAAACTCTGCAGGACTGTGGCCCTCGATGCCCATCCCTGGTTTAGGTACACTCTGGTTTTGGTATAGTTAGACTCTGGTCTTATTTTAGCTACACTCCGATCTGGGTTTATGGATACTCTGGTCTTGTCTTGGTTTAGGGACACTCTGGTCTTGTCTTAGTTTAGGGACACTCTGGTCTTGTCTTGGTTTAGTTACACTCTGGTCTTGGTCTGGGTTTAGGTACACTCTGGTCTTGGTCTGGGTTTAGGTACACACTGGTCTTGGTATAGTTAGACTCTGGTCTTTGTTTAGCTACACTCTGATCTGGGTTTAGGGACACTCTGGTCTTGGTTTAATTACACTCTGATCTTGGTCTTGGTTTAGGTACACTCTGGTTTTGGTATAGTTAGACTCTGGTCTTGGTTTAGCTACACTCTTGTCTTGGTTTAGATACACTCTGGTCTTGGTTTAGCTACACTCTGGTCTTGGTCTGGGTTTAGGTACACTCTGGTTTTGGTATAGGTAGACTCTGGTCTTATTTTAGCTATACTCTGATCTGGGTTTATGGATACTCTGGTCTTGTCTTGGTTTAGGTAGACTCTGGTCTTGGGTTGGGTTTAGGTACACTCTGGTCTTGTCTTGGTTTAATTACACTCTGGTCTTGGTCTGGGTTTAGGTAGACTCTGGTCTTGGTATAGGTAGACTCTGGTCTTGGTTTAGGGACACTCTGGTCTTGATTTAGGGACACTCTGGTCTTGGTCTGGGTTTAGGTACACTCTGGTCTTGGTCTGGGTTTAGGTACACTCTGGTCTTGGTATAGTTAGACTCTGGTCTTGGTATAGTTAGACTCTGGTCTTTGTTTAGCTTCACTCTGGTCTGGGTTTAGGGAGACTCTGGTCTTTGTTTAGCTACACTCTGATCTGGGTTTAGGGACACTCTGGTCTTGGTTTAATTACACTCTGATCTTGGTCTTGGTTTAGCTACAGTCTTGTCTTGGTTTAGCTACACTCTGGTCTTGGTTTAGCTACACTCTGATCTGGGTTTAGGAACACTCTAGTCTTGGTCTGGGTTTAGGTACACTCTGGTTTTGGTATAAGTAGACTCTGGTCTTATTTTAGCTACACTCTGATCTGGGTTTATGGATACTCTGGTCTTGTCTTGGGTTAGGTAGACTCTGGTCTTGTCTTGGTTTAGGTACACTCTGGTCTTGTCTTGGTTTAATTACACTCTGGTCTTGGTCTGGGTTTAGGTAGACTCTGGTCTTGGTATATGTAGACTCTGGTCTTGGTTTAGGGACACTCTGGTCTTGTCTTAGTTTAGTTACACTCTTGTCTTGACCTGGTATTGGTTTAGATGCTCTTAACTGGAACACTAGTTGCGACAGAGGATGGCATCCTGAATGTAGGATGTGGGGAATACCAAACATTACAGGCATTCCCAGGCTATAGGAACTAATCTTAGAGCTGTCTGAATTCTCTATACTGCTCAAGCACTACTACATTACACACACGTCTGCATTCACAACATGCATAAATCTTTTTCAAATCATTTTTTTATGTTGACTGAAAGGCAGAAAAGCAGCAATAAAAGATTAACATTTTTCAATTGTATAATCTGGACTTAATGTCCTATAGTCTGAGATGTTTGGAGACCCTAAAATGTTGGGTTGTTTCAACACATGATTAAGTAAAATATGGACAAATCTAACTGTTGGTTTACTTTGCACTATAAAATGTCAATACTTCACCAACCTATGGGTCGAAGCAACACACCATAGGTTAATTTAAACCCAACAGTTGGTTTTGTCCAGTTTTTGCCTAACCATAGGTTAAAATCAACCCTATGATTATTACAGTGCAAACACTCTACAATGAACTCCATTCAACTCTAATAAAATGAACCCAGAAATATGGATTGAAATAACCCAGCATAGTTTAAATTCAACAAGATTGGTTTGTCACTTTTAGACCCAACCATGGGTTGAAAATGATGTGGCATCTGCTGAAGATCTGTTTTGTACTAAAGTCTGATGGGTGGTCCTGGTGGGGTCCTCTCACTGGTGTCCCTTAATGTCTTTAACAGAGCCACACAGTTACATTACTTGTCTTATTATTTACCACCCAGATCTTTCTGAGGGTCTATGATCCACACACAAAAAATGCTGGGTTATTTTCAACCCAACTTTGGGTCAAAAAGAGACAAACCCAAGCCATTGGGTTGAAATTTAACCTATGCTGGATTAGTTAACCCATTGTTGGGTCAAATATAACAGTCTTCTAGGTTAATTTAACCTAATGGATGGGTTTGTTACTTTTTGACCTAATGCTGGGTTGAAAATTACCCATAAAAACATATAAAACCTTTCTCATTAAATTCTATCAAAGTCAATACTTTAAAAAAGAACTTTGTGGATGGATACAAGAATACCCCTCATGTGAACAGCCATAGTAAGCAGGCATTTGACATTGCTGAAAATACTTCAGTGTCTGACCGTCTTACTGACATCCCCAGAGACAGCAGCTGCCAACCCCGCCAACACAATACCCACCATAACGTACAACTTTCTCATGACAGTATTATGAATGGCCAAGACAGTTTAATCTTTTAGGGCTTTTAGTACTTCCAGAACATTCCAGCACACAGTTGTTCCTCCTGTCTCACATTTAACCCAGTTTAGCCCTACTTTTACCGGAGTAAGGCATTCCTGAAACCTCACACACACATATGTTGGGGTCAGCTGTTGTAAAGTATGGACACTGATGGTGTGGACCGTGACTAACAGAATGTGATATGCTACATTTCTGATGGGTGAATGTGAAACACATTCGGCCTGTGTCCACATAGTGGACTAGTTTTGAAAACTAGTTTGTTTCCACACTGCACTTCAATTTTAAAAGTTAAAATAAGAAAATCTGAGTTGAAATGACTTGTAAATCCAAGTTATACTATTATTTGACAGTGAATAAACTTAAATTTGGCAAGCTGACTGATGAGGACATGTGACATGTGTTGTGTGTGTGTGAGAGAGAGAGGTCCTAGGGGTCACACAGGTGGAGATACGCTGCATTTTCATTGGTCACTATGTCCTTGTGTCCAAGGTCACCCTCTCTCTCTCTTTCTAAAAAAAAGTAGGGTGTACTGTAAGGTCCATCAGAGTTGTCACATCTTGGACCCTCGATAGTCAGAATGATGTCATCTAATCTCCTTACGGTACATTCACACGGGGCGAAAGCGTTAACGCTTGACGGAAGGCTTGGCCAACAGCCAATCACAGTGGCCACAATTTATGCTCCGGTTTTCCATAAACGTAATTGTCTGGCTCTGCCTAGGTTATTTGCATAAGGCAATCTGATTGGCTGACGCACGTACTGCCGCTTGAAAAGTTGACGCGGCGCAGACGGATCCACAATTAAGTTCGGCAACACATAACGTCACCTATTAATAGTGAATGGGAAGCGTTAAAGCTTACGCCCCGTGTGAATGGACCGCAATGCTGCGTACACACCAAACGCGAAGCATTGTGTTCCTCGCTCTAGTTTACTCGTGGGATTTAACTTTATTTCATGAAAATTTCTTGTTTGCATTACATATTTTTAACTTGAAGCGTTTGAGGCGAATATCATATTTTTTTGTTGCAACTGCACCGTTTAATTTGCGTCATTCGCATCGCCCCACACAAGTGCATATCTATTTGCATATTTGCATTGACTTTGTATGTAATCCACTCACGCAAATCGATAAATTCGCGTTTGGTGTGTATGCCCCATAACACTGTCCGGCTCTAGGTTTCTACTGCAGCTTTAATAAAATCAGATTAAAGTTCAGGCAAAGCAGTGCACGCTGTACAATACATTCAATGTAAACATTATGAGTTGTATCTTAATGTAAAAATGACACTGAGATAAACTGTGAGTTCTCTGTAAATCTGACTATCATCAGCTGGAACGCTGTATGAACTTAACACTGTTTGCTTTGGTTTTATCCTTGATATTTTTATACAGATTTTACTCATTGCACGCTCTGGCCGGATCTTTCCTCAGTAGAGATTACCACACAAGACAAATGGTGTTCAGGCCGGATCTGAGAACAGCTGCACATCTTCATACAGCCACACCAAATCACTACTGACATACAAGAATATCAATGCACACTACTGTTGGGAAAGTCTCTGCTTGCTCATCAGATTTCTGGGTATTTAAACATCAAATTATCAATGTAGTTCATGTGATCAGAGCCATAAGAAGTCACATTGTCGAACAGTTATCATTGGCACATCAGATCAGTCCTTATTATGCGCTGATGTTTTCTGATTCATCAAAATTACATCGAAAAAGAAAACATCCCGGGCTCAAACTTAAACTTAAAATGTATACTACTCATAATACTAATAGTGCTGATCAATACACACATCACAAGTTTAAACGACTTAGGAAACATTTGTTAAAGATGCATTGTGTAACTTTGAGGAGGATCTATTGACAGAAATGCAATATAATCTCCATAACATAATAAGACCTTACATAATGAACTGTATTGTTTTAATTACCTTAGAATGAGATGCTTTTATCTACATACACCGCTGGTCTCCTTACATGGAAGTCGCCATTTCGCGCAGTTATGTTTCTACAGTAGCTATAAACGGATAAACTGCTCTATAGAGTGAGTTTTGCCATTACGTTGTCTCAGCCGATGACATGTTTGTCCTGTGATGGCTACCGTAGCTTCTCTATGCGTTTCGAAAGTAAGCGGTGAGCTGTCAACTAAGCCATTAGCGGCACTTCACAATCTTACCACTAGATGCCACAAAAAATCTACACAGTGGACCTAGAAGATCCTCAAAAGAAGTTTCAACAATGTCTCCAAGTCATGGTGCGTTCACACCAGTCACGGCAAACGTGAGTGACTTAAGCCGCCTTTCCACTGCACACGACAAATGACGGCCGATAAGCCGGAAGTCATTCATTTCCTATGGAGAGTCGCAAAGGGGTTGCGTGAGGTGCCGACCATCTGCGGATGCGTAAATATTGTGTCCGTTTTGAGCGTTGGATCCGTTAAAAAATTTGAACTTGTGCGACTAAACCGCATGCGATATGCCGACCGGAAGTTATGATTTTCATTGTATTCCAATCACAAACTGTGTGTGAGGTGAAAATTATTAATCCTTTTGGTTTAACTTTATATGTAACACTAATTATAAAAAACACTTTTGATTACTGATAAGTAATACATTATTAATTTAATTTGTGTACCTTATTATTTTAATCTTGTCTTTATATGTTCTCTCCAAAAAATATTTGCAATCTTTGTCATATATGCATAGCTGTTTATTGTTTCTTTGATTTGCGTTCATTTATTTATTTCACCATGGTAAACATATTAGAATGAAGCCTCTTGCGCTGGAATGAGCTTCTCTCCCATATACGATTAAACTGAAACTTCATTACGACTGCCACTAGGGGGAGAACTCCGACTGTCGTTTCCGTATGTCGTGTGCAGTGGAAAGGCGGCTTTACATGTTAAGTCAATGCAAAGACGTGAATAGGCATCCTGCGGCGTGGTAAGCGCGAATGGTGTGGCTCGCGGATCACGGGGTAACGCTCAATTGCATTTTGCGCAAATTGAGCGTTGCAGCGTGATCCGTGCGAGTTGAAAAATCTGAACTTTGCCAGATTTTCGCACCACATTAACCAATCAGGAGCTTGCTCTAGCAGTGACGTGATTACAGGAAGCGAGCAGAAGCAGAAAAACAAAACAACAATGGAGGACAATCATCATCAGTACATAAGATATCTTTGTAGTTTTACAGGAATTAAAAGGATCTTGTTTGGAAAAAAAGTGAGTGAGGAGGTCAAACAATCTGTTAAGTTGACTATTTTGAACTAGATAAGCCCCTCCCATGATGTGAATTTACTTGTGAGTATCTCGAATGACTAGAATTGAAGCGAGTAAACTCAAAATGTTCAAGAGTCCAACTACGCGCGAATAGCTCATTTTTGCCGGCTCTTCCGCGTCTGGTGTGAACGCACAGTTGGAGGTTTTTTTCAGTCCAATCTCACAGGAATCATACATATTTTACAAGGTGGCTAATTCATATGATATCATACATGTGAATCATACAAAAACATACGATTACTAGATTAAAGCACCAATAAAGCCCCATCCCCATCCCTATTCCTAACCTCACCCCTAATCCCAACACCATAGCGGCGAAGGCAAATAGTACTAAAACGTACAAATGAGATTGTACAAAGTCATACGCATTGGCGACCTCAGAATACATAAAAAATCCATCGAATTTTTTTGTTTTTTAAATGAATCTTTATGAAGATTTTCATTAGTCTCAAAGGCTGATATAAAAGGAATAAAAACTTCTCTGCTATAGGAAGAAATTGACCAAAAAACTTTTAACCTCAAGTCACATTAACAAATTTGTTTGGATTTTGCTGATAAATAGCGCGGTTGTGGTGGCCAATGAAAAGCTTTCTCTTGTTTATTCAAAGCATGCTGACCCATTGGGGCAAGCACAGGAAACATCATTCATTTCCACAATCTGTAGTCCATTTGATATGTAAACAGTTGTGATCAGTGATTGTGGTGAATGTTTCTGGCGGTGTGACTTTGTTTGCGTTCTCATTTATTTCTTCCCAGACCAAAGAGGGTTATGAAACCGTAATGTCAAAATGAAGTTCAAACCAGCTGTATTCTCTCAATATTATTCACGATCAGTCATCGTTTCATTTATCCGAATGACGCATGTTTAGATCGCCATTTTCTACTGGCAGTAATAAACCTCTGATGGTTAGTAGGTTCAGTGAAAAACAACAAAGAAAGTTAACAATCAATTACTAAACATGACCTCGAATGTCCCACTACAGATGATTTTAACAGATGTGCTCCAGGTCGCAAACAATTTTGTTTTTAAAAGACATCTAATAGATGTCAAGAACAGCTCAGACGTAAAACAAGGCAAAATTGTGGCTGTCAGGGAAAATTTAAGACATATAACCATAGCCCCCCCACCAAAACAAAATGAAACCAATCACCTTGTGATCACTGTTGACTTTGATTAGTAGGAATCTTACTATAAGTTATTTTGGCATGTAACCAAATTCAAATTTATTTTGGCTAGAAGTGAGTTACTTACACTGTAAAAAGTAATAAGTTTCACAAGTTTATTTAACTTAAATTTTTTACCTAAAGTGAAACTAAAATGAAAAACTTTATTTTTTAAGTTGGTCCAACTTTTCACTTTTTACACTTGTACCTGTATAAAACAAGCAAAAACAAGCAAAAAAATCTGCCAATGGGGTAAGCAAACAAATCGTGAACATTTTTCTTAAACACAAAATTCAAGAAAAATTCAAGAAAAATTTGTGGTAATGCTTACCCCATTGGCAGATTTTTTTTTGCTTGTTTTATGCACAAAATCACTTAAATTTGATATTTTTGCTCTGAAAACTAGACGTATTTTCTTGGGTCGTTTTGCTCATCAAGCTAAAGCATCTTAATTTAAGAAGTTTTAGATATTTTTTCTGAAAACAAGACAAAAATACTAAGAATTTTTTTCTTGAAAATAATTTTTGAAGTGAATAAACAAAACTTTGAGTATAATAATGAGATCAATAATTATAATCAATATAGACAACAATACTAAATTGTACCTGCTTTACAAAATCCTTATAACTTGGCAGATTTTTATATTGTTGTTATTTTTTGGTCATTGTAACTATTAAATAATACATTTCAACCATGCATTACCTACACTGCAAAAAATTACTTTTTAACTTAGTATTTTTTGTCTTGTTTTCAGTAGAAATATCTAAAATTCTTAAATCAAGACGTATTTTCTTGATGAGCAAAATAACCTTAGAAAATAAGTCTAGTTTTTAGACAAAAAATATACAATTTAAGTAAATTTGTGCTTAAAACAAGCAAAATTATCTGCCAATGGGGTGAGAAAATTTAGCTTTAATTAAGTGTTTAAGAAAAAACACCCCATTGGCAGATAATTTTGCTTGGTTTAAGCACAAATTCACTTAAATTGTATATTTTTATATTTGTCTATAAACTAAACTTATTTTCCTAGGTCATTTTGCTCATCAAGAAAATACATCTTAATTTAATTTTTAAAATATTTTTAGTGAAAACCAGACAAAAATACTAAGTAAGACAGTCATTTTTTTGCAGTGTAGAAACATCCCATTACTGTAATACACCTCCTCTCATGGCCTACTATGCTATTCATACCAAAACATTAAGTCAGAAATAAATAAAAAGCAGAAGTTCACCAGCATTAACCCAGTAAGTAAAGTAAAACTCAACTCACCTGACACACAACAGTCACCAGTACACTCAGTATCACCACGGCCTTCATCATCTGATTCAATTCGCTCGCAATAAAGCACCACAGAACAGTCAATCTGTAAAACTCAACAGCGTCCAAAGACGAGGGCGAGTCGGGCGTCTTTGAGCTGCCGGGATCTCGGTCTCAGTTTGAGCGGTCTGCACAGGGTGTTTGAGTGACAGCACATGTGTTCAGGGCTCAACCCCCACACACAGCTCTCCAATGGCACAGACACACCCCACAAGTTTGAAAGTTTAAGACATGATCTATTCAATCAGGAATTAAATGTTTAAAACACAAAACAGGCGGTGAAAATGAGCTTTGACAGAGAGAATGAGTGAAGAAAACAAACAGAAAGAGAGATAGATCCACACCAGCTTTACAAAATATCCATCCTAAACATTATGTAATACAAAATTTCTGTTTCTGATCTTTGGATGTTGAAAATAGTATGCCAAAGGTGTCAGACTGAATGCTCTGCTAATGTTACCCATAATCCTTTGCTTAAAAGAAGTGCATGCGAAGCCAAAGCTGCCGCAGCTGTACGAACAAAAGTTATTCAATTGTTTGGCTGATGAATTTAGATAGACACTACTTAATGGAAATGTGATGGGGTGCCAGAGTTGGGTCAAAAAAGAAACCAAACGATTTAACACTTGGTTTGGTCCTTTTTGACCCACCTACTGGCAGCTTAGTTGCCAGCAATCTACTGTTAATTTACAGTTCTGCTTTCGTTAATTTACTGCTTCCCTATATTTAACGGTATGTTACCGTATTAATACCCTTGAACCTAACTCAATTCATTTGGGAAACCAGTTACCTTGAGTTTAGGATGCAAGCATGTACATTTCTACAGTATTTTACTGTTTTGTTAAAAAACAGCATTTTCCTTTATCTGGCCATTTTTCACTGTATTTTTTACAGTGCAAGTTTCTATAATGTTTAATTTATAACTTTGTCCAAATTCTTTAGTCAAAGCAATACTTCTCATGTTAAAATGTAATAAAATAAATAATATATAATAAAATAAAATCTGCCGCAGCTGTTTGTTAAATGTACGAACACAAAAGTTATTCAAATATTTGGAAGATGAATTTAGATAGACGCTACTTACATGGAAATGTGACGGGGTGCCAGTGTTGGGTCAAAAAGGAAACCCAACGATTTAACCCAATGACTTGGTTTGGTCCTTTTTGACCCACATAGCATTTTTTAAAATATATAATAAATACAAGTTTAACCCCTACAAAAAGTATTCAAGCAAACCCCTAAACCAAAGCTCCGGCAAGCGTGCGGGGGTCACACTGAAAATGACCCAAGTACTAACCTGACCCTCTCTCATCATCTGTTTGGTTATCAGTAAACGGCAGGAATTGAACACTCATGAGCACTAGACGTGTTAACTTCAAACTCGGTGACTGGCCATGTGATATCTTATAGATCTTCAGTATAGCAGCGTACATTCCATATGTCCACACACAGGTTATGTTCCTCTACACATGAAGAAGACCGCAGGACCTTTCCATTCCAACATCTCACTATGATTCATGTTACTCAGGTGTTTTAGGTGTCAGTCATGCTTATAAACTTGCAAACATGTATGCATGCTGGATATATAAGCTCTGAGCATGCCATTACCTCCAGCATCCTTTATAGGAATAAAATCTTGAACACTAAAGCATGCAGCAGTGGTATAACCAACAAACGTATTAGACCAGCACCCAATGTAAGGTTTGTGCCACAGGTGCCCTAAACTAACAGCAATGGTCATAACCAATTTATACACACAGTAAAAATATGCGGTAAACTAAGTTGCCAGCAATCTACTGTTAATTTACAGTTCTACTACCGTTAATTAACAGCGCAACTATATTTGATGGTATGTTACCGCATTAATACCCTTGAACCTAACTCATTCATTTGGGAAACCAGTTGCCTTGAGTTTAGGCATGTACATTTATACAGTATTTTACTGTAGAATCTGGAAGTTTTTTTAACAGCAGTTTTTTTACGGTGCAAGCTTCTACAATGTTTCATTTATCAGTATGTGTAAGTTTTTTAGTTAAAGTAATACTTCTCATGCAAAAAATTTAATAATTATTGTTATCTATCAATTTACTGTTTTACTAGAAAGACCGAAAATATTGTAAAGCACTTTATTATTTATTTTATTCAGATGCACAATTACAGTTATTCACTTGCAGTCCTTAATAGAAAAATGGTTAAACAATACGCTTGAATCATTTCTGACTTCTGAGTGACGTTTAATTCATCATGTTTAAGTTATTTTGTCAAAGTAGTACTTCTCATGCTAAGATGTAAGTAAAAGCTGCCACAGCTGTTTGTTAAATGTACAAACACAAACTTATTCGAATATTTGGCCAATGAATTCAAATAGACGCTACTTACCTGGAAATGTGAAGGGGTGCCAAGGTTGTGTCAAAAAGCGACAACCCTACCATGTTTAGTTATAATTGAACCTATGCTGGGTTGTTTCAACCCGTTGTTTGGTCAAATATATATTTTTTAAATGCTAATTTGGCCCTTTTTTACCCAACGCTGGAAAAAATCTACTGTTAATTTACAGTTCTACTACCATTAATTAGCTCTCCAATATTTAACAGTATGTTACCCTATTAATACCCTTGAACCTAACTAATTTCATTTGGGAGACCAGTTGCCTTGAGTTTAGGATGCAAGCATGTACATATCTACAGTATTTTACGTTTTTTTTAAAAACAGCATTTTCCTGTAGAATCTGTCAGTTTTTTAACAGCAGTTTTTTTACAGTGCAAGTTTCTATAATGTTTAATTTATCAGGATGTGTAAGTTCTTTAGTCAAAGTAATACTTCTCATGCTAAAATATAAGCCAAAGCTGACCCAGCTGTTTGTTAGATGTACGAACACAAAAGTTATTTAAATATTTGGGCGATGAATTTAGATAGATGCTACTTACCTGAAAATGTGACGGGGTGTTGGGTCAAAAAGGGACGACCACCAACCTGTTGGGTTATAATTGAACCTATGCTGGGTTCTTTTAATCCATTGTTTGGTCAAATATATATTTAATTTTAATTTAAATGCTAATTTGGTCTTTTTTAACCCAGTGCTAGAAAAAATCTACTGTTTACAGTTCTACTACCGTTAATTCATTTCATTTCATTTTCGCGTCATGTTATCATATTAATACTCTTTCACATAACTCATTTCATTTGGGAAACCACTTGCCTTGACTTTGGAATGCAAGCATGTACATTTCTACAGTATTTTACTGATTTGTTGAAAAACAGCATTTTTTTGTATTTGGTCATTTTTAACAGTAGTTTTTTTTTACAGTGCTATAATGTTTATTTTATCAGTATGTATAAGTTTTTTTAGTCAAAGTAGTACTTCTCATGCTAAAATGTAATTTGTTATCTATCAATTTACTGTTTTAGAAGAAAGGCAGAAAAAATAGTAAAGCGCTTCATTATTTATGTCATTCAGATTCACAATTACAGTTTTTGGTTGAATGTTACGCTTGAATTATTTCTGACTTCTGAGAGATGTTGAATGTGCATAAATTCAATTTGAGATTCATCACTCCTGTTGAAATGATTAAACGTTCAGGTGTTGCTAGCAGCATGCTAAAACAGTTGATCTACAGGAACACTATAGTAAGCAGACGTCTCATGTTACACACTGCTGTTAAGAGGCTTCTTTCATGTTGTAAGTGTTGGGAGATCTGCTCTTGTCTGAATGAAAACTGGCTTACTTTGTTTATTCTTCAGTCTTTGTTTTTACCACACAGTGTGGATGGACATATGAGGACTGACCGTGAACACTGTGTGTTCTCGGACATTCGTTTAGCGTTTGAGAAAGCTGACGAAACACCACGAAAACTGTATGTATACTGTCAGAAAAAAAACTACAAAAGTTGCACCTTTTTGTCACTAGGACAGTATTGTTTCAAAAATGTCTTAATATGTATCATTTAGGTACTACGGATGTGTACCTTTGAGGTACCAGTACAAAAGTGTACTTTTTTTGAAAAGGTATTGCCCCAGTGACAACTTTTGTACCTTTTTTTTAAGAGTGTACAGTGACCGCATCCTGCCCTCAAAGTGGAAATATAACCGAGATTCAGGAATACATAATGTGGGAATACATCAGGTATAATAACAATGATATGGGTGGTTTGCTATGTAAGAGAGGAAATATGTGTAGTGTGTGTCTGTGTGAATGTACAGCACCTGTCTATGTCACACTTAACAGCAGCTGGCCGGAGCCGATCTGTTCTTACATTCACACAAACAACCATTTACACTGATAGATAGATAGATAGATAGATAGATAGATAGATAGATAGATAGATAGATAGATAGATAGATAGATAGATAGATAGATAGATAGATAGATAGATAGATAGATAGATAGATAGATAGATAGATAGATAGGAGATTATTTTGCCTCCAGATCTGTGCATTTTCTGCACTGTAAAAAAAATCTGTAAAAATAAAGGTAGAATGGCGGCAGCTTATTACTGTAAAATAACGGGCACAATAAATTACAGAAATTTTCCGTAATACAAAAATACTATTTTTTTCTTTAATTTTAAAATAATAACATTACTTCTATGGGAGTAAAACAAACTCTACAACAGTGGTTCTCAAAATGGGGCCCCTGAGATGGTGCCAGGGGGGGCCCAGTTTAATGACATTTTATAAAATACAAAAATGTATCATTAAATTCTGTGTAATTAAACCTCAGAAAACTAACCAACAGCACATTGTATAATTTAATATGTTTTGTTCAATTAACATTTTAAGTTTTATGTAATACATTTTCTTTGGGGGGCATGAAGGGATACATCGTACACAAGGGGGGCTGCACGTCGAAAAAATGTAAGAACCACTGCTCTACACATCTCTGTTCTAAATTAACAAAAGTAGTTGAGGGATTATAAATAATTGCTAATCACAGTATTATCAGTTATAATATATAAGGTATAAAAAATGACTTCATGACGAGTAATTCAAATATGATTTTGGACCTTTTGTTGACACTGGTCTCATGTACCCTCAGAAAATATCAGAATTTCATAATGGCGAAGCACTGCAATGAATCAGGCTTACCACTATCCTCAAGATACACTAGGAGCATATAGAAACACAATTCCAAATTTTAAGTTACATACAAATTATCTAAAATTTCCCTTGCCTCCGATATTCATCTTAAAATATTAAATGGTATCCTTCCAGCGAATTTGTAAAAAAATGGTAACCAATGTGTTTTTTGTGATGATACCGAAACCACAGAACATTTATTTTACCATTGTGTCAATGTTGATAAACTATGGCTGACTTCACCAGAAGATGCCTCATATTCAAAGTTTTTTCTTACAGGTTAAGGTAAGTGGTTGCAATCAATTTATTTAAGCTACATTTAAAGGTGTAGTGTGTAAATATTTTAGCGGCATCTAGTGGTAAGGTTGCAATTTGCTATCATGTCTCAGTTTACTGCTCACCCCTAGCTTTTGAAACACATAGAGAAGCTACGGTAGCCACCACCGGACAATCATGTCATCGTCGGAGACAACTTAGTAAAACATTTTGTCCGTTAAGGGCCTTATAGAAACATGGTGGCACAAAATGGCGACTTCCATGTAAGGGGACCCTCGGTGTATGTACATAAAACGTCTAATTTTAAGGTAATAAACACATAACGGTTCATTATGAAAGGTCTTTATACACCCCTGATAATATAGTTTTGACTATTATTTTGCATTTCTGTCAAGAGATCCTTCTAAAAATTACCCACTGCACCTTTAAACAAAAGTTTTATATTTTATTTTACTTTACTAATCTTTTTTGTTTCAATGTAGCTTAAATAAATTGATTGCAACCACTTACCTTAAAAAAATTTATTCATTCATTGAATCATTTTTTTAGTGCAATAAAATGGATGAGTACTTGGTTAAAAATATACTCATGCTGGTAAACTTTTACATACACAAATCAAAATACACGAAAGTTAAACCTACATTTCAGGCATTTCATAATGATTTTGTTTCCTTTACCAAATCCCTCACTATTATGTAAAACAAGAATGCCACTAAAATGTTCTTCACTGAAAAAAAATTATTCATTGAATTTAATCAATTTTTTTAAGGTAGGTGGTTGCAATCAATTTATTTAAACTACATTTAAACAAAAGTTTTATATTTTATTTTACTTTACTAATCTTTTTGTTTAAATGTAGCCCAAATAAATTGATGGCAACCACCCACCTCAAAAAAATTTATCAAATTCAATGAATCATTTTTTTCAGTGTTCATAATTAAGAATTAATATTTCCTAGATCAAAAGCCCTAGCTTTCAAAATGTTGTCTTGTTTGCTTGTTGCTTTTTCTTTCATTCTTTCTTTTCTACTTTCTATAGGCACCTGTCAACATAATGTATTGTACTTTGAACTTTGGTGCCATGTTGTTTGTACATGTTAATTTTGTTGAAACAAACAAACAAACAAAAAATACACTCGGATGCATGATGAAACTTCACCTTTGCCATTCAAAGATGCTGAAAAGTTTCTTTATGTGAGAATATTCACACATCATGCACTAGGGGTCAGCATTTAACTGCTTATAGGAGCGTCTGCTGGTAAATGTTTGTAAACGCACAATTGTGCTGCGTAAAGGCATCTTTCCCCATTCATGGTTATTCATGAAAAGCAGATGTGCATTCTAGTGAAAATGACAATTTCAATTTTTTTCTGTGAACTATTACTTAATTTTTTTGCATCTCTGCTAGGTGCTAAAGTAAAAAATTAAAGTGATAATAAAAACTAAACTGTGTTTTGTTAAACCTATGACCAGCAGATAGCAGTGTTACTCTACCAAACTTACTGAAATTCACTATACTGTACTGGACACTCAATAACAATTAACAGCTTATACTAAATTGCCTTACAAATAAAAAATATATTTTTTAAACCATACGGAGGTGCCATATTAACTGCTTTATATGGTGTCATAAAAGCAATAAATGGTTCAAAAGTATATTACCAGAATGGTGATATCAATTGGTGTCATGTGTCCACACCCAAGAGCCTCTTTTAACAAGCTTAACATCCATCCATTTATACATATATGGTATGCTGGGCAATTCATTTGTCACTCGTTTTGATGCGAAATGTCATGGGAAACTAAATACATTTCAAAATGTTAAAATATGGGATATACAAGCGTTAATAAAAGGTCAAGATCGACCATTGACCTTATCACAGTATAACAGATCCTCTTCTTACACTGTCAAATTTCCAGCCTATTACAGTGAATCCCCTTACACAACAGAGCTGATTGTATCTAACATGAAAAAAATAAAGATTTAAAAATGCACATTTTACAAATATAACTTCATAATGGCACATTTCCTAATTTTTCTTTATATATTGCCCAATAAAATCAATTGAGCTGCTTAAACTCAGCCAGTGCTGTTCTCTGAACATTAAATATAATTTTTTTTTTTGATGAACTGTTAAATGTCTGATCCAAATATTCAAACTTTGTTCAAAGAATAATGTGCTCCTAAAGGCACTGCACACAGTGAACCAATACTTCTGCTATTGCACATGTTTCCTGATGTCTACGTATTTTCTTTAGTTTCGAATAAAAAACAACTTCAGGCTGATAAATCCACAGCACTGGAGCTTTAGTTTCAAGAAGTCATTTGAATCTGACAAAATAAGAAGCTCTCTGAAGTGTCAATCATCCATCATATTAGCTATTCACAAGACCTCTCCAGTGTTTCTCTGTTCCCCTTCGCGCTCTCTCTCTCTCACTCTCTCTCTCTCTCTGTGCACAGTTTTTGGGTGTTCACTACAAAACAACATGACTCATCACGCGCTCAATGCATGCGCACAGGCATCCACAAGAAGACGCAGCTCCAATAAGGCGCATCTCGTTTTTAGTACGCCTAACAAAAAGAAGAAACGTGGCTTTACTTCTGCCGTCTTTTCGGTTTAATTAGATCCCTGAACGCAAAGCTCTCATTGCGCGCAACCGCTGCTGGCTGACGCATCTGGACGCGCAAGGTCATATTATCCAAACCCTGCCAAAAACACCTTTTTCCACAAAGCCCAACCCAAATGTGTGCAGACAGAGTGCTGGAGGGTGCAAAGAGGACAGATCTTGAATCTGAAGGTGGGCGCACTTCACCAATTAACGCACGCGTCTGACATGCGCAGCGTCGTGCTCGACTGCGCCCGTGAACGCGCGCTGGATAATGGGGCTGAATCGATGACACCCTGTCTCCCCAAAACACAGCCCACATACAGCCGCTGTCAGACACGAGCAAATGTCAGCACACACACAGGCACGCACACAGTTAGGTTATATCACTTCCACAGTTTTAAACTGTTTTAAAAAAATTATCAGTAAAATTGGTTATCAAGTTGGTTAATATTTCATTTTTATGTCCTAAGGTCACTTGGCCCTCACCAATAGCCTATAGCTATATTATACAAAGGCACACACCAACAAAGAATATATATTAACACAGAAATATCAGATTACACGTATGAATAAGCGCATTAGAGTCATCTATAGCACAACAGAAAGTCTCTTGTCATTTATTCTGTGAGATGTTAATAACTGCTTTCCACAAACACGTGAAATAAAACATCACTATAATGTCATAGCATAATAATAGTTGTCTGGTCACCAGCAGTTGCGTGTAAATACACCTGCTGTCTCTCTGACTGCACTCAATACAATTACACATTATAAACCACAAGAAAACACACATATTGACATTGAACAAACACAAGATAAAATACACACTTGAGCTTAAAACACTGTGAATCACGAGCAGTGATGCTGTTTTAAACCAAATAAATGATCCTAACAAATTGTAAAACATGACTTTTTTAGCTGTACCCAGCACCAAGAAGATTGTGTAGCTTAACTGAGCATTGCATTAGCAGGGCAAAAGGGATCGATACCAGGGAACACACATACCAAAATGCTTTAAATAACTTGAAACTTCAAACTATAAACTAAAATTGTGAGCTTCACCACAAGCTTCAATTAACATTACTTTTAATTATTTTGAAATGTGAACTGAATTAATCACAAGCTTCATCAAATCAAATGTCAGTACACTTGAAAATATGCTAGACTGGGTTCGCAGCAAGCATTAGCTGTCACTTCACATCTACTGTAGGTTAACTATAGACCTGATACAGTCCGATTATGAGTAACTCACTTCTATAGTCAAAATGGTAACAATTAGGATTGTAACGGTATGAGATTTCCACGGTATGATAATCGTCTCAGAAACTATCACGGTTTCACGGTTTGGCGGTATTAAACAATTATTATTATAATCATGAGCTACAATGACCCTTAGATTAATAAAAAACAGATAGGGGGTTTGAGTTGAACATATGGTTTATTATGTCAAACTTTTTTGAAAAAAAAAAACACTTTTGAAAAAAATTAACTTTGATTCTTAATTTATTACTATTTAAAATTTTTTTTTTTTTAAATAAAATAATGAAATACATATTAAATTATCTCAGAGCTGCTCTGGATAATTAATTTGTTCACATCGTCATATAGTGAGTGAAATAGTGAGTGAGTATAGTTTTTATTATATATCAACTATAATCAAGTGTAATCAACTTAAATTGATCTGTAATGTAAATCACTTAAATGGGCTTTAGTGTCTCCTTTTGCAGCCACTCTTCGTCCACATTTCTTGCAAACTGGATATCCATCTTAAAGAACAACCCTGCATTTGTTTTTTGGATACCCAAAATATTTCCATACTGTAGATTTTAACTTTTTTTCTGGTTAGAATTTGTAGTCTCTGGCTCTGACATTTTCTCTGCTGTACATAAAACGAGTGGAGTCTAGCAGTCAAGCCAAATTAAGTTGCATGTGCGTAGTAACGCAGGTGAGATCTGCTTTATAATTTTTTCCCCAAACCGTGTATAAGCAAATGTTTACAGTATGATAATCATGAAAGTTAATATCATGGTATACTGCCATACCGTTACAACCCTAGTACCAATTATGTCATTTTTAATGCAAAGATGACATTATTTGAGATGGCTTTGTTATGACAACTTGACATTACCAAGACAACATCTGTAATGTAAGATCTTATAGCCAGGGCTGTGTCTAGACATTTTGACGCCGAAGGCGAAACCCCTATTGGCACCCCCAAACAAGATCTTAAAATTTTTCATGCAATATTACAAAAAAAAACACAAATCATGTAAAAATTATGTGATCATGTAACACTCAAATGAAATTTAACAAAGTAACAATTTTTCCATCGTCTACACTGTAAAAAATCCAACTAATGAAATGTTGGACGGGCAAAAATATATAAGTTAAACCAATTTTTTTGTTTGAGCTAGTTGAGAGGACATATTATTTTAAGTCTAGATAAATCTGTGTTTAAAATATTAAATGAATGGTTATTTTCAAATCCAGTCAACATTCAAAATGGCTAGTGTTGACTGAACTAATTAAGACAAATTTAGGTAAATTTGTGGACTTATGACAGCTATGTTTCCTGACAACAAAATTCTCATAATATTACTGTTATTTGGTCACAAAATGTAATTGTAAGAGTTGTTCATGCGTGAATGTATGTGCTTAACGTTTAAATATGCGGTCGGTTAATAAAGATAGCGTCTATTTAAAAATGTGCTCGGACACTTTCGGACGTAGATGAGCTCAATATGAGCTCCAGAAAATCACAGACACTTTAATTTTGGGAGTACTTCGACTCGGCGCAGTAACACCCCCCCTCACCCATTATGAGAGGGAGAAGGGGAGCAGACTTTTCAGGCGAGTCGAAGTACTCCCAAAAGTGCTATTACGCCATACAATATAGTTCCTCTTTTAAATACGCTTAGAAAAGCGCTACGTTTTATTTTGTACCACCAAACTTGCTCGTATAACTACTCGTCTTAAATAGGAAAAACGTTGATGTGTTTGGTCACTTCTAACTTTATCTCTGAATGGTACCATTGAATGAATGGGGCTAAGCTAAATGCTATCGAAGCGTCGCAGCGCGCTCCAGCGCTTACGTGCACGCACACAGATGATAGAGGGATGTATCAACAATTCTTAGTTAAGGTAATAACATATTTTAATATTGAAAATGAGTAGACTATTCCTTTAACCCTGTTTTAAGGAACACAATTTCATATTTTGCTGTCCATTCTGTGTTAAACACGTGACATTCAAAATACATTTTTTTGTTTTGTTGTAGTGCTCATTTTTTCACTCATTTAAATCATTGAAGCAGCAGTCAAAATGTACATGCGCTTTTTGGCGCCCCCCGCAGCTGGCGGCACCCTAGGCGACCGCCTAGTTTGCCTATGCCTAGAAACGGCCCTGCTTACAGCAGATGGTTTGTGTGTATGGGTTTATGGGGTCACTGTGGTCATGTGTGTGTAAGTTGGGTTGAGGTAACAGACTCATGACAGTTACCAGTAAGGTTGAAGCTAATCTGTGCCATCAGCTGTCTGTTTGTTGGATGTCACCACACACACACACACACACACACACACACACACACACACACACACACACACACACACACACACACACACACAAACACACACACACACTACCGCACACCGCTGGCAATGTCAGCTTGTCAGTCCACATATGTTCGTCTGGGTGAAAGGAGAGGCGAGGACACAGGCAGTTGCCGTCTTTTTCCTGTCGTACCCTACAATCGTCCTCCTTATCTGCCTTTTATCTGTCCATCACTAAAACTATTCACATCATAAAGCTATTCTTCAAAGCTTCTCTGTGCTTCACTGTTCCTCTCGTTTTTTTAAAAATCTTTTATCCAAAACTTTTTAGTGCTGCTTTGTAATAGTGAACACGTCACATTTAAAAAAAAATAGAAACCTTATCCAAAAGCAAGACGAATCCAACATTGCACTGTAAAACAGTTAACTTAACTCAAATCATTTAAGTAAACGGTTGCATTAGACCATTCAAGTTTTAAAACACATAAATTTAAGTAGTGTGAACTTAAATATAAGTGCATAACTGCATATGACTCAATTTGTTTAAGTTCACAGTACTCAAATGTATGTGTTTTAAAACTAATAGCAACCGGTTTACTTAAATGGTTTGAGTTGAGTTAACTTTTAGGTTTTACAGTGTGGGAATCATGCTGTGGCTAGTAGTTGTCATAAAGTTAAGGCCCTCTCTCTCTCTCTCTCTCTCTCTCAAATAATTTTAATGGCAACAAACAGATAACTTTGCTTAGGGGTAATTTAAAACCAGTAATTTAGACATGAAAGGGTAAATTCATTCCAGAACTCATATTTTGTCATTAATTTATCTCCCTGATGTCGTCCCACACTCAATAGACTTTAGTTCATTTTCAGAACGCAAATGAAGATATTTTTGATAAAATCTGAGTGCTTTCTGAGCCGGTGCATCATGTGAATCTTTGTGCATCATTTATTAAATAAATAAATGACCATTTAACCGATATAGGGTAGTTTAGATTAATCCAGGATTACCCTTAGGTATAATAGGACATTTAAGTCGTTTTTACAAACAAACCTTACAAAAATCAATACTGGTGTGCATCTCGAGACAAACAATGGCGCTGGCATATGTTAAGATATGTCAATACAAGTTGTTGTTTCAAATTAAGCCATCTTAAACATGCATCTTAGTCTGGGACTAGGATAAGCCCTGTCCGCGAAACGGACATGCTTTGTAGGTTAAGTGTGATTTTTTGTTTTGTCATTGTCTTGTAATGTCTTTTATTTTGAAGTTTTAGCCTTAAATCTTATCTCATGTTTGGACTACACACAACACACACCGATATTTACAGTATATAAGTCAGCATTTATAGCTGGAGAGATGTATGCATGAAATATAGCAGTTACATTTGTCCAAGTGTGTAGTATACAACCAGAGCATGCTATCTTAGTACACAATCAACACACTTTTTCCACATTTACATTTAACTGTGTACTATATAAAGTCAACATTTACCATTTCTGACAGTAACATAGGGAAGTTCAGTTTTAAAGGAAAAATGAGTTGCTGTGCGAAAATACGCTGCTGGTGACTGATCTCTATTCTGACCTGAAAGATATATACAGAGTTTATGAGGACATTTCTGAAGTCTTTTTCTGTATGTTTGTTTGTATGTATACACAGTGTGAATCCAGGGACTATTTGCTGTGTCTGCCCACTAGATTTTCCCTCTTTCTATTGCCTAGACCAGACTTTATCTCCCTCTGTGCAGTTTGAAAACAATAAAAGAAAAGCGATGTGTCTTGTTCAGTCACTAAATAGCTGTCTCGTTTGCTCCCCTGAGGTGGCTGCACATCACTGACTGCCCCATCCATCAGCCCGACCCACAACCCTCAAACTCCCCGAATAAAGATGATAAATACCTCAGACTGTGAAGAAGAGAATGCAGGGCAAATAAGGAGAAAGTGGAAGAAAGGTGGAGAGTAAGAGTTCCCCAGAATGGAAGATAAACAAAATGTCTTTATGCATTGCTCTTATTACACATCTAATCATTTTACTTCTTTAACCCTTGAATTATGCTCCAGGTCAGTTTTGATTTTTAAGCTGTCACAGACCAAAATTAAATATATGAAGAGTTTGGTTCCAAAACATGATAAATGCCATTTAAAAAAATAGTTACAGCCAAAATCATTATTGTATCTGGTCAGTATTAAAAAGTCAATTCTTCGTTTTACACAAAATCTGACATCCGCCATGTTGTCATCTTTTCTCCTTTTTTCAAAACCGTGACAAACGCCACTCCTCCTTTTCTGCAGAATGCAATAAATCACAGCGCACCATTCCACGCATTGTAAACAATAATATGACAAAGTGTTTTGATTAATACCATTAATGTTTATTTTTTTTAATCAGTGTATACCACTAGTCAACTTAATGAATATAGCATGGATGAATGCACATTTATATATTGATTCAATAGATTTATAACATTTTGAAAAAACGTTGTATTTATTTGGATTTATTACATTTTGCGGAAAAATTATAATTTTTTATAATAAATCTTTGAAAATGAAATTATGGATTTGAATTTTTAATGTTATAATAACTTAAAGATGCTATGTGAAAGTTTGATTTGAACAGAAAATACTGGTTTTAATTCTTTTAACTTTCTTGGTATAGAAAACACGTTTATACCGAAATTAGTCAAAATGGATTTATTGCATTTCAGAACCAAACTCATCAGATGTTTTCAGTGTATGTTGTTATACTGGTGTTTTACCACCAAAAAAGGTGAGCTTTTCCTCATTATTTTCAGTTCTTATAAAGACTTCCTCAGACACAGAAAAGTAAAAGTGAATTATCATTTCTATTTTCAATGTATATGAAATACTTTGCAAAGCAGATTAATTCAGAACCACAGAAAATTCAGAGGTGAAAACAGGCAATGGGAAAAGATGCAAGTTGTGCCCCAAAAAACATGACACCAAAACAAGCACAATTTGTTAAAAATGCAAGAAGTCACATGCTTGTCACATCATGTCAACAGTGATTTCTTAAATTTGTTCAATGAGCCTCAAGAACAAAAGATAAGCCTGTTTAGAAAAAGAAAAGCTTAATTTCATTTCACCGCAAATTAAACTATTTATTTAGGATGTTTGAAACACACTTATGTAAAAAAAGAAACATTTAAAATGTTAAACATTACAAGTTTATTTTTTTACGTTTGTTAAAACAAACATGTTAAAAATTGTGGTTAAAGGATTAGTCCATTTCCTTAAAAAAAAAAATAATCATAATTTAAAATAATTAATTAATTTTAAAATGAATAAAAATAGTTTACTCACCACCATTTCATCCAAAATGTTGATGTCTTTCTTTGTTCAGTCGAGAAGAAATTATGTTTTTTGAGGAAAACACTCCAGGATTTTTCTCATTTTAATGGACTTCAATGGACCCCAACACCCAACATTTTCAACGAAGTTCAAAATTGCAGTTTCAAAGGACTCCAAACGAGGCACAAGGGTCCCATCCAGAGAAACGACCGTCATCCTTGAAAAGAAAAACAAAAAATATGCACTTTTAAACCACAACTTCTCGTCTTCCTCCAGTCGTGTGACGCGCCAGCGCGACCTCCCGTAATACGTCATCATGTCAAAAGATCACGTATGCCATATGCGAAACTACACTCCAGTGTTTACAAGTGTGGAGAAAGAGGACCGTTCCGACGTTGTTGTATGTGGAATGATACTAATTAATGTCTTTGTGTCAGTTTATTGTTTAAAATGGTCCACGAATGTGTTTTTCATATATGTAACACGTGACCTGTCCACGGCATTACACGATTACGGGAGGTCGTGCTGGCGCTTCACACAGCTGGAGGAAGACGAGAAGTTGTGGTTTAAAAGTGTATATTTTTTATTTTTTTTGTCAAAAATGACAATCATTTCGCTAGATAAGACCCTTATGTTTCGTTTGAGATCGTTTGGAGTCCTTTGAAACTGCAATTTTAAACTTCATTAAAATTGTTAAGTGTTGGGGTCCTTTAAAGTCCATTAAAATGAGAAAAATCCTGGAATGTTTTCCTCAAAAAACATAATTTCTTCTCGACTGAACAAAGAAAGACATTAACATTTTGGAAGACAAGGTGGTGAGTAAATTATCTGGATTTTTTTTAAAGAAAATGGACTAATCCTTTAAATGCCTTTTTAAAAATTATACTTTTTAATATTAAGTGTTTGTAATGTGTAACAAATACTGATACTAAAATAGTCCTGTTCATATCTATTTCCTTCTTGTTTTTGATAATGTGATATCTAGATAATTTCATTGAGTGCAATTAGGGTCAATTCAAGGGTTAATACTCTTATTGGACAGTTTTAATGGAGAGTGACAAAAAATAATTGCAAAAGCCACTAAACTCCACCTTTATTTTGAACTAAATGCTTGAGTACAAACTGAAAGGTGTCACACAGGCTTGTGTGAGGCGACATTGTTTTATGTTTTATTGTCTGTTATTTGTTAATAATGGTGTTACAAAAACTGTAAAGCAGCATTAAAAAAAAAAAACGAGTTTATCAAAATGCTACTAAAATATATATTAAGGTCGCACCATCACTACTTTTCGCTATTTGCGTCTTGCATACTGATACAAATGCAAACACTGAACTGACAAAATCTTTAACCGATAGGTTAGATTCTTTATGGTTAGATAAACAATATCTCAAGTGAGCTGAAACTATTTAAACAATCTATATGTATGAGATTTAACAGGTCTAGAGTTGAGCTCCCCAATGGCTGACTCAACCAAAAAGTCTTTCCATGCCTTCTTCGCCATATTTCCCCCCAATCATCCACATCTCCACGCACGACTAATCTCACATCAGCCCACCCGGACAAAGACGAGGGCGGACCCGCAGAGATATTCCCACCGTACTGTCGTTCCCCTCAGGCTCGGGCCTACAGGCTGACCATCCTGACTTTAATATCATGCGACAGTAGTAGCCTCTGACAGATGTACGCGTGTACGTTCGACTTTGTGATGTCACAGCGACAGTGGAAGATGATGCGTGCGTGCGTCGTTGCCGTGGTAATGGATGGAGAAATAAATCAAAGGAGATCTGGAGTCCTGCTGCAGTGTCATTGGGAATCACATCACGCGCTCACCGCTTCGACGACGCTGAGCCGCGGTGGGCCAGCTGGAGGAATTTGAATTCTCGCCGTGTACTCTTGAGACGGAACGGGACTTGATGGATTGGCTGGTGGAGAAGCAATGATAGCCTGATCTGCATCTGGATAGCCGGCGGTATTTTTTATTCGCCTCACACGCACGAGGTTGGGTGGATAAGGTCATCTTGGTGCACAGTGCGTTTGTATATGAGAAAGAGGCAGAAAGGGTTGGTAATGACCTCAGACATGTTGTACAAAGCGGCGTATTTCTCCTCCCGCCTGCCATTTTAACGGGCGGATAAAATGGCCTCAGCTGAATAATTAATACTGCAGCCCATTAACGAAGCATTACAATGGCTTCTTCTCATCGATTTTTCCTTCCCAGTCTACGCCTCTCTCTTTTTTCTGACTTTAACTTAATCGTGGTGTCCGAGCCAGGCTGTGTTCACATCGGGTCTAATCTTGGCTTGGGTTCAAATCGGTGGCTTTTGAGGGAAATGCCATTGGTGCCACAGACCTGGCAACAAATATGGGTGACACTGAAATCAAAATTTTACTCAAAAAATATTTTTAAATGACAGATTATGTCATGCATGGCTTCATCCCTCCGTGACCCTACTGATGCGGGTTTGAAGATAGGACAGATTTTGCTTCTAGTAAGAATGAAAATTAGTTGCGTCACAACTTTTCCAAACTCCCAAGTTGGCAAGAGAAGTGCGGCAAGTGCAAAACATGCAACTTTTGACAAGTTGTGTTGGAACAGCCCCAAAAGTCTGAACTCTCTTGTACGACCAAAGCTACAGTAAGTCAGATCCCCGGGTCACAGAGCTTCACAAAATCAATTCATATCTAGACAGATAGGAACAGCGGTCAATGTTTAGCTACACCGTATAGATAACACCCCCCCAAACTTATTATTGCGGACACACACACACAAGAGGAAAAGTGGATATAAAACGCTGAGTAAGGGAGGATAGTGAGTGCGTTAGAGAGATGAAGGAGATAAATATTACCAGTGCAGGTTGTTGAGCAGGGCAACTGGTCGATAATGAATGTGTCCCATTACAGAGCGGCAATAGGAGACTTCTGCTGACACCAGCACCTACTGTACCTCCAACGCATCTGATGAAACTACAATCAAAACACACACACACACACAACAACAACACAACAGAGAGCACTCACATTTAACCCCAAGTCAACAGAGTAAATTACAGTAATCCACGACCTTTTTGCAAATCTGTAATTGTCAACAGACCAACAAATGGGAATCATGATAACCCATCTTAAGCCTGGGATACCCTGCAGGATTTTTGCACTCCTATAAGATCATTACCTTATCGCACTGTGTGACATGGATCATTTAAACTTGGGAACGACAAGCATGTAGATTGTACGATGATGACACCTGTTGAATCGGAGGCTTCGGCAACTGCAACACACGTTAGTGCAACATCATCAAAATGCGCTAGTGGTAAACAAATACTGGTATGAATGTCATAGCGGCAAACACACTGTGTGTTGATCAGGCTGAATTTCTGATACTGATCTTTAGTCGCAAGACCTGGAAAACGTCCGTCTTTGAACCTCTCTCACTGTACGACATACCATCGATTAAGAGCCACAGAAATTGCCACGATTGTATCACGATGGCAATCTTTCCTTTGGGACAGACAAAAATCGTGCAGTGTGTCCTGGGCTTTAAAGAGCACCTATTCAATGCTATAAAACAACATTATTTTGTGTATTTGGTATAATACAATGTGTTTGCGTGGTTTATGGTTAAAACATACCGTACATTTTTGTAGCTCCAGATTTCACTCTCTCCATGAAATGCACGGATTCATGTACAAAACTCATCAATTTAAAAAGTGCTGTGTCCCTGATTGGCCAGCTAATCTGTATGTTGTGATTGGTCTCAAGACCTCTGACGTCAGCAGGAAATGTGAAGCTCCTTACCATGCTTGAAAAATTCGATCACAATGCAATGCTAAAAAGAGTTAACTTACAGGCTGTGAGTCCAAAGCGGGAGGAATTATGATAATGTCGGTCTTTACTACATCACCAATCCCAGGAAGTAAACTGTTGCCTACAATCCGTGTGTTTGTTGTAATCCAAGAAAAGAGATTGACATTGGATGATTACTCAAGTCATCGTTTACTTTGGGGTTTGTACCTTTTGCATATCGTTAACATGTACTAATACACACTTACACATCAAAGGAAATGTAAAAACATGAATCGGACCCATAAAATATATATTTTGTTAGTATTTAGATTTTTCATTTTAAAATTATTTACATTTTTATTATTACATTGTAATTTATTTTAAAAAATCTCACAAACACCCTGCAATTCCCGCGCAAACCACCAGGGGTGGGAAACCGTGGTACATCTTTTAAAAACTGTTATACAACAGTTCTTTCTGGTTCTAGAATCTGATTGGCTAAGAGCTATGCGATATTCTACTGATAACGGCACAGTAACCGCTTCACCTTTCGTATCATTCCGCCACCTAGTGAATGGAGGTCCTTTGAACAGGCTCATCTCTGAATGGAAAAATTGCACGGACAAACACAGATGCGCTGTTTTTAAACACTCTCCGTATGTCTCATTAGTTCACTAGCTCGTGAATCAGTCTGTGAATCCCAATCGGAAGCGATTATTCCATCAAAGATCAGCGCTCTTGGATGTTACGTTAAACTTAATGGGAGTAATGTCTTGTCACATCGTGTGGACAATTAACACTTGGAAAGAGGAATGTCTCTTCTCAGAATGCGAAAACACCGTGGAACTGCAGGTAAGCACCGCAGCTTTTAAATGTGGACATTGATCATTTATTTTATTGTGATGTGACTATTAAAACACGTTATGAGATATCGCCACTGATATATTTATAAGCAGCATGCAAAAACATCTCTCTGACACTTATAAAAAACAGTTTTAAATAGTACTGACAAGAACAAAGTTTAATAATAATCGAGTGCTCGTATTGCGTTAAGATTAAATGGGAAACCAATAGTAACATTAATATATAAGTATAGTTTTATTAACTTTTACCTCGCGCCAAAACAATAACAACACAAAAAGACACTAAATATGAATAAAAAAACAAGTAATAGTTTGATCACGACACCAAATACTGCTGATTTGATCTCATTTTGACGATCATAAACAAACAAGGCCAACATCAGAGCTAGGGAACCCCTGTCAGAGATGTAGCCCAGAGAGGGCGGTGGTCAGCGGGGCGAGTGAACATTGACGTCCGCTCATGCTTTGGTTCTCATACGTACCGAATCTTACTAAGCAAACATTTAAACAGGCACTATCTTTACTAATCGACTGCAGATTTTAATATAATACATATATATTCTCGACTGAACTAATCTTAAAACTACACTTTGTGACCAAGAAACGGTAATATAAAGAAACGGCTTTTCCGTCCATTGAGTTATTATGAGATTCAAAGCAGCCGAAAGTGTTTCCTGTCATTCTGGCCGCCCTCAAATCCGTGGCAAAGACAAAGAGGCTTTCAAATTTACTCAGTTGTTGTTTTCTAGTTTTCTTTTTTCAAACGTGTGCCGTCGAACTGTTGTATAAAAGCAAACTTGAAATAGCTTAATTTTATAAAAGTAGTTAAAGTAACATACGTTAAAAAATATGTTGACTTAAAATTTTAGGTAAACCCAACACATCACTTATTCATGTTGATAGGACTTATTGATCACATCATTTTTGACAGTGCAGTCATGGTCATTAGAGACACCACCCTGTCAAACTGCCTATATTACAAAGTCTATACTTTTATTAAATCTGCTATCAATGCTGACCCAAGACCCCATGAGCATTTATTTTAAAAACTCTACCCTTCTTCAGCAAGAATTATGTTGTATGATCTATAGGAGGACATGCTCTCTGTGCTGTGGGTATTAAAGTATAGCTGGTGTTAATACAGTATCTCTAGTTGTTTCTGTGGACTGGCAGTAAGCCCTCTTAAAAGTGACAGTCAGGTGTTTAATAGTATCTTTCAGTCTGATCATCCATCAAAGCGATCGATCACAATCCCAGCGGTTTTATTAACGGTCCTGTCAGCCGGGCCGCTACACGGTGCCCACAGTTGTCCAGGATGATAGATCATTAGCCAGTGCGCCTGTTATTTATTCTCTCATGACCTTGTGTACGCCTATTGTGAACGTATCAAATTATGAGTGCTGGGACGTGGGACGTTCAATATTCATGTGCATTAAAGTTGAGTCCGAGTGTCAGACCATTAATAAACCTAATGCACTGTGGCATAAAAGCTTTAGTGTTAAGTTGTAGTCTGATCTCCTAAAGGTCACAATTTAGCAGGTTAATACGCCTCCATGTGCTATTCACAGATTCAGGGTTGAGGGGTTAAGCGCACATAATGTGATCCGATGACTTTAGTTACATTTTACATCACAGAACTGCAGCTATTTGATCAAATATGTAACGAACAATGTTTTTAAACTGATTTAATGTAACTCCTATAATGATGATGAAGTATATGTTTATAATATTCTGAAAAATGAATCTTGCTTCTGTTGATTCCGGTCAATGAGTTTAAATAATTTAAAGAGAAAAGTTTTTAGTGTATTCATGCCTTGTGTTTTTTGTAATCTATGCGAATCTTTATTCATTTTATGCATTTTTATCAGTAAGGGGATTTCTAAGTGGGCTATTGACACAAAATTTCCACCAGATATAGCCATCAAGCCAAATATTGTATTCATACAAAGAAATCAGAACATTTAAGTATACAAGTTGAGTCATAATAAATAAAGTGAAATGACACAGGGAATTGAACACACTTTATTTAATACTTTGTAGAAAAGTCTTTGTTGGTGATTACAGCTTCTAGAGGCTTCTTGTATAGAGAGACCAGTCGTCTGCATTGCTCAGGAGTGATTCTGGCCCATTCTTCCACACAAATGGTCTTTAAATCTTGAAGGTTCTTTGGGCCTCTTTTATGAACTTTTATCTTCAGGTCTCTCCATAGATTTTCTATGCAACTTGATTTTCTTTCTTTAAAACCACTTTATTGTTTCCTTGGCCTTGTGTCTGGGATCATTGTCTTGCTTTTCATTTTCAGCTTTCTGGTAGATGGCAGTAGATTTTTATCCAGAATGTCCCGGTACATTTCTCCATTCATCCTGCCTTCAATAATATGAAGTCTGCCAGTACCCCTTGCTGAAAAGCAGCCCCAAATAATGATGCTTCCACCCCCAAACTTAACTGTTGGTATGGTGTTCTTGGGGTGGTGGGCAGTGCCATTTCTTCTCCAAACATGATGTGTAAAATGACTGCCAAAAAGTTCAATTTTGCTTTCATCTGACCATACTATAATCTCCCAATAATCCACAGGCTTCTCCAAATGCTCTTTTGCTAACTTTAACTGGGCATCAACATGCTTTTTGTTCAGCAATGGAGTCTTGCGTGGTGAGTGTGCATGAATGCCATGGCGGTGCATTGCTTAGTTTTCTTTGAAACAACAGTACCTGCTGATGCAAGGTCTTTCTGAAGTTCTGCTCGAGTTGTTCTTGGCTCTCCTGATTATTCTTTGGACTCCTCGGACAGGGATCTTACGTGGAGCACCTGATCATGGCCGGTTTATGGTGAAGTGATGCTCTTTCCATTTCCAGATAATGGCCCCCACAGTGCTCACAGGAACATTCAACATTCTGGAACGCGCCTATAACCATTCCCATCAAAATGCTTTTCAACGATAAGATTACGAAGATCTTGAGAGAGTTCTTTGATTTTACCCATCATGAAGTCTTTCCTGTGTGCCTCCTGGGTAATGTAGTGATGGTCGTTTTCGTAGCACTGCTTCATGAGGCTTCGAAACATTTACGAATCTTTTGTTTCGAATCAGTGGTTCGGAGCGTGTTTCAAACTGGCCCAAGTCACGTGATTTTAGCAAACGAAGCTTCATTACGTCATAACTGTTTCGAAACGTTTCGAAAATCCGATGGTTCACCACTAGGGGAAGTTGATCACATGACCAGTGTTTAATATGTTTCGGTGAACTCGGGTCAGTTTTATTATGCAAGTTCATAAAACATGTATCCTTCTGACTAATAACACTGCCATTTTGTCTACTTTTTGTTTATAGACAGATTTAATGACAAAAAATGTGCATAATTAAAAGGGTAGTTAGTTTTAATGATTTGTTTGCCCTAAATAAAACTAAAAACACATAATACACTTTTAACTATGTCTTAATTAAGTTAAATAATTATTAAATAATTAATTTAACATATTTTTAATAAAAATTTTGCTATTAGTTTGTAAAAAAAGTGTAAAATGTTTGGACATATCTGCTTTTACACTATTTTGACCAGCAGGGGTCGCCGGCGTGTGTGGTGTTTCGAACTGCTTCAAAAAACTGAATCAATTTTCAAAAGCAATTGGTTCAATTGATTCGAAGCTTCGAAAAGCTTCGTTTCTACCATCACTAGGGTAATGAGAAGCCTTTATACCCCATCAATTAGGACTAAAGCAGCTGATATCAATTAGTACTGATAGGGGGCAGGGTTTCTCTCTCAATATTGACAGATATCAGGTGATCTCCTGGCTTTCTATGGCATATTGCACCTTATTCAATACTTATTCCCTGTGTCATTTTACTTTATTTATTATGACTCAACTTGTATACTTAAATGTTCTGATTTCTTTGTATAAATTCAATATTTGGCTTGATGGCTACATCTGGTGAAAATTTTGTGGCAATAGCTCACTTAGAAATCCCCTTACTGATAAAAATGCTGATGTTTCAAATACTTATTTTCCCCACTGTATGTCTAATTTTAAAAATCCACAATTTCTGAGGTTCTTTGTCCTGTGGAAATTTGTAAAATGATGTATTATCTGTGTTTTAATGGCTGAATTACCAGCATCCTGATACAAAACAATAGGTTTAAAGCACACACTCTAGATATCCATCCCTCACAGCCTCGGTTTGGAATTAATATGGCGGCAGGCTGAATAAGGCGTGAGGTCACTGCATGCAAACTTTTGCGGCGTACACTTTGAAATAAAAAACAAGCATAGAGCTATTTTAATGACATATGTGACCCTGAAACACAAAACCAGTTATAAGGGTCAATTTATGAATTAAATGTATTTATTTAATTAATAAATAAGCTTTCCATTGATGTATGGTTTGTTAGGATAAAATGATACTTGGTTGATATACTATTTGAAAATCATAAAAATCTAAATATCGAGAAAATCGCCATTAAAGTTGTCCAAATGAAGTCCATAGCAAAATATATTACTAATGCATGATAAATACATTTTTAATATATTTAAGGTAGGAAATTGACAAAATATCTTCATGAAACATGATCTTTACTTCCTAATGATTTAAAAAAAATCAATAATTTTGACCCATACAATGTTTTGTTGGCTATTGCTACAAATAAACCTGTGCGACTAACGACTGTTTTTGTTGTGCGGGGTAACATATAAAGGTTATAACAGCATGTATACTTTCATGATCTCATCTTTATGCTCACCCCCTTTGAAGAAGTTCAGGCTTTAAATGGAAAGGTCCTGGTTATGGTACATAATTGTTTTTCACCGTGTGCATTGTGTTGAAAGCTAACACAAAGTGGAGTCCAGTGGAACGCTTCTTTTGCCTTTTCTCTTGTGGCCCTCCAAGAGCCCAGGGGCCCAATAAGCATCCATCTGCAGACAGCCCACTACAGCACGCTTCGATGGGCATCCGTGCAGGCCGGGTTATTTTGTAAATGTGTGTGTTTGTGCACTCCAGTGTATCTGACTGCACAGGCAGACGTTTTATCATTCCAGAGCCTTGGGGACTAAAATCCTTTCTTACAAACACACAAAAACAATCTTCAGCAGCAGCTCACATCATCAAACCCAATCAATCCATCTTCTTTGCAGGGCCACTATTAAGGGCACTTTCCATGGTATAGCGCACTTTGACTGTGAAATGTATTTGAGAAACATGTGTTTAAACTTGACTGAAACTCATATTTCACAAATTGCAGTGCAGAACGTGATGTTTTAGCCAGAACCATCTAAAGGTGGACCGAGACCAAGGCAGGGTAAGACTTTGATTTCTCAGTTGAGACTGAAACAAGACCAATGGCCTGTACCATGAAGCCGGTTTAGTTGGTTGGCCAGTTAAAGCGAGACTCCAGCCAAATATCAAAATTATGCTTCATGCCTTACTCACCCTCAAGCAATTCGCAAGCATAATTTTTTCAGACGAGCACATTTGGGGCTAATTTAATAAATGTTCTTGTTTTTCCGAGCTTAAAACGGGAAAAAACAGGGATCAGGGAACAACTTTTAACTTTAAATTTCCTTTTGGCTTTGCATTCCTCTTTCACAGAGGTAATCCACATGACTCCAAGAGTGTTATAAAGGTAGCTTCCGGTAACAACAATGTCTGGTACTCAAACAATTCACAAGAGTCACTGTGCAACACACCTATGGCACCCAACCCCATACGGCAAAAAAGGGCCAAAAATATGTTTTAAATACACTGTAAAAAAATTCTGTAGACATTAAAGTGTTACTTGCAGCTGGTTGCCAGTAACTTACTGAATATTTAAATGTATGTTATTTATTGGCATAATTTCGCTCAAAGTTAAATGAACATTAAAGATTAACACAGAGTAAAACTTAAATAACAGCATCAAGCAAAGCATTCTGGGAAACAAAATCTGAAGCAAAAAACTGAAAAAGGTTAATGATGATTTCTGGTTCCCAGAATACTTTGCGTGTAAAGATAAAGACTTGTTAATATTTCTTTAACTTTGAACAAACTCTTGCCAGTAAATAACATACATTTAAATCTAATTGCAAGTAACACCGTAATTTCTATGGAATTTTATATGCTAAATACATTTTGTTAAAAGTGAAGCAAAAATTAAATATATTTTTGAATGTGAAAATATATTTAGTTTTAACATCCATAAATTAAAATATATTTCAAAATGCTTTTCAGGGGCAACAAAATGCATTTCGTATTTTACAACCCATACTGTAAAAAACTGCTGTTAAAAACGGCCAGGTTCTGCTGTAAAATACTGTAGAAATTTACATGCTTGAATCCTTAACTCGTGGCACCTGGTTTCCCAAATCAAGGGTATTAATATGGTAACATATCATTAAATATAGGGGAGCTGTTAATTAATAGTAGTAAAACTGTAAATTTACAGTAGATTGCTGGCAACTTAGCTGCCAGTAGTTAACCCTTATGCTACAGTATTTTCCTGGCCAAAAATATTACATTTTGTATACAATGTATAAGTTTGTAAAAAATATATAAAATTACAAGAATATTTTTGCAGTTGAAAATATATTTAATTTTAATCTTTTCAAACTTGTTATGTTTACAGATTTGTAACATACAAAGTTTTTCTTCCAATGCGATGTGAATAAAAATGCTTTTAAATATATGTATGTTTAAAATATACAAAAAAGGCCAAGTAGATGAGTAGATCAGTAGATATATTTTTGTACATTTAAAATCATATTTTTTGCTGTATGGGAATGCCCACTATGCTAAAAGGATGGATACACTTTTTGAGGTATAAAGTCAGAAGAACTATGCCATCTTGTTGTAGGACCCCCTTGAAAAAATTATGGTGCATCTCAAGGGGCTATTCTTAAATAATACATTCAAAAGTTGTTCCTGATCCCCATTTTCTACCATTATAAAGTTTGTAAAAGCGAAGTCATTTACTAAAATAACTGCAAATGGTTCATCTGAAACATGATGGATGTGTATCTCAGATTGATTGGGATGAGTAAATGGGGTAATTTTGATATTTTGCCGGAGTACTAGCCTGGTTAAAACTAGACCATTCTCAGTAGTAACTAGGTTTTGGTCTGGCAAAGCATCATAGACAAATCATTTCCAAATGGGGCGTCACCAACGGACGTCTCTTAAATGCCTCGGTGTCCAACTGGATAGAACTAATACCGATCACAGCGATGAAATTTCAATGAATTTGAACAACGTGCACAGTAGTTTTACCACCCGCAAAATGGAAAACAATGGGACAAAATAAATGACTTTTGAGTTTCAAATGGCCAGTATTTTGTTATTCTTGAACCCATAGACATGGTCTTGGTGTCATTTAAAAGTTTTTTTTTCAAGCTCTTTCTATCTGAACAACTAGTTTAAGCATTTAACCATGCTGAAAATTTTACTCACATATCTACCTTTTGCACATTTTATTTATGTTCAAAAGCTCTTTCTACAGTAGCTCTTTCTAATGGTATTTTTTCAAAATCCTTTTGCTCATTTTATTTATGTTCAGTAGCTATTTCTAGCTCAAGCAAATCCACAAACTTATAAAAGGATTTATTATTTTTTACAAGGTCGTCTGTTGACTGCTGAATATAAAACCCCTTCAATATAGGAGTCGAGTCAGCAAAAAATAAAAAAAATAAAAAATAGAGTACGGGCACCTCTTTTGGGACACTTAAAGCACTGTTCCCTGCCACTGACGAGTTATCACGTCAATTAACTCTTTCCCCGCCATGATGAAATAACTCGTCAATTAAGAGAAAACTCTTCCCTGCCAATGACAAGAATTTACGGCTTTCCGCAATACCGCTATTATCCACTTCCGCGACTTATACAACTCGGAAGTAACGCCTCAAGTGAAAGAGAAAGAACTCTGTGTATGATATAAAGATCGCTCTGAATCTGATCTCTATCAAAATTCCTTCACAAAAATGAAAGTATCTCAGCTTTTTGCTCAAAATTGGATGTTTTTGAAGAAACCTACCCATATTTGAGAGGTGATAAAAAAGAGAACTGATGAGGGTAGGATGAAACTTTTTTTGTTTGAAAGCAGAGGGTCTGTTCTTTCATTTGATATATTGTATGTTTATATATTTAAAGAAGAACATTTTCTGGAAGGCATTAAACTTTTGTGAAAATCATGAAAAAAAAAAAAAACACTGGCGGGGAAAGAGTTAAGAGAAAACGCTTCACTGCCATTGACGAGTTTTTCCGGCAATCCATATTTTCGCTATTATCCACCAGGTGGCAATTTACGAAACACTAAGACATCCACTAAGGCCAAACAGTAAAATGTTTTTATTATAGCTCTGAATCTGATCTCTAACAAAAGTCCTTCACAAAAAAGCTGAGTTGTATAGTACTTAAGTATTTTTACTTTTTCAAGTACATTTTCAAGTACTCGTATTTTATTAGTCTTTTTCTTTGGAAAACATACATTACAAAACATATTATCATAATTTTTACTCCACTACATTTCATAATTTCAAGTTTTTGGTTTATATTTAAGTATATTAAACATCTAAAAATGTTTGTACTTTTACTCAAGTAAAAATTGTTTTCGTACTTTTACTCAAGAAAGTAAAAGTACACAATTTTTATGTAATTACGCATTAAATCAATTTTAATATGCAATATATAATGAATACACAGTATGATTCTATGCTTCAGAATGTAGTGAACATTTTTTAGTAAATAAAAGTAAATGTTTTCCCAAAACAAACACTCTGATAAAGCACAGATGCTTGGAAAATGCTAAAATACTTAAGTATTATAAAACTCTGCAAAAAAGCAATTATCTTAACAGCTTTTTTCTCAAAATTTGGTCTTTGAAGACATCTACCCATATTTGAGAGCTGATAAAAAGAGGACATATGGAGATAGGAGGAAACTGCTTTTTTAAGGAGAGTCTGATCTTTCATTTCATAAATTGTATGTTTATATATTTAAAGAAGAACATTTCTGTGGGGCATTAAACTTTTGTGAAAATCATAAAAAAAAATTCTGCCGGTGGTTGGCAATTTAAAAAAAAACGTTAAGTTTAGTTTGTGCAGTCCTGGGTTTTGGGTACCATAAGTAGCTAAGCTTTATGCCATGATCATCGCCATAGTAACTTACACCACATCCTGTGTAAAACGGCCTTTAGTGTGTCCTGTCACCCCTCCTCACAGCTCAGTGCCACAGCAACCCAATAGACTCATCCATCGTTCTGTGCCAGGCGTGAGATCGATCGAGTCGCTCTCTTAATCAGCTCTGTGTTGACTGCGGGGCAGAGGAGGAGAGATGGAGCGCTTGGTTACCTCCGTTCATTCACTTTGTACTTTACCTCCAAATCCTCAGCAGTCTGCCTTCAGCACCGGTGGGGCCGTCGTGTATCAGGAGTCCAGCCTGAGGGAGTCTCTGTCAGGTTTCTGGACGGTTCGGGTTCTCTGGTCTCAGACTCTGCTGCTGACGCTTGGAGTAATTGTGATGATTTATTAAAGAGGAAGTGTTGCACACTGTACATTATTGACACTTTTCCAAAATCACAAACATGTTTTAATAGCACCTTTTTATGATCCAGAACTTGTATAATCTAAGTTAACAGTAAAGTCTTTGTTGCGTTTCCAAGTTACAGGACCGTGAAAACTTCTACACTTGTTTTCTAACAGAGCAATACATCGACCTTATCCGCAGACGTGCACTGTATCTGTGAAGAAGAGGAGAGAACCGAGGTCCCATCTGTGTCCCAATCACTTACAACTCCACAAGCTTGCATTGCCTCCGGGGTCGACCGCACCTGTGTACACACAGCTGTACATACACACATACACAAACCTGCACACCTGATATTACATGAAAACAAGCACATCATTTATTGATCAAAATAATTTATTATTATACAATTACAGAAAATAAAGACTTTTATTTAAATTGAACACATTTTATCTGTAACATTGAGGTTAAAAGGCATCACACAATGATGATGCACTTGTGATTTAATTAAACATAAAACAAAGCAGCGCATTGCATTCTGGGAAAGTCTGGTCCCCTCTACTGGCTACTAATGAAGACACACACTTCACGATTAAAAAACGTCTATTAATCAAATAACTGATCTAGATATAGTTTCATTCCATGACGGTTAATCCGGTCTCTCTGAGCACTGATTCTAGATCAGACTGATGTGGTTCATTCAGACTGTTGTGGAGAAGAACTGCCGTAGCAGGTCCTTTTTATTGACCTTGCCCATCTGATTTCTTGGCATATCGTCCACTACGATCAGTCCTGTGGGGATGCTGTATGAAGCCATGTGATCTCTGGGTGAGAAATAGAAATAAGAACATTTTGGTTGTATTTGCAACAAAAATTTGCTGTTTATTTACTCACCCTCAGGCCATCTAATATATGTTTGTGACTTTTTTACTTCAGTAGACGGATAATAAAGATATTTAGCAGAAAACCTATAGCTGGCACTGAGGGGCTGGTTTGCCAACCGCCATCAACCACCACAAGAACGTGCTCATGTTTGGTAAAGGCCAAAAGTCATTATATGAATGAATAACATTTAGAAAATTTTATCTTCAGAATTTAGTTAATGCAAGTTAATATAACCACCAAACTATCACTAGTGGCTTTGGTATCAGCTGATATCATTCTGAATAATCTGCTATTGGTATCAGTGGAAAAATCAAATATCGGTTCATCTTTAGTAATAATGTTGTAAATAACGTTCAATTTCTTGCATAAACCAATCGATTGGCTTTACAAGACGTCAATAATATGTCACCAGGAGTTATGGAGATTACTTTTGTATTATATTTATCTGCTTTTTGAACTCTCAAAGTGGCGGAAACTGCTGACTTGCATTATATGAATCACAGAGCACTGTTATTTCTGCAAAAATCTTCTTTCTAAGTCTACAGAAGAAAAAGAAATTTCACCAACATTTCAGTTTTTCTAGATTTACAATTTATAGTTTTGTGTTTAAGTAAAATTATCCTTTTTGTTCTATTCTGTCAAATTACAACCACATTTTTGCCAAATACTCAATAAAAATAATGTTTTTATTTGCATTTATTAACTAAAAATTGAAATGGGGAAAACATGGTTAAAATAACAAAAAAAAGATGCAGTGTTTTTCGATCTTCAATATTGCAAGAAAACAAAAGTTCAAATTCATTTATAAACAACAAAATACTAATGTTTTTACGTGTATTTTTAGGGAAAACTCTAAAATGATTTTCAAAATTTAAATCCCTGATTTTTTTAACGCTGTCTTTTCATGTAAAACAATAATTTTGGCCTTTCATTATTATTATTTATTATAATTTTTTTCCTCCTTGTTTAGTATTTTGGCTAGCTCTGTTAATTAAAGCCACTGGAAATATTCTGGCCTAACATGCTGTATTTGTATAAAGTTGTTGTCATGTGTGTGTGTGCAGGGGCGCTGCTAAGGATTTTGGGCCCCATGAAAAGAATCTTGACAGGGCCCCCAACACAGCTGAGACTTTTTCATATTAATTTACATAAAATCATGCGCTTTTATGGTATTTTGACTATCAATGGAGTGAGAAAATTTTACTTGAATTAAGTGTTTAAGAAAAAAGAAATCTTATTTCACAATTTTTTTCTCAACCCATTGGCAGATAATTTTGCTTGTTTTAAGGACAATTTCACTTAAATTGTATATTAAATTGTCTTAAAACTAGACTTATTTACTTAGGTCATTTTGCTCATCAAGAAAAAGCATCTTAATTTAAGAATTTTTAGATATTTCTACTGAAAACAAGACAAAAAAACTAAGTTAGAAAGTCATTTTTGCAGTGTTGAATGTTTAACTAAAACTGTGTATTGTTATTTTTTCCAGCGTTTTCTTGACCTAACATTGGGAGAAAATTGAGTTCCCTTATCATGCACTTTTAACACTAGAACGGCCAGCAGCAGTCATTTTAACCGCAACATTTAAACTTATGGTAATTATCTTTAACACTAGAATGAACAAGGCGTCATTTTGACCGTTTTGAAATTTGCATAGTCAATAACTTTGTCTAAATAAATCATAAAGCCTTGCTGCTCCCTGCTGCATGTGACTTTTCCTAAAACTACATGAATTTTCATTAAAAATTTATTTTCATTAAATATTTATTGTGTGAATAAAAACAGAAATATAATAATAATAATAATCTATAATGTCCACAGGCAGTCATTTTGCGCTGTTTAAATTGAGTTTTGCCGAATCAGTCTGAATCAGATAATGTTTAAGTATTACAACTCCACATCATCTTTAAGAGATGCACTGAAACCTCAAACAGCTGATAGTAGTTTGTACAGTAGCTGGCAGAGGATTTTTATCAGAGTTCATGAAGTTAGACTGCTTGCAAGACAGGTGCAATAGCGTGGACTGCAGCAGGGTGCTGAAAGTGGGTGGACCGGCGGAGCCTCGTACAATACGGACTACCGGCACATCTGGGAACTTGCCTGTAAATTTCGTCACCGCCCCTTTTCGGGGGATAAAAAAGCAGCGCTTCCATTGGCTTCCATTCAAAATAGCGGAACAAAGCAACGTTTTTACACAGCCGGCAGGCGTAAATAACTTATGAAATCACTCAGATTAAACATGTTGAGTATTTATCTGTCCATCGTACCTGCCATAGAGCGCGAAAGATACATTAACACATCAAATTTGGTCAATATAAAAACATGTCCCTTTCATTCTCACAGCGTCAAATTTGTGTAACGCCATCCAGTGATTGCTGGAAATATCGCTAAGCCAGTTAGTTGTATGGCTGGACGGAAAAGTGCACTCATTACTCTAAATATAAAGACATAATAAATAAATACGAAGTAACTTTCAAATACGAAGTAAAATCATTCACTTGCTTCCCTGTTGACTCGATGAGGTACGAGTTTAATGTCCGGGTAAGACACCTCTGGCCAATAGGGAGCGTTGTTACACAAATTTGATGCTGGGAGAATGAAAGAGACATGTTTTTATATTGACCAAATTAAATATGTTAATTTATCTTTCGCGCTCTATGGCAGGCAGGGTGGACAGATTTCCCCAAAAGTGGGCGTGAACCTGTTCAGAGACATTCTATGATGTTGCGCCGGTTAAGCGTATGATGCCGACAACGGCTGCCTGTGAGGCAAAGCCGTGCACCCGCTGCACCCTGCTCTATCGAAACGTGCTTACTTGTCGAAAAATGCTACCGTAGAGACCTGGGGCCTCATGTGCAAAGCGTGCGCGTAAGCACAGAAAAGTGCCGTAGGCTACGATAATTGTCACGGGCGGGCGGTCCACTAACAATTTAGGCCTACTTACAAACCCACCTTTTCTTGTGAAAAATTGGGTAACATAATGTCGACCCTTTGCCTCTTTCACTTCTCTTATTTTTTTTCTCTTTACGTTTTTGACTTCCAGATTTTTGAGGCATTTTCACTTCAGTCAAGTTGATATTCTGCCGGCGCTTATAAGTGAAGTCAAGTTGTGTTGCCTGGATTATACAATTTGGGCGGACTGAACCATTTTATGATAATTGAGAGGGAGAAAGGGGCCCACGGACGTTTGTGTTTCCTGAACAAATACATTTTTTTGATACCAGGAAACAGCAAATAGAATAATTTAAAGTTAATAATTTTTGCTATTAAATATTTTTAAGCACCACAATTTTGGGGGCTTCTCTGGGCCCCCTCTTACTTGTGGGCCCCGAGAATCGTCATTGTTTACCCCCCCCTTTACAGCGCCCCTGTGTGTGTGTGTGTGTGTATTAGTGCTGGGCATATATTAATCTAGATTAATCTTATACAAAATAAAAGTAATTTTTGGCACAATATATGAGTTTGTGCTGTGTATAAATATTATGTATATTTAAACACACACACACACACACACACACACACACAGATATGGATTTTTCAGTGCCAATGCCGATTTTTTTCATCAGCCTTAGCCGATGAACGATACAGGCTGACGATTTTCTTGAGCCGATACTGCTTTTGCTCACTCAATTTACATCATAAAAATGACACAATGATGTGGCCAAATGTTACAAGTCTCAATTTTTAACATTTACTGAACTTAAAAACTATATTTAACAAATAAATAAGTAAAAACAGGTGAGGGTGCTATGGAACCATGAACTGCACTCTCCACAATGATGAGGAACTATCATCAAAGGATATTGTTTTCTAGCACTTTACTACTACAAATATAGGGGTTGTTTCCCAGACAGGAATTATCTTAAACTAGGACTAGAGCTTAGTTTAATTAGGAAATATAACAAGTTTTAACAAACATGCCTTACTAAAAACATTACTTGGGTCCATTTAGAGGCAAAACACAGGGCCCTGATGTATGTTAGGATATGTTAAAAAGAGATGTTATTAGTTTGGACAGTTTTTACATTTATTTTAGTCTAGGACTAGTCTAATCCCTGTCCGGGAAACTGCCCCATAGAGATAAGAAATAAAAACCCACTTTGTTAGGCAGAGCTTTAGATGTTGTCATGGAAAGGTTGGTTGTTTTTAGTCACACGACCTGCAATCGCTTGCGGCTTCCAGCACTCAAAATATATGAAGAGTTTCGTTGCAAAACGAGATAACCACCGTTTTTTTAATTGTTCAGAAATCGCGTTTTTTTGGTTGTGCATTCTAATTAATTTCAATGCAACTGCAGTTGGTTTGTTTTGATTTAAAACCTTCATAACTTAAAAAATACAGCTAAGTAGCACCATAAAACAAAATAATAACATGATAACATAATAATAAACATGTTTTGACAAACATTTAAAAAAATTGATTTATCTCGTTTTGCAACGAAACTCTTCATATATATATATAATCACTTTCTCACTATCAGACGTCAGTTGATTATTATAAAACAGCCGATAATCAGGGCAATGTGATAATGACAACAGTATTGTAGTTTGTACGCTCTGCACTTCTAGGATTTCATGACATAATAATTTGAAACAAGTAGTAAAAGCAAAACTATCGGTTTGTATCGGTATATGTCATTCTAGGTAACTGAATATTGCTATCAGTACAGAAATGCTGTATCGGTGCATCCCTACTTTCAAATGGCAGAAAGAAATCAGACTCACTAACATTCAGTTTCGTAAAAAAATTATTAAAGGGATAGTTCGGCCAAAAACGATATTAAACGCATGATTTACTCACCCCCAAGCTGTCCGGGTTGCATGTGTCCATCGTTTTTCAGACAAACACATTTTCGGATATTTTAGAAAATATTTTAGATCTTTCTGTTGATTAAATGTAATGTTACGGGGTCCAGCAATAGTCCACGACCTTCAAGTCCAAAAAAAGTGCGTCCATCCTTCACAAATTAAATCCAAACGGCTCCAGGATGATAAACAAAGGTCTTCTGAGGGTAATCCGTGCGGATTTTTATTAACGTAATTAACTACCTTCCGGTAGCGCCGCCATCTTACTAAGATGGCGGCGCTACCGGAAGGTAGTTAATTAGGTTAATAAAATTTTAAATATGGATATTTCTACAACAACACCGCACGGATTACCCTCAGAAGACCTTTGTTTATCATCCTGGAGCCGTTTGGATTTCATTTGTGAAGGATGAACGCACTTTTTTTGGACTTGAAGGTCGTGGACTATTGCTGGACCCCGTAACATTACATTTAATCAACAGAAAGATCTAAAATATTTTCTAAAATATTCGAAAATGTGTTTGTCTGAAAAACGATGGACATATGCAACTTGGACAGCTTGGGGGTGAGTAAATCATGCGTTTAATATCGTTTTTGGCCGAACTATCCCTTTAATGGGTTTCAAATAAAGGTCTTATGGTCTTATGACAAGAGGTACACAACCATTTTCCTCAAGTTGCCAGAGCTATACAAGAAATGCAATCAGAAGTTGATTCCTCTCAAACAGAGCTTATGTCATGAAGTCATTCAGTATTTGTCATATCACAACATACATTGAAAATAATAATAATATTGCAATATCATTCCTCCACCCAAATATTTTCCAGCTTTAAAACAAATGATATTGCATGTTGAATATGCAAAGGGTGTTAAAATATCTTTGGGCAAAATAATTACACTGTAACGGGGCACACATCGCAACAGTTTACAAAGCTGGAGTATCTGTTATGTTTATAAAACACTTCCAGTTATGTGGAATTCAATTAATACACAATACAATTGGTGTGAAATAAAGAGAAATAGTGAAGCGCCGTGTTAATTAAATATTTTGCATTCTAAAAACCTGACTGTCGCTGGTGCCTACAAGCCCGGAGGCGTCTTTATCATCTAATGTTTAGCTTGTTGTAAGTGTATTTCTCCCAAACAGGCTTCCAGCGAATTCTCTGTTTATGCCGTTTCTGCTCTCTACCCTTCTGTGCGTCAAAGATGATTTTTATTTTACTCTTAAACGCAATATTCTCCACTTCACCCTAGCAGCTTTTCTTTAGCGTGTTTGTGTGTATCATCACCTCCAGCTCATCCCTTCCTGCCTTGACTTTTCATGACACAAACAGAGTGATGAATATTCAGGATGACAGCTGGAGGTACAGTGTGAGTCTCTCTCTCTCTCTTTCATTTTCTCTATGCGTCTCTGTCTTCTCTGGGCTGCGCTGGAGGGGGCGAGCGCAGGTCAGCGGGGCGACCGCAGCATAGCACCAGCAGGCCAGAAGACGGCTGTAAAAACCCCCACACCATATGGAGCTCTCACAAATACAGAGAGACTGAGAAGCCCCGAGCTACTTCCAGTTAAAGGACATGTGTCTTGTGTCTGTGGTGGCATTGGGGCAAAAAAATGCAAGTGACATTTAAAGGTGCATTGTGTAACTTTTAGAAAAATCTCTTGACAGAAATGCAAATAATCTACGTAACTATATTATCAGTGGTGTATAAAAACCTTACTTAATGAACTCTATTGTTTTTATTACCTTAGTATGAGCCGTTTTATCTCCATTCACTGCTTGTTTTCTTACATGGAAGTCGCCATCGTGTTTCTACAGTAGCCCTAAATGGACAACGTTTCCTCCCTACGTTGTCTTAGACGATGACGTGTGGCTACAATATGCGTTTTGAAATTGAGGGGTGAGCTGTTGGTTTCAATTCACAATCTTACCACTAGTTGCCCCTAAAATTTACACAGACCACCTTTAACCCATTATGTGCTGTTGGGGAAGTTTTCATCCATTATGAGGTGCTTTTGAGTCTTAATTTGGCCACAACTTTTTCTGTGTTTCAGCAAATGGAATGATTTTTGGTGACAAATCTTATATTGACACATATTTTGGGAAAATGCTTTGAAATGTTTTAAAACTTAACAATAAAACTGTGGGCAAATTAACTAGCCTTTCATGTTGTTCGTGATGAAAACATCCACCAAACTAAACCGCTATAAAAACGTATCAGATAAATATTTTTTCACTTTTTTTGCATAAATCTGTTAGTCAACCTCAGTCCTGATCAGAACTACTAAATGTTTACAAAAATTCCAGGATTTTAACTCTTTTATTGCCAAGTTCATAAATTATGTCACTGATTTGGGGAAAACATATAAAATTACTTATTTTTTACCTTTTTTTTACAGTCTTGGGCATGTCAAAGATTAGTAAAAACATTGGCTTTGATGCATTGTTAGTTTTTGTGCAGCATCAGATTTTATTTTTTTCTCCCTTATTTCTTGTTCATGGCTATTTTTGCCCCATTGACTTCCATTATAACAAAAAATTTTGATTGCAAAGCCATGACAAAATATTATCATGCATTCTTGATTGTTGATGGTTTTCCTGTTGCAAAAAGGTGAAATTTGTAATTTTTACTGTTGATCACCATGCTGGCACCATTAACCCTTTAGACAGGCCTGTGCAAAAACAAAGCTTAGTTTCCGGCTTGTACATAGAATATAACAACATATTAGTGTGTGTTTTATGCAAATTTATGCAAAAACATTTGAAAAATAAAAATGTATCTGATAAATTTATATAGTAGTTTAATTTAGTTGATGTTTTTATCCCGAACAACACGAAAGGGTAGTGAATTTAAACAATGCACAAGGGTTAAAGAAAATCAAGAGAATGAGACAAGTGGATGCTGCGTCCTTCATGTTGCCTTCACGTTTTTCAAGCCTTTCTTGTTTCTAAATAATCTTCATTCATGAGTGTCTGCATGTATGTTTTGTTATTATATACTGTACATGCTCTCCCTGAGGGAGTCTGACGTGACATGGCCTCTGACTCAACACCCTACACACGCGCTGACGCAAGCCCTGCACTTCCAAACACACGGCTACACATCACAGGAAGAAACTCGCATCGAAGGTGCTGGTGCATTTCAGTAACATTTCATCACCTGCCTCAAGTTTTTCATCCTGCTGTAACAAGTTATCTCGCAATGTCAGCCTTTTGGCAAATCAGGTAGTAATGCTGGGTGGTTTTATTTATCAGTAAAGCATCATGTTATGGTGATATGATTATGAACAAAAAACATAAGGTGTATGCCAAATTTCCAATCTGGGTTTTATGCACATGCTGGAAATCAAGGGTTTTTATAAGATATCCTTGATCACACATGTACATTTTACATTTATACATTTTGGCAGACGCTTTAATACAAAACAACTTACAATAACTGCAGTCTCTATGATCAATGCATGCAGAACAATACATGCATACTTTATAAGTTAAGTTTAATAGTAAAAAAAAAAGATTAGCGATGCTTTGTAAAGAATCAACTCGTGTATTAGTGACGCTTTGTAAAAAAACAAATTGTGTACTTGTGGCGCTTTGTAAAGAATCAACTCTGAATACTTGTGTATTTGTGACGCTTCTTAAAAACAAATTGTGTATTTGTGATGCTTCGTAAAAAACAACGTGTGTATTTGTGACATTTAGTAAAAAAACAACTTGTGTATTTGTGACACTTCGTAAAAAACAACTTGTGTATTTGTGACGCTTCTTACAAACAAATTGTGTATTTGTGATGCTTCGTAAAAAACAACTTGTGTATTTGTGACATTTAGTAAAAAAACAACTTGTGTATTTGTGACACTTCGTAAAAAACAACTTGTGTATTTGTGACGCTTCTTACAAACAAATTGTGTATTTGTGACACTTCGTAAAAAAAACAACTTGTGTATTTGTGACGCTTCGTAATAAAACTTGTGTATTTGTGACGCTTCGTAATAATAAAACTTGTGTACTTGTGACGCCTTGTAAAGAATCAACTCTGACTACTTGTTTATTTGTGACACTTTGTAAAAAACAACTTGTGTATTTGCGGCGCTTCGTAAAAAACAACTTGTGTATTTGCGACGCTTTGTAAAAAACAACTTGTTTATTTGTGACACTTTGTAAAAAACAACTTGTGTATTTGCGGCGCTTCGTAAAAAACAACTTGTGTATTTATGATGCTTTGTAAAAAACAACTTGTGTATTTGTGACGGTTTGTAAGAAACAAATTGTGTATTTGTGATGCTTCGTAAAAAACAACGTGTGTATTTGTGACATTTAGTAAAAAACAACTTGTGTATTTGTGACACTTCGTAAAAAACAACTTGTGTATTTGTGACGCTTCTTACAAACAAATTGTGTATTTGTGATGCTTCGTAAAAAACAACTTGTGTATTTGTGTTATTTAGTAAAAAAACAACTTGTATATTTGTGACACTTCGTAAAAAACAACTTGTGTTTTTGTGACGCTTCTTACAAACAAATTGTGTATTTGTGATGCTTCGTAAAAAAACAACTTGTGTATTTGCGGTGCTTCGTAAAAAACAACTTGTGTATTTATGACGCTTTGTAAAAAAACAAATTGAGTATTTGTGACGCTTCTTAAAAACAAATTGTGTATTTATGATGCTTTGTAAAAAAACAACTTGTGTATTTGTGACGCTTTGTAAGAAACAACTTGTGTATTTATGATGCTTCGTAAAAAACAATGTGTGTATTTGTGACATTTAGTAAAAAAACAACTTGTGTATTTGTGACACTTCGTAAAAACAAATTGTGTATTTGTGACGCTTCTTAAAAACAACGTGTGTATTTGTGATGCTTCGTAAAAAACAACGTGTGTATTTGTGACATTTAGTAAAAAAACAACTTGTGTATTTGTGACACTTCGTAAAAAAAAAAAACTTGTGTATTTGTGACGCTTCTTACAAACAAATTGTGTATTTGTGATGCTTCGTAAAAAACAACTTGTGTATTTGTGTTATTTAGTAAAAAAACAACTTGTATATTTGTGACACTTCGTAAAAAACAACTTGTGTATTTGTGACGCTTCTTACAAACAAATTGTGTATTTGTGATGCTTCGTAAAAAAACAACTTGTGTATTTGTGACACTTCGTAAAAAACAACTTGTGTATTTGTAACGCCTTGTAAAGAATCAACTGTGACTACTTGTTTATTTGTGACGCTTTGTAAAAAAACAACTTGTGTATTTGCGGCACTTCGTAAAAAACAACTTGTGTATTTATGATGCTTTGTAAAAAAACAACTTGTGTATTTGTGACGCTTTGTAAGAAACAACTTGTGTATTTGTGACGCTTCGTAAAAACAAATTGTGTATTTGTGACGCTTCTTAAAAACAAATTGTGTATTTATGATGCTTCGTAAAAAACAATGTGTGTATTTGTGACATTTAGTAAAAAAACAACTTGTGTATTTGTGACACTTCGTAAAAACAAATTGTGTACTTGTGACGCTTCTTAAAAACAAATTGTGTATTTGTGATGCTTCGTAAAAAACAACGTGTGTATTTGTGACATTTAGTAAAAAAACAACTTGTGTATTTGTGACACTTCGTAAAAAAAAAAACTTGTGTATTTGTGACGCTTCTTACAAACAAATTGTGTATTTGTGACGCTTTGTAAGAAACAACTTGTGTATTTGTGACGCTTCGTAAAAACAAATTGTGTATTTGTGACGCTTCTTAAAAACAAATTGTGTATTTGTGATGCTTCGTAAAAAACAACGTGTGTATTTGTGACATTTAGTAAAAAACAACTTGTGTATTTGTGACACTTCGTAAAAAACAACTTGTGTATTTGTGACGCTTCTTACAAACAAATTGTGTATTTGTGATGCTTCGTAAAAAACAACTTGTGTATTTGTGACATTTAGTAAAAAAACAACTTGTGTATTTGTGACACTTCGTAAAAAAACAACTTGTGTATTTGTGACGCTTCTTACAAACAAATTGTGTATTTGTGATGCTTCGTAAAAAAACAACTTGTGTATTTGTGACACTTCGTAAAAAAACAACTTGTGTATTTGTGACGCTTCGTAAAATCAACTTGTGTATTTGTGACGCCTTGTAAAGAATCAACTGTGACTACTTGTTTATTTGTGACACTTTGTAAAAAACAACTTGTGTATTTGCGGTGCTTCGTAAAAAACAACTTGTGTATTTATGACGCTTTGTAAAAAAACAACTTGTGTATTTGCAGCGCTTCGTAAAAAACAACTTGTGTATTTATGATGCTTTGTAAAAAACAACTTGTGTATTTGTGACGGTTTGTAAGAAACAAATTGTGTATTTGTGATGCTTCGTAAAAAACAACGTGTGTATTTGTGACATTTAGTAAAAAACAACTTGTGTATTTGTGACACTTCGTAAAAAACAACTTGTGTATTTGTGACGCTTCTTACAAACAAATTGTGTATTTGTGATGCTTCGTAAAAAACAACTTGTGTATTTGTGACATTTAGTAAAAAAACAACTTGTATATTTGTGACACTTCGTAAAAAACAACTTGTGTATTTGTGACGCTTCTTACAAACAAATTGTGTATTTGTGATGCTTCGTAAAAAAACAACTTGTGTATTTGTGACACTTCGTAAAAAAACAACTTGTGTATTTGTAACGCCTTGTAAAGAATCAACTGTGACTACTTGTTTATTTGTGACACTTTGTAAAAAACAACTTGTGTATTTGCGGTGCTTCGTAAAAAACAACTTGTGTATTTATGACGCTTTGTAAAAAAACAACTTGTGTATTTGTGACGCTTTGTAAGAAACAACTTGTGTATTTGTGACGCTTCGTAAAAACAAATTGTGTATTTGTGACGCTTCGTAAAAAACAACTTGTGTATTTATGATGCTTTGTAAAAATCAACTTGTGTATTTGTGACGGTTTGTAAAAAAACAACTTGTGTATTTGCGGCGCTTCGTAAAAAACAACTTGTGTATTTATGATGCTTCGTAAAAAACAACGTGTGTATTTGTGACACTTCGTAAAAAACAACTTGTGTATTTGTGACGCTTCTTACAAACAAATTGTGTATTTGTGATGCTTCGTAAAAAACAACTTGTGTATTTGTGTTATTTAGTAAAAAAACAACTTGTATATTTGTGACACTTCGTAAAAAACAACTTGTGTATTTGTGACGCTTCTTACAAACAAATTGTGTATTTGTGATGCTTCGTAAAAAAACAACTTGTGTATTTGTGACACTTCGTAAAAAAACAACTTGTGTATTTGTAACGCCTTGTAAAGAATCAACTGTGACTACTTGTTTATTTGTGACACTTTGTAAAAAACAACTTGTGTATTTGCGGTGCTTCGTAAAAAACAACTTGTGTATTTATGACGCTTTGTAAAAAAACAACTTGTGTATTTGCGGCACTTCGTAAAAAACAACTTGTGTATTTATGATGCTTTGTAAAAAAACAACTTGTGTATTTGTGACGCTTTGTAAGAAACAACTTGTGTATTTGTGACGCTTCGTAAAAACAAATTGTGTATTTGTGACGCTTCTTAAAAACAAATTGTGTATTTATGATGCTTCGTAAAAAACAATGTGTGTATTTGTGACATTTAGTAAAAAAACAACTTGTGTATTTGTGACACTTCGTAAAAACAAATTGTGTACTTGTGACGCTTCTTAAAAACAAATTGTGTATTTGTGATGCTTCGTAAAAAACAACGTGTGTATTTGTGACATTTAGTAAAAAAACAACTTGTGTATTTGTGACACTTCGTAAAAAAAAAAAACTTGTGTATTTGTGACGCTTCTTACAAACAAATTGTGTATTTGTGACGCTTTGTAAGAAACAACTTGTGTATTTGTGACGCTTCGTAAAAACAAATTGTGTATTTGTGACGCTTCTTAAAAACAAATTGTGTATTTGTGATGCTTCGTAAAAAACAACGTGTGTATTTGTGACATTTAGTAAAAAACAACTTGTGTATTTGTGACACTTCGTAAAAAACAACTTGTGTATTTGTGACGCTTCTTACAAACAAATTGTGTATTTGTGATGCTTCGTAAAAAACAACTTGTGTATTTGTGACATTTAGTAAAAAAACAACTTGTGTATTTGTGACACTTCGTAAAAAACAACTTGTGTATTTGTGACGCTTCTTACAAACAAATTGTGTATTTGTGATGCTTCGTAAAAAAACAACTTGTGTATTTGTGACGCTTCGTAAAATCAACTTGTGTATTTGTGACGCCTTGTAAAGAATCAACTGTGACTACTTGTTTATTTGTGACACTTTGTAAAAAACAACTTGTGTATTTGCGGTGCTTCGTAAAAAACAACTTGTGTATTTATGACGCTTTGTAAAAAAACAACTTGTGTATTTGCAGCGCTTCGTAAAAAACAACTTGTGTATTTATGATGCTTTGTAAAAAACAACTTGTGTATTTGTGACGGTTTGTAAGAAACAAATTGTGTATTTGTGATGCTTCGTAAAAAACAACGTGTGTATTTGTGACATTTAGTAAAAAACAACTTGTGTATTTGTGACACTTCGTAAAAAACAACTTGTGTATTTGTGACGCTTCTTACAAACAAATTGTGTATTTGTGATGCTTCGTAAAAAACAACTTGTGTATTTGTGACATTTAGTAAAAAAACACCTTGTATATTTGTGACACTTCGTAAAAAACAACTTGTGTATTTGTGACGCTTCTTACAAACAAATTGTGTATTTGTGATGCTTCGTAAAAAAACAACTTGTGTATTTGTGACACTTCGTAAAAAAACAACTTGTGTATTTGTAACGCCTTGTAAAGAATCAACTGTGACTACTTGTTTATTTGTGACACTTTGTAAAAAACAACTTGTGTATTTGCGGTGCTTCGTAAAAAACAACTTGTGTATTTATGACGCTTTGTAAAAAAACAACTTGTGTATTTGCGGCGCTTCGTAAAAAACAACTTGTGTATTTATGATGCTTTGTAAAAAAACAACTTGTGTATTTGTGACGCTTTGTAAGAAACAACTTGTGTATTTGTGACGCTTCGTAAAAACAAATTGTGTATTTTTGACGCTTCTTAAAAACAAATTGTGTATTTGTGATGCTTCGTAAAAAACAACGTGTGTATTTGTGACATTTAGTAAAAAAACAACTTGTGTATTTGTGACACTTCGTAAAAAAAACAACTTGTGTATTTGTGACGCTTCCTACAAACAAATTGTGTATTTGTGACGCTTTGTAAGAAACAACTTGTGTATTTGTGACGCTTCGTAAAAACAACTTGTGTATTTATGACGCTTTGTAAAAAAACAACTTGTGTATTTGCGGCGCTTCGTAAAAAACAACTTGTGTATTTATGATGCTTTGTAAAAAAACAACTTGTGTATTTGTGACGCTTTGTAAGAAACAACTTGTGTATTTGTGACGCTTCGTAAAAACAAATTGTGTATTTTTGACGCTTCTTAAAAACAAATTGTGTATTTGTGATGCTTCGTAAAAAACAACGTGTGTATTTGTGACATTTAGTAAAAAAACAACTTGTGTATTTGTGACACTTCGTAAAAAAACAACTTGTGTATTTGTGACGCTTCCTACAAACAAATTGTGTATTTGTGACGCTTTGTAAGAAACAACTTGTGTATTTGTGACGCTTCGTAAAAACAACTTGTGTATTTATGACGCTTTGTAAAAAAACAACTTGTGTATTTGTGATGCTTCGTAAAAAACAACGTGTGTATTTGTGACATTTAGTAAAAAAACAACTTGTGTATTTGTGACACTTCGTAAAAAACAACTTGTGTATTTGTGATGCTTCGTAAAAAACAACTTGTGTATTTGTGACGCTTCTTACAAACAAATTGTGTATTTGTGATGCTTCGTAAAAAACAACTTGTGTATTTGTGACATTTAGTAAAAAAACAACTTGTGTATTTGTGACACTTCGTAAAAAAACAACTTGTGTATATGTGACGCTTCGTAAAATCAACTTGTGTATTTGTGAAGCTTTGTAAAGAATCAACTCTGAATACTTTTTATTTGCGACACTTCGTTAAAAAACGACTCGTGTATTTGCGACGCTTCGTAAAAAACAACTTGTGTATTTGTGACGCTTCGTAAAAAAACAACTTGTGTATTTGTGATGCTTCGTAAAAAATCAACTTGTGTATTTGCGACGCTTTGTAAAGAACCAACTCTGAAAACTTCTTAAATAATCTACTTGGAAAGCAAACATTTTCATTTATATAGGATTTAACTGTCGCTATTTGTTTTGTACCCACTGTTGGATGAGGAATGAAACCAAAAGTTATGGTTTTTCCTTAATATAAATGTGAATGAAATTAAAACTTTAGTAAAGAACGATTTAAAACATTATTGTTCAATTCAGTTTTGCATTTGCTCTTATATGTATATATTGTTATTTTGTTTTTCATGTAACTCTAACTTCAAGGTTAGTAAAAGTATGGCAACCATGTTCTTTGGCATATTGCCATGTGGATTACCATTGTTTGAATAAAAATATTGATAGTATTTTAACTATAATATCAAGTTCCTGTATTAAGACAAATGAAAATTTGTGGTAAGTATGGTTTTACTACAAATATCATAATATAAAAGAGCCAATATTGATTGGTCACTTTAAGTGTCTTTCTGCTGATGTTTTTTTTTAACTATGAGTTACCTGGCCCAGATCTTCAGGTCCGACAGGGTCAACATCTTTCCCTTCTTCAGCTGTACCACCGCTGTGACCTTCTGACCCCAGGTAGCATCTGGAGCTCCAATCACAGCAACATCTGTGATATCAGGGTGAGCTAACAGATGTCTCTCCACATCCAGTGCACTGATTTTATATCCTCCGCTCTTGATTATATCCACTGATGTTCGACCCATGATCCAGTACACACCGTCTCTGTAGACTGCAGTGTCACCTGTAAGAACAGCCCAAATGTTTTCAGTTCAGTTTCATGCCTGGTCCCACCCAAATGTCCTGTTTGAATAAAACATATCAAAACATCGCCTAAAACGGCACTGAAAAGTTCATATCTTGTCTCTTCACGTATGAATTCACCAGTAAGTGTTTTCTTCTCATAAGGGTACGAGTGTTGTGTGTGTTTTTTCTCGGCTGATCTCTAATAATAGGCTGTAGTCAGCTTTAGATCTTCTGCTCACATTAAAACCCAACAGCACAGAGCAGCTCAGCTGGAGACGCTTTAATTACCATCCAAAAAAAGCAAAGACTACAGACATCAGCATCTACAGATCAAACCAGGTGCAGACACATCATTGAGTTTCATTGAGGAAAGCAAAGCCAATCAGAATCTACTGGATGTGCAAAATCATTGCAGTTTAATATCAAGGGAAACATGATATACAATGAGAAACTAAAATAAAGACAAATTAATATTTACTCTTGCCATTTGTTACCGATAAAAGCTGTTAAAGTATATGCAGGATCTTAAGGTATGGATACAAACAAAATAATCTCTTTCTATTGTTACTTATGATCCGCCAGAAGTGTACGATGTACGATTTTGCATTGTTTTTGTTGCTTAGGATGTTTCTGGGAAAAAAGCTTTCTTTGGTGGGTGTGTAGCAGAGATGGGTAGTAATGCGTAACATTTACTTACATTTACTTGAGTAAAATAAAGTTTCTTCATATTTATTCATTATGAAATGTGAAGTTTATTCCAGGATTGAGTCTTCTAAGTCGATTCTTTACAAAGCATTGCAAATAAACTAGTCTTCCAAATCAATTCCCTTCGAAGCTCGCAAATAAAGAAGTCTTACGAGTCAATTCTTTACGAAGCGTCGCAAATAAACTAGTCTTTCGAGTTGTTTCTTTATGAAGTGTCACAAATAAACGAGTCTTCCGAGTCAATTCTTTACGAAGCGTCGCAAATAAACTAGTCTTTCGAGTTGATTCTTCACGAAGTGTCACAAATAAACGAGTCTTCAGAGTTGATGATTTCCGAAGCGTCGCAAAAAATTTGTCTTCCGAGTCGTTTCTTTACAAAATGTCGCAAATAAACGAGTCTTCCGAAATGATTCTTTACGAAGCAACGCAAATAAATGAGTGTTCTGAATTGATTCTTTACAAAGCATTACAAATAAATTAGTCTTCTGAGTCGATTCTTCCCGAAGCATCACTAATAAACAAGTCTTCAGAGTCAATTCTTTACGAAGCATCGCAAATAAACTAATCTTTCGAGTTGATTCTTTACAAAGTGTCGCAAATAAACTAGTCTTTCGAGTTGATTCTTTATGAAGTGTCACAAAATAAACAAGTCTTCTGAGTCAATTCTTTTCAAAGTGTTGCAAATAAACTAGTCTTTCGAGTTGATTATTTTACGAAGCGTCGCAAATAAACGAGTCTTCCAATCGATTCTTCCCAAAGCATCACTAATAAACAAGTCTTCCAATCGATTCTTCCCAAAGCATCACTAATAAACAAGTCTTCAGAGTCGATTCTTTACAAAATGTCGCAAATAAAAGAGTCTTTCGAGTTGATTCTTTTACAAAGCAGCGCAAATAAATGAGTATTCCGAATTGATTCTTTACAAAGCATTACAAAAAAAGTCTCTCCCGAGTCGATTCTTTACGAAGCGTCACAAACAAAAATGAATATTCCGAGTGGTTTCTTAACAAAGTGTTGCAAATAAACAAGTTTTCTGAGTCGATTCTTTACAAAGTGTTGCAAATAAACGAGTCTTCCAAAACGTCGCAAATAAATGAGTTTTCAGAGTTGATTCTTTTTACGAAGCATCACTAATAAACAAGTCTTCCGAGTCGATTATTTACGAAGTGTCGCAAATAAATGAGTATTCAGAGTTGATTCTTTACGAAGCAGCGCAAATAAATGAGTACACTGAATTTAATCTTTACAAAGCATTACAAATAAATGAGTCTTCCGAGTCAATTCTTTACGAAGCGTCACAAAAAAAAAGAGTCTTCCAAGTAGATTCGTTACAAAGTGTTGCAAATAAACGAGTCTTCCGAGTCGATTTTTTACGAAGTGTCGCAAATAAATTAGTATTCCAAGTTAATTGTTTACGGAGCATTTAAAAAAAAACAAGTCAATTTTTTACAAACATCCAAATAAAGCATTGCAAATAAACGAGTCTCCTGAATCGATTCTTTACAAAGCCTTGAAAATAAATGAGTCTTCCGAGTCAATTCTTTTGATTAAAGGTCCCGTTCTTTCTGTGTTTTGCAGCTTTGATTGTGTTTAGAGTACGCAATATAACGTGTTCATGGTTCACGTTTAAAAAACATGGTATTTTTCACACAATTTACTTATCTGTATAGCACTGTTTTCACTGTCCTAAAAACGGGATGATGTCTTCCTTGTTCCCTCCTTCAGAAATACGTATCGAGTTCTGATTGTGTAGTTTGTTTAGTGTGTTGTGATTCGATAGCAGCTAAGCTAGCCGTTAGCTTAGCTAGCCATAAGCTTAGCTAGCCGTTAGCTTAGCTAGCCGTTAGCTTAGCTAGCGACTGACGTATTCCTGTGGGCGGAGTTTAGTCAAAAACTGTTCTAGTGACGTCATTAAAGCAGGAAGTAGAGGACTGTAGTCCAAACCAGCCGTTCGCTGCAGGCTTTGAAAGGAGAATTCTGTTAAAGAAAATATATCGCCTGGCAGTGAACTTTGAGCTTTATCATTTCACAGCTATTTTTAATGCTAATATAGCACATTAACTAGGGTTTAAAAAAAGTGATCAGAAAGAACGTGACCTTTAAACAACAGGCAAGACCTTTTGAATTGAACACATCAGTGTACATGTACAAGTCAAGTGATCTATGCTTTGCAAGACCGAACTATACTTCATGGTTAAGAGAACAGGATTGACTTTACCCGTTACGATTAGAGGACAAACCGGTTTGTAAATACCACTGTCTTCTTAAAAAACAGATTTTGTAAATGTATAATGTTGCCATCGAGTGTTGGACTCATCTGTGGCAGGAACACGAAACAGATGAGTAATGACTCATTGCAGGTGAGTGTGAAGGAGAGGAAAGAAAGCGAATTGGTCAGAGGTGTTGGAAGTCCAGCGTGGATGGTTATTGAGTGCCGAGCCCCAGCTGTGGCTACAAGAAGTCGAGAAACGAGAACACGTGTGTACAGGTTAAGAACTGTGTGTAATGGGTTATAGTGCATCTGTGTGTAAGGGTTAAAATGATGGAGGCAGGGGCAACTGGACACACATCAGCAGGCCGTGACTGGTTGGAGGCGAGAGACTGTTGATGGGTGACACTGGAATCACGTTTTTCATCCACACCATCAATCTATACATCAGCGTGACGCTTTCTGAAGCAAGCACGGCGAAACCATTGCACACATAGATTTGAACAAACCTTTAAGTAAAAATGTGGCTAAATTGTTTTGTTTCACAAATGAAGGAAAGTCCAACAACAACAGACCTTTCATTTTTGGGTGAACTTTTACTTTTTCCAGTTCTGCTTTGATGTCTACATTATTTTTATACAAAATGTACATACAAAACAACCGTCTATCCCTCCATTACTAAAAGCATAAAAAACATACTTTCCCCATCACTTTCTTTCTTTGCCGATCGCTCCCCCATCTCTATCTCTCCTTCTCCATCGAGAAGCGAGGCATCAATAGAGGGCCCATCTGTTCCCATACATCAGCCTCTTCATTTCAGTTTATTAGCTGGGATAAATCATAAATATTTCATTATACATCACGGGCGGCTGTCGCAGGGACGGTGCAATTTATCAGCGCTGCCCTCTCTTGCCGCCCGGCACCGGAGCAATAAGCTTTCCAGTCTATTAAACAAGATTGATACAGTGTGTAAATTTAGATATTGGGAATTTCTTCACAGACCACTGCACAGCAGTGATAGGCTGGGGTGAGGAGGGAGGGTGGAAGGAGGTGAAGGAGAAGTGGGTTGGTGAAAAGACATGGGGAGAGAGAGAGAGAGAGGCCAAGGAATTAGGAAGATGCAGAAAAATGCCTGGGTGTTAACAGCAATAAGAATGTATTTACACTCGCCCGGTCCCTCTTTAAAATAAACCCACCCGCAAAACGCAGGGCGTAATTTGGTCACGGCGCTGTGGTTCCCTTCTCATGGAAATGAAGTGGAGAGTGTGTTTGACATGGAGACAGATAAGCAGGGTGAGGGACGGCTCGGCATTTACGGATGTTTTTGTCCTCTTTAAAAATCCATAATGCCCCTGGGGAGGACTCAGAGGTCGCAGGAAATATTAAACCTTCATGTCAGCGGGCAGCGTTTCGGACAAGAAGAAAAAGAAGATTGATGTCAATGTGTGGATTTAAACTACTAGTCAAGACGGATCTGTGCCAATAAACAGTCTGGGTAGTGTTACGGCTACAGCAGGCCCTTACACATTTCTGTTGCCGCTCTGTACACAAAATGTGAAAGTGATTTTGGAGATACCGCATTGAATATTTCCATTATTAACAGCAATAAATTATTAAATGATATAACCAGAGTGAGCCACCGAGAAATATTACAAACTTTATTGTCTTAAAATCTAATTTAAATAAGCAGGGTAGCACGTTCAACAACTGGTAATTAACAAATGATAATTAATATACACATACAGTAATAAAACACAAACCCTAAAGCATGTCTGTAAACTGTTTAAATCATCTGGATTGAGTCTGATTAATGAACAGAAAGTGATGTCTCTGTGCATCTCAGAACTATTGTGATAAACAAGCTAGTCAAGTTAACTGGTAAAAAGTAGTTGTGAACCGCTGGTCCAGTCAACTAGTATAAACAAGCAGTTGTAAAATGTTCAGTTAACAAGCAAAAACTAGCAGTCATGAACAGCTAGTCAAGGTACCTCCTAAAAAGGGAAACACAGCTAGTTCAGTTAACTAGTAAAACAAGCAATCGTGAACTGCTAGTACAGTTAAATCGTTAAAATAAGCAGTTGTGAAAAGCTAGTCAAGTTAACTAGTAAAAAAGAGCAGTCGTGAACAGCTAGTCAAAGGAAATAGTAAAAATGAGCAGTTGTGTATACAGCTAGTCTTGTCACCAAGTATAAACTAGAGTTGTAAACAGCTAGTCCAGTTAAATCGTAAAAATGTGCAATTATGAACAGCTATTTAAGTTAACTAGTAAAAACAAGTATTTATGAACTGCTAGTATACTTAAATCGTAAAAATTAGCATTTGTGAACAGCTAATCAAGTTAACTAGTAAAAACAAGCAATTCTGAACTGCTAGTCCAGTTAAACCGTAAAAATAAGCAGTTGTGAACAGCTAGTCAAGTTAACTGGTAAAAACAAGCAGTTGTGAACTGCTAGTCCAGTTAAAGGACAAGTTCAGTATTTTACACTTAAAGCCCTGCTTTCAGATTGTTTATGGTGAAATAGAACGGTTTTGAATGAAATTTCGACATATGCGGCTGCCCCGAGAATTTTCGGGTGTTTGTGTTTCACCTCTCACCTCTACAATGGGTTTATAGTTGCACTGGAACAATCCTTCCTAAAATGCATTAAACTTTCGTTCACAAAGACGTGAAACTCACAGAGTGGTCAGGGGTGTTCACTGGTATGCTCACACAAAAATCGCTGCAAAATACGCATTCCAATCTGAAAACAGGGCTTTAAGTGTAAAATACCGAACTTGTCCTTTAGCTGGACTAGCAGTTCACAACTGCTTGTTTTTACTAGTTAACTTGACTAGCTGTTCACAACTGCTTATTTTTATGGTTTAACTGGACTAGCAGTTCACAACTGCTTGTTTTTACTAGTTAACTTGACTAGCTGTTCACAACTGCTTATTTTTATGGTTTAACTGGACTAGCAGTTCACAACTGCTTGTTTTTACTAGTTAACTTGTCCTTTAAACCATAAAAATAAGCAGTTGTGATCAGCTAGTCCAGTTAAACCGTAAAAATAAGCAGTTGTGAACAGCTAGTCAAGTTAACTAGTAGAAACAAGCAGTTGTGAACTGCTAGTCCAGTTAAACCATAAAAATAAGCAGTTGTGAACTGCTAGTCCAGTTAAACCGTAAAAATAAGCAGTTGTGAACAGCTAGTCAAGTTTACTAGTAAAAACAAGCAGTTGTGAACTGCTAGTCCAGTTAAATCATAAAAATAAGCAGTTCTGAACAGCTAGTCGAGTTAACTAGTAAAAACAAGCTAGTCTTGTCACCTAGTATAAACTAGAGTTGTAAACAGCTAGTTGAGTTAAATCGTAAAGATAAGCGGTCATTAACAGCTAGTTAAATTAACTAGTAAAAACAAGCAGTCGTAAACTGCTAGTCTAGTTAAATAGTAAAAATTTGCATTTGTGAACATTTATCCCTGTTAACTAGTATAAACAAGTTGACAAGGCCTAGTATGAGATGCAGCCAGAGCTTAGTTGCACTAAAGACCTCCGATTCCTCTGGTCACAGCCTACTGGCTTTCCTAATTAAATTGATAAGAAGGTTTATTGCAGAAGTTTCTCTTAAGTAAGCCTTTGTGAGATATTTAAGAGGAAACAGCCATGCTGCATAGTAAACAAAGACCAACACATGATGATGCAACAGAAAGTAAGAGTACAACAAGAAATGCTTTGAAAGCATACAGTAGTTTTCTTTCACAACACATCCACATATGATGTCATCACAAAGCCGGATCTAATTTTTGATTAATAAAGAGCATTGTCTTTCAAGTTTATTTTAGACCAGTGGTTCTCAAACAGGGGACCGGAGTCTTTGGTACTGTAAACTTCATAAAATAATTTTAAATAAGTTCTATTAAAATAAACAAACTTTAAAACGCTGAAAACATTTAAATTAGAAGTCTAAAAACTGCAGAGCTCTCATCCATTTTTACATGTCTTTAATATTAGAGGACAAAATGTGTCTTTCTTGCATCCACACAAACAAACACACCTGACATCTCCCGGCATTTATAAAACATAAACAATCTGTAAACAGATGAAACGCGCACGCACACACACGCTTGCATGAGTGTCTGAAGCGGAGCTGACAGCTCTAGAAAGGGCAGTGGGAAAGAGGCCATGTTCCCCGTCCAGCACACTTACACATCAGTGAACAAACACAGCGCTCTGACAAACCGTGAGATTCACCTCAACACACACGTGTATGTGTGTGAATGACTCTATATTCACTGACAGCCACCAAAACAAAACATCCTCACAAACACACGGTGCTTTTCTATATTCTAAAGGGAAATAAGAGAACAAAACTTTATAACTAAAAAGTCACAAAAAGGTTATAGGAAACATTAACTTAAAAAGCATGGATACGGATGTGCTATTTTTAGGGTATCATGAATTAGAATGCACTAATTCCAATCATGCACACAGCTAGTATGCCAGTTGGGGTGTCGCCAAAGTCTTATTTAGGAGTGTATACTTTGATTGATTTAATTTGCGTAATATAATGCAACAAGAGGGGGCAGAACTGTTTTATGTTAATATCTCTGATTGCTCAGCTTGACTGAAATCCACCATCATACTACATTTACATGTATCATTCAAATGCATAATTAAAAGCTTTCAAAAAATAATAATTATATCAGATGTGATTACACTGTACTACAGATCAGAAATCAGAATTTATTGATTGTGTACTGATTCCATGTAACGTTTATTGGTTATCGCGAGTCTCGTGACTAGTCATCATATTTATTGTGATAAAACAGTCACGATATGCACAAAAACAAATGATTGTCTTACATACCGATGTAGAGCCAGTGTTAGGGATGTGCAACTAATCGTTTATGATTTTCAATTTTGATTTTTGATTCAATCTATTACAAAAACAAGATACTGTAATCGAGGTACAACGATTATCTTCAGTTTTCATTCAGTTTTTGTTGTTTCGGTTTGTGTTACAAATCCAGCGTGCCATGATCAGCACGAGTAAATCAGCTGCACCACAGCGCCTCTCTCTTGTGCGCTCGCTCGCTACTCTTATGGGCTCTCGCATCTGTCCGAAGTCAGATTGCGAAGTAATAATCCTGTTTATATTTGTAAAGTTTTAGCTGAGGCAAAACTATCCCTCATGTTTTAAATATGAATCCGATGTGTTTGTAAGGCACTTCTGAAGGCACCAATGCTTTGACAAAGATAGCAACAACACTACAAATGCATTGAATTGAGTAAAGTACAAGCTCCCTTTTAAGACATGGAGATCCTCTTCTGTCTTTACCTCCTACAACCTGAATGTTCATCAACTTTTTTAGCTGTGTGCACCATAATACTTAATTCTGTGTAACTGGAACCTGTTGTACACAAACGTGGACAATAACTGCTTCATGTTCAATGACAAATATTTGGTTATTATATTTATTGGTTCTTCCTAACCCCAAAATGGAAAAAAGACAAACCAAAGCTCGGGTCTTATAAGGTTAAAGTCCCTTCCAAATTTCATAAATCCCTACAGTCATAAAAAAAAAATATATAAAAATATACACGCGCACACACACACGCGCACGCACACACACACACATACTGTACTTGGTAAAAAGGTTAAATAAATGCATGTTTTCAAAGTCATTGAGTAATTGTGATTATGATTTGTATCAAAACAATCAGGATTATGATAATCTAGCAGCACTACTGCCATTTTAGATCTAGATGGGTTTACAATACGAATAATTTTTTCTCACAAATGTATCGTTTCGCTTCAAAAGACATAAATTAACCCACCGGAGTCATATGGATTTTCTGATGATGGAATGCCTTCATACAAACGGACACTATTCAATGTCATTAGAAATGAAGAGCCAGGATATTATTTAAAGGTATAGTTCACCGAAAAACGAAAATTCTGTCATTTACTCTTTGTTCCAAACTTGTATGAATGTCTTTGTTCTGCTAAACACAAATGAAAGTATTTGAAAAAATGGAAAGAGTTAACTCGTCAATAAATGACAAGTTTTTCCGGAAATCCATATTTCCGCTATTACTCACTAGATGGCGCTCTTATCCCACTTATAAAACCCAAATATTCCCTTAAAGGCGGAGTGCACAATGTTTGAAAGCCAATATTGATATTTGAAATCACCTAAACAAACACGCCCCTTCCCCAATAGAAACTGGACCTTCTTTTAAAAGACCCGCCCCACACATACGCAACCCGGCAAGGGAGTCGGTTAGTAGACACACCCCTTACTGCTGATTGGCTACAAGTGTGTTTTGGTAGTCGGCCCGTCTCCTTTTCCAAAGCGTTTTTTACACATTGTGCACTCCGCCTTTAAGGCAAACAGTTCAAACTCTGTGTATGTTTTGATGATCGCTCTGAATCTGATCTCTATCAAAAGTCCTTCACAAAAATGCAATTATCTCAGCTTTTTGCTCAAAATGTGGTATTTTGAAGAAACCTAACCATATCTGAGAGGTGATAACCACTTCCATGGTATTTTTTCCTACTATGGAAGTCAATGGTGCCCCAGATTTTCTTGGTTACAAACATTCTTCAGAATATTGTCATTTGTGTTCAGCAGAACAAAGACATTTATACAAATTTGAAACAACTTAGGGGTGATTAAATGATGCAAAAATTATTTTTTTTGGTGAACTTTAATATTTTTATATTATATTCATTTTCCCTTTAATAGAACTTGAAATGTGTTCGGCTAAAGAAAGAAAGTTACTGTATTTACACCTTGGATGGTATTCAAGTGAGTAAATTATGGTCTTATTTTCATTTTTGGGTGAACTATTCCTTTATATATTAGTATTTTTAGTATTTTGTTAAAGTAAAACTATTGCATTAAGCCTTAGGTACACATAACACGATAGCAGTCATTTGGGTACAGAAACGGAGTTATTCATTCGGTGAGTGAGTCAATACACATTACACATACACTGACAATACACAAAAGCAATAACTCACAGTCCTTTTGATCAATACCTAATAAAGAGTCAAATTACACTGGATGATACGTGCAGTACGTCTGTAAAACAAAATGCAGAGATTCAAAAACCTTTAATTTATTTTTATTTTATTTATTTATTTATTTTTATTTATTATTTTATTTTATTTACATATGAAACGCTCATTTGCGGACCATTTTAAACAATAAACTGACACAAAGACATTAATTAGTATCATTCGACGAACAACAACATCAGAACGGTCCTCTTTCTCCACACTTGTAAACACTGGGGCGTAGTTTCGCGTTCGTCCTCTGTGACCTCTTGACGTGATGACGTATTGCGTGAGGTCGCGCTGGCGCATCACAGGACCGGAGACAGACGAGAAGTTGTGGTCTAAAAGTGCATACTTTTTATTTTTCTTGTCAAAAATGAGAATAGTTTCACTAGATAAGACCCTTGTGCCTCGTTTGGGATCGTTTGGAGTCCTTTGAAACTGTTGAGTGTTGAGTTAAGTGTTGGGGTCCATCAAAATGAGAAAAATCCTGGAATGTCTTCCTCAAAAAACACAATTGCCTCTCGACTGAACAAAGAAAGACATCAACATTTTGGATTACATGGTGCAGAGTAAATTATCTGGATTTTTTTAAAGAAAATGACTAATCCTTTAAATAAAATGGGTTTGCACATTTAAAACGCGAAACTGCAGCGTGTAAGCTAAGAATAAACTAAACGTTATAGTCCCCTGATGTAGACGCTAATATAGTTAATTATGTGGGTAAACAAAAAAAGGACGCCTGATAGTTCTCAACGCTGTTCTGTACAATAACTAAAGCTACACTTTGATTCTTGTCATTTTTCATAACTGCATTACAGGATAAATTTTGCCCGTGTCCTTTAAATCCCTGTGGTACAGATTCACGGCCATCAGAACCATATCCATTCATATTCATAGAGGCAGGAGGAGAATTTCTTCATAACTCAAAAGTTGGGAAGGACGAGTAAAGTAGGCCAGGTCAACATCTGGAGAGGTCAGTCAGCCCCTCGGTGGGTGTGTGGGTCACAGGGCAGACATATCTTCAAGACGACCTAAGAGCTGTTGAGCGCCAATACCAATATTTCACACTAAAGAGCCACAGAGCACACATGCTTTTGTGTGTGTTTGTCAGAAGGACCTTCAGATCTGTGTTACCCTACAGCCACATACAGCATAACACCAATATTTACTATAGTGCTTTGGTTTGAAAAGCTATGACATGTTTATATAATACATCAGCCCTATTTTTCATGCATCATCTGAATGCTATACACATCACACTTGGATAATGTGCACTAAATACAACACAGTTATTCTATCTTTAATTAATTAAAATCATTAAAGACAGAATTGAAGCAAAACTACCTTCCGAACTTATAGAAAATATTCCCATAATAAGTCCCACAAAATGTTTATGCTTTAATTGATATTACAAAAACTGTATAAATGTAATTGTATTAACCACTTATAACAAAGTTGGTTATTGCATTAAACAAAGTTGTAGTTCATCACATAAAAGCGGTAGTAAAATAAATAATGAATAAAATAAAATAAATAATGCTGTTAATTTACTCACTCTGTTGAAGAACTTTAGACTTGAATCCTAAACTAAATACTCAAATAAACAATTCTAATCAGTATCGCACATTTTTACCCAGGACCACACAATTTTACTCAGTACCGCACAATTTTAAACAGGACTGCACAATACAACCCAATATTAAAGCACAACGCTACCCATTAGCACCGCATAACGCTACCCATTAGCACCGCACAAGCTACCCAATAGTACCGCACAACGCTACTCAATAGCACCGCGCAACGCTACAATATAGTACCGCACAACTCTGCCCAGGGCTGCACAACTCTGCCCAGCACCGCACAATTCTGCCCAGCACCGCACAATTTTGCCCAGCACCGCACAATTTTGCCCAGCACCACACAATTCTGCCCAGCACTGCATAACTCTACCCAGTACCGCACAATTCTGCCCAGCACTGCACAATTCTGCCCAGCACTGCATAACTCTACCCAGTACCGCACAACGCTACCCAGTATTGCATAATACAACCCAATAGTATCGCACAATACTACCAAACACTGCATGACGCTACTCAGTACTGCACAGCCCTACCCAGTACCGCACAATTTTACCCAGTACTGCACAATAATACTCCCCAGTACCGCACAATACTACCCAGTACCGCACAACACTACACAGTACCACACAATACTACCCAGTACCGCACAATACTACCCAGCACCGCACAATTTTGCCCAGCACCGCACAATTCTGCCCAGCACCGCACAATTCTGCCCAGCATTGCACAATTCTGCCCAGCACCGCACAATTCTGCCCAGCACCACACAATTTTGCCCAGCACCGCACAATTTTGCCCAGCACTGCATAACTCTACCCAGTACCGCACAACGCTACCCAGTATTGCACAATACAACCCAATAGTACCGCACAATACTACCAAACACTGCATGACGCTACTCAGTACTGCACAGCCCTACCCAGTACTGCACAATACTGCTCAGTACCGCACAATTTTACCCAGTACTGCACAATAATACTGCCCAGTACTGCACAATAATACTGCCCAGTACTGCACAATACTACCCAGTACCCCACAATACTACCCAGTACCGCACAACACTACACAGCACCACACAATACTACCAAGCACCGCACAATACTACCCAGTACCACACAATTCTGCCCAGTTACGCACAATTCTATGCAGTAAGGAACAAACAATACAACTACTAAATGTACTCGCATCAAGCATGATTGAATTTTCCAAGTACCACACAATACTACTTAACACTGCACAACGCTACTCAGTACTGCACAACTCTATCCAATACCACACAATACTACCCAGTACCACACAATACTAACCAATACCACATAATTCTACCCAGTAAGGAACAAACAATACAACTACTAAATGTACTCACATCAAGCATGATTGAATTGTCCTCAGATGGCTCCTGGTGTATAACCACAAGGTAACCTCTGCCTCTTACTGACTTTGATTTCTTCACTCTTAATGTCAAGTTTAACAAGATTAACATCACCTGATCTGATGACAAGTCTCTTTCTTCAAAACACAAAGAGGGTGCAGATATTTTTCTGAACTCCAGAAGGGTGAGACATAAAGATACCGGATTAGATATCTTCCGCTTCTTAATGCACAACCCATTTTGAAGATATTCTGGATTAATAAAGTAAGAATAACTTCTGTGTGTGTGTGTGTCATCAGTGAAACTCAGAAAGGACTGCAGTGTAACCTGTGGGTGGAGGTCACAGGAAGGATGAGAAGAATGGAGAAGAATTGAGGAATGGCTCTAGATTCACATGTAATCAAGTCATGCCTGAGGTTGCTGGGAGTGATGAATTGGCCGCCCAGCAGACTGAAACTTCACTGATGAACCGAACAAAGCAAATAAACTAGACAAACTCGCCCATATATCATTAATAATAGTCCACAGACTGATCTGAGAACAGCGCTGGTGGAGATAGAGAGTGAAACAGCTAGTTAACATTCCACCCAACGCTTCGGTGCGCGGGATTCAACCCTGTTACCACCCCACGTGTTATTTACGAGCAGCCAGTCTAATGTGCATTCCCAAACCAGCGCTTACCCGAGCGCACCCGACTTTTAGCACGCCTCCATTACTCATAACTATGTGTGCGCAGCATTTGGAAAACTGCTAATGCTTCTCCATGTGCCTTGTTTATTTATTTATTTATTTTCATTTATTGTTTCCCCGAGTGTAATTCATTCCAGGAAAGGCTGTGAGCTGAAATGATAAAGGTATCACCTAATTTATCTTTTCATTTCTTTCTATCTTTTTTGTATTTTTCAATACACATGCTTGCTAGAATAAACAACAGTATTGCTTACACACATAAAACATGTTGGCAAAAAATTCAGTACACAACCAAAGAGCAGCTCAGCTTACGGTGACTTCACTTAGTGCATACTTTAAATAAATGTCAAAAACTTTTTTGAACGGTAAGATTTTATCCGATTAGTCGGCTTTACACCCATGAACTCCCCTCAACTAAGACCATGGCCTTGCCCACACGAATACTTTATAGTTTGAAAACATATCTTTTCTCTCAGTTTGATCCTATTCTCCACACTATGTTAGCTTTTATCAACAAAAATTAAGCTTTTTAAAGGAAAACACAATTTTTCAACATTTCACTATGTTCTTACCTCAACTTAGACAATACATACATATCTTTTTTCAATGCGTGCACTTTTAATCTTTGTACAGCACGTCGTGAATGTGTTAGCATTTAGCCTAGCACCATTCATTCCTTAGGATCCAAACAGGGATGAATTTAGAAGCCACCAACTTACAAGAGTAAGTATGGTGGCACAAAATAAAACTTAAAACCAGTGTTTTTTTTTTTTAAGTTGCCAGCCAGCGGCAGCATTTTTTTTTATGATTTTCACAAAAGTTTAATGCTTTCCAGAAAATGTTCTTCTTTAAATATATAAACATACAATATATCAAATAAAATAAAAGACCCTCTGCTTTCAGAGATCCTACTTTCATTAGTTCTCTTTTATTACCTCTCAAACATGGGTAGGTCTCTTCACAAAATACCAAATTTTGAGCAAAAACTGAGATAATTGCGTTTTTGTGAAGGACTTTTGATAGAAATCTGATTCAGAGGAATGACCAAAACATACACTGAAGTTGAACTGTTTGACCTGAGGGGTTGCTTCCGGGTTTTATAAGTTGGGTAAGAGCGCCATCTGGTGGACAATAGCAGAAATATGGATTGCTAAAAAACTCGTCATTGGCCAGGAAGCGTTTTCTCTTAATTGACAAGTTAACTCGTCAATGGCGGGGAAAGTTAAAAGAGACAAAATGTTTAATCAGTTGTGGTTCGAAGTCTTACATTTTCTCATTTTAGACTTTTCGGTGGGGATGAGCAACTTTTGGAAAATGCTAGAGGATGAGGAGCGTTTTAAATGAAAACATAGTTTTCAAATGTACGTAGCTTAAGTGAGACTAGAGTACAGAAAAAGTAAAAAAAAACAATAATGTAATAAGTAAGTTAATATTTCACTTACAGACAGAATACAGCAAATGCCAAAGCCAATATAGATGAAGATAATGATCCCAGATTCATAATGAAGCCCTAATGACCTTCAAGCTGAGTTAATGAGAGTTTGGATTACTGATGGAGAACACAGAAGCGAATGAGAAAGAGAGAGAGAGAGAGAGAGAGAGAGAGAGAGAGAGAGAGAGAGGGGGGGGGGGGCAAACTAAAGCAGGAAAATCATTGCTCTATGATTGGCTGAAAGGTTCCAGTCACAGGCCACACTAAAGCCTGGGGTATAGTTTGTTTTTTAAGCGTACGTGACCGTACACGCACAACCGAATGCACATATGCGTACATAGGGGTTTGTTGCATGCGCACTGCAACAAATTGCAATATCTCTCCTGGCCTACAAACTACATACCCAAAGTACACATGAATCATCATGGGTACAGGGACACTCTTATGTTTAAAAACTGAACTAGCGATCGACCGACATGGATTTTTAAGTGCCTTTGCCGATACCGATTTTTGTTTCATCAGCAAAGAATATTGATTTCTAGCACTTTACTACTACAAAATATATAGAGATGAGAAATAAAAACCCGCTATGTCCAACTATGTTCAGCTGTTAGGCCGGAAAGGTTGGTTGTTTTTAGCCACATGACCTGCAATCGCTTGAGGCTTCCAGCACTCTGTCTGTAAATAATGCCGGAAAAAAATCAGCGAACACAGCAGCCACGTATCGGCCGATGCCAATACACATAAAACTCGCAAAAAAACAGCCCGATATATCGATATATATTAATCCTATTCTACTTCTTTTCTAGCCTAGTCCTAGTCCTATTCAAGTTTAGTTCCATTTAAGTCTAGTCTAGTCTAGTCCTATTCCAGTCTCGTCATATTTTATTTCTATTCTAGCCTAGTCTATTGTAGTCCATTATAACCTGGTCTAGTCCTATTCTTGTCTAGTCTACTCTTATTCTAGTCCTATTCTATTCTATCATAGTCTAGTCCTATTTTAATCCTATTCTATTCTAGCCTAGTCTAGTCCAATTTAAGTGTAGTCTAGTTTTATTCAAGTCTAGTCTAGTCCTATTCCAGTCTTGTCCTATTCTAGTCTAGTCTAGTGCAGTCTATTCTAACCTAGTTTAATCATATTCTAGTCCTAATCTAGTCTAGTCCTATGCTATTTTATCTTAGTCTAGTCCTATTTGAATCCTATTCTACTTCTATTCTAACCTAGTCCTAGTCCTATTCAAGTCTAGTTCTATTTAAGTCTAGTCCTATTCCAGTCTAGTCCTATTCTATTCCAATTCTAGTCTAGTCTAGTGTAGTCCATTCTAACCTGGTCTAATCCTATTCTAGTCCTTATCTTGTCTAGTCTTGTCTTATTCTAGTCCTATTCTATTATAGTCCTATTCTATTCTAGTCCTATTCTATTCTGTCTTAGTCTAGTTCTATTTTAATCCTATTCTACTTCTATTCTATTCTAGTCATTATTGATCTTCTCATTTCTTACTCTCCTTCTAGAGTCCTTAGGTCCTCAGACCAAAGGCTTTTTAAGGTCCCTTGCTGTAATTTTAAAACAAGAGGAGAGCGTGCATTTTCTGTGATAGGTCCGAGACTTTGGAATAGTCTCCCACTCCATGTGAGGGCAGCTCCTTCAATTGCTGTTTTTAAGTTGTATTTAAAGGAATAGTCTACTCATTTTCAATATTAAAATATATTATTACCTTAACTAAGAATTGTTGATACATCCCTCTATCATCTGTGTGCGTGCACGTAAGCGCTGGAGCGCGCTGCGACGCTACGATAGCATTTAGCTTAGCCCTATTCATTCAATGGTACCATTTAGAGATAAAGTTAGAAGTGACCAAACACATCAACGTTTTTCCTATTTAAGACGAGTAGTTATACGAGCAAGTTTGGTGGTACAAAATAAAACGTAGCGCTTTTCTAAGCGGATTTAAAAGAGGAACTATATTTTATGGCGTAATAGCACTTTTGGGAGTACTTCGACTTGGCGCAGTAACACCCTCCCTCTCCCATTATGAGAGTGAGAAGGGGAGCGGACTTTTCAGGCGAGTCCAAGTACCACCAAACTTGCTCGTATAACTACTCGTCTTAAATAGGAAAAACGTTGATGTGTTTGGTCACTTCTAACTTTATCTCTAAATGGTACCATTGAACGAATGGGGCCAAGCTAAATGCTATCGAAGTGTCGTAGCGCGCTCCAGCGCTCACGTGCACGCACACAGATGATAGAGGGATGATTCAACAGTTCTTAGTTAAGGTAATAACATATTTTAATATTGAAAATGAGTAGACTATTCCTTTAAATACATATTTATTTTCTTTAGCATTTGATTGTTGAGTTGTTTGGGTTTATTAAATCTTGTTTGGAGCAACGGCGGTTTTCTAAAAATGTGCTATATAAATAAACTTGCTTGGTTGCTAGTCCTATTCTAGTCTAGTCCTAGTCTGGTCCTATTCTAGCTACAGTAAGTCTAGTCCTAGTCCAGTCCAGGTCCAAAATTTCTTACGAATACACATTATTATATTACTGATTTCAGAAAAAATGTCACTTAAAACAAAAACAAAACTGTGATGGTTGCTTTAAATGTTAAGCAGATGTTCTCTTCCTTCAAAAGCAGATGTTTTCTAACCAGAATAAGTAGTAAAATGTTTGAGAGTTCATGCCTGTAGTGAAATATCTGATAATTTGAGGATATTATGCCCTAAGAGACAAAATACTAACAAATAAGAGGCAGTGTTTCAGAAATGGTTTTGTCCAAGAATATAAACTACAAGCATGATAATATGAACACACACACACACGGCTGATGTGCTCTGAGCACTCTCTCTCTCTCTCATTATGGGATGGCAGTGTGTAATGGAGTATGACAGAAGCGTGGAGCGCATGGCAAAGCTGTCCTTCCAGCCTTTAGCTTACTCTCTCTCTCCCTCATTATCCTTTCTCTCCTCTTCTACATTATTCCTGCTTACCAGCTCATCACTGTTACAATTGCTCATATTTGGGGTTAGTGATTTACACAAACCTCAAAGTATTAAACTTTAATGCATAACATGTCCAGCATCATTTGTTCTCTGTGCATAAATGACATCACAAATGTGGCTTGTCGTACCAAGGTGTGAATTTTCTAAACAGCCTTCACGTTTTCCATCTAAAGGGCGTGTTATAGTTGTGCGTAGGTCCTACGGCGTAGCCGCGATGCCGTAGGTTCCACGTCGGTTTTCATTTATACTTTTGCGTCGTCGTCCGTGTCGACGTGCAAACACACGCGCAGACCACTGGTAGGCAATATCCACGCGTGTGTAACCACAGTAGTAACCACAAAGAAGAAGAAGCTTATTGGCAAGTTAACCCACAAATGAAGAAGAAAAAACAACTTTTTGTGTATGATTTGAGAAGCCCAGCAATGATGGAATTAAATAAACAGGAACTTTTGTTGCAGTTTGAGTAAAATCACTCCTCAACTTGGCTCATCTTTGTTTTCACCGTCACAAACAGAAATACCTATGATGCAGTTTTTTACCTGACAGGAGGGGTTCTGGTGGACCAATCACAGCACCTGCGGTCCGCGTAGAACTGACGTGCTGTTAAAATTTTTGCGAGGTGAACGTCAGGCTACGCAGAGCTACGCACAGGCTACGGATAGAACTTACGCACACTATAAATCGGGCTTTATGGATAATAAAATGGTGAAAACAACTCATAGATTTACATTGGAGAATACTTACCCTAATCGTGCGTTCATAAGTCAATGCAAAGACGCGATAGAGATCTGGTGGCGCAAATGACGCGATTCATTTGACGAGAATTTAAAAAAATCTGAACTTTGGTCGATATTCGCACCGTGTTAACCAATCAAGAGCTTGCTCTAGTAGTGACGTGATTACAACGTAACGAGCTGAGGCAAAAATATGAAACAACAACAGTGGAAAAAAGCGTTGTCGTTGTATGTGCACACCCTGAGCTGTACGACACATCTTTGTACTTTTATAGAAACAGTAATAAAAAGGATCTTTTTAGCTGAATTTCACACGCGAATGTCTTAAAAAAAATCCACATGCATTCTTTCTCTTCTATTCGCTCTCCTTCATTGTCCTGATCCACTATCGAACAGGACAGACACATAAAACCTTCACAGATCTTACAGTATATGTGTAGCATGAGTATCTGTAAAAATATTTGAGCAGTACCGGTTTTAAACCAGCCGTCCGCAGTGAAGGCATCTGATGTCTCCTGAGGTTTGTTCCAGTACTCCTGAAAGACTGACGAACCTCGAACCATCAGCTCACCTTCTTTCCCCTCCAAACCGGCCTTCACCTGACGGTACATATACACGGGTGTAAAGTCAATGCTTTTATTACTGTAGTAAAAAATATTGAGGTCATTAAGTACCTGGGTCCCTTTGCTGTTGCCCTCAGCGAGGACCGTGTTGGTGGTGTTTGTCATCATGATCCGAACTTCCACACCTGGGAGCGGCACTCCAACAGAACCTGGAAAAAACACAAAAACAGAAAGATATATTTCAGATTTATATTACAGATTGTCTATGTGTTATATCTGTGGCATGATGTTAATTATTATTTACACTTAGGTTTTATTTACATTTGAGGTAAACATAAGGTAAACCGTAGAGTTGGGGTACTCGAACTTGGACTCGGGTCCAATTTTAAATGAACTCGGACTTGTCACTCACTCGGGTGAATTTGTACTCTGACTTGACATGGACTTGGACATTTTGGACTCGGAAAATATCCCGAGTACAGTCGAGTCTGCGTCATGTTTAACAATAAAACCAGCATAAACTTGAGATGAGAAATTAATTACTGTCTACCCCTCCTGATATTTTACTGCAACACACTGGCAGGCAGCAGCCAGTCGCATCATACGTGCAGACAAACACACACCTTACATACATCAATGCGTGGCTAGGACGATGTCCTCAAAGTCAGCAATAACTTGTTTTGCTTACGACTTGAGTCCAACTCGGACCCTTTTGGACTCGGACTTGATGTTTAAGGACTTGGTCTTGACTGGTACTCGATAAAGGTGGACTCGGACCAACTCTAGTAAACAGGCAGTTTAAACCAAACCAACTTTCAAAAATTAGGGAAACAATAAACAACAAATCTATCTGGTACTCATGGATCACAAGATGTTACAGGCCAAAAAAATATAATATTTTCTGTAAAAAGTGTTTTATATAGCTGAAAAGCTTTACCGAATTAACAAAATTTTTACATTTTCTAAAGAAAGCGCGAGTGCCATTAGTCATTAGTGCCAAAATTATAAAAAAAAAATCAATCAAAAAGCCCATGCATACATGTTTCTATGATATTCTGGTCTTTAGATGAAAGTCTAATGCTGAGTTTACACCAAACGCGTTTTGGGCGTCAAAATCGCGTCTACCGCGCCTAGTTTGCTGCTTGAACACTTTGAATGCATTCGCGCGTGTAAGCATTTGACGAACGTCCGAGGCAAAATCCGCTTCTTGTGGGAGGGGCAACTGCTGTGCGAGTGTCTGTTTGCAAGATGACTGATGTTGATTGTGCATTTATCAAGAGAGTTACCAGTTTGTATTGGGTAACCTTACTATAGGGGGAAAATAAACGGCGCGGGTCGATAAACGTCACGTGACTCAAAAGTGAAGTGTGTATTACAACTTACCAGGTTGCCTAAAGTCCTTACTGACACTCTTCCAAGCGAGGTCCTTTTTATTCCTGTCTCCTCTATAGAAATAACAATTGTGTCATATAGCGCCGAGTGACTGCTTGAGTGAGTGACTCCGGGCGGGGCTGCCACCACAGCAGCAGGCAGGCTCCTGATTGGTTAACGCGGCGCGAAATTCCGCCAAAGCTCAAACCTTTCAACTCGGGCGTCAGCCGCAAATTCGCGTGAAGCGCAAAATGCACAAAAAAGCACTATTCGCGCGTACCGCGCATAACGCTCAATATGCGCGAATGACGCGGAAACGCATCTTCCGCTCCGCGCCGAACACCTCTTCCGCGCCGCGGGACCTCCTGACGCGCGTGAACGCGGCTGCACATTGACTTAACATTGAAATCACTCGTGCTTCACGCCTCTACCGCGGTTGGTGTAAACGCACCATAAGAGATTGTTTTCACCTGATTTATAGTCTGTTAAGCCAATTATTTGGTCTGAAAGTCATAATACTTAAAAGTCAGTGAAAATTCCAATATTAAATGTGTTCCCAGTTTGTCACACCACAAAAAAGTGTGTTGTTAACTCTTTCCCCGCCATTGACGAGTTATCTCGTCAATTAAAAGAAAACACTTCCCTGCCAATGACGAGTTTTTATGGCACTCCACATTTCCACTATTATCCACTAAGTGGCGCTCATACCCAACTTATAAAGCACTAAAGCATCCACTGATCAAAAAACAGTAAAAACTCTGTGTTTTGATCATTGTTCTGAATCTGATCTCTAACAAAAATCCTTTACAAAAAAGCAATTATCTCAGATTTTTGTTTAAAATTTTGTCTTTTTGAAGAAACCTAAAGGTGATAAAAGAGAACAAATGAATACTGTATAGGACGAAACTTTTTTGTTGTTGTTTGAAAGCAGAGGGTCTGTTCTTTCATTTGATATGTTGTATGTTTATAAATTTAAAGAAAATTTTCTGGAAGCCATTAAACGATTGTGAAAATCATAAAAAATGCTCCCACTGGGTGACAACTTAAAAAAAAAAACGCTGGTGAGGAATTACCCACCCAGCCAAATGTGTATAATTTAGAAAACGGCAGTAAATAAAATAAGTTATCAAAATTTACAACAGGCAGGATTTTCTGCTCTTAAGCGCTGGGGGTGTGTCCGCTGTCAGCACTCAGACCACGCCCACTCGCGGGAAAGCTGCCATCTGGCTTAACTTTCAAATACTGCTACAACCTGAATGGATGCATGCGATTGTGTTAGGGGCGGGGCCATGCTCGGTGACTCCAGTGAGCCATCCAGCCACCACTTTAACCCCTGCCCAAATAATTCTGAACACAGATATGTGGAAAAACTGTTTAAGGGGCCGTTCACATGTCGTGCCTAAAATGCGTTCTTTCCAAAGCGCTCGGGCAGCCGCGCTCCTGAGGCGTCTGTCATTGGACCGCAATTATAAGCTGCTCCTCCATTTTTCTGCTGAGATTTTAAAGTAATGGAAAAGATGAGGAAGCTGATTGGTTGGTTCTTGTCACATGACCTGCGGTGCACTTGCGGCATTCTAAAAAGTTGAGATGTTTTTAACTCGAAAAAACGAGCGTATCGCACCACGGGCGCGTCACTTCCATTATGAGTGCGCATACCTTTGAAATAACGAACTTGAGCTAGCAAAAGACGCAATATGTGAACAGCCCCTAACAGTGTGACTACACAATTCAGTACTGAATAGTTCAGTCTTTGCATTGTGTTTGTTTAGAAAAAATTCTCTAAAATGACTTTACATGGACTTTAAAGTATACGTAGTTTGACTGCATGAAGAAATTCATATCAGTAAAGCTTTAACTGTGTTTACATTTTAAATATTTCCACTATTTTTCATTGTATCTACCAATGTTGCCAATGCATTAGCAGGACAAATGCATTTTTACAGTATTTACAGTATGCACAGTAATCAGTTGATGTGTTTTATGATAAAACCATTACATTATTGTGTATTTTAGCACAGCTGGAACACTGTTTTCAGAACAGTGTCCAAAACTATTTTATAATTAACATCAGTTAGAAATAAAACCCCATATATGGCTTTGACGTCGGAACTGAAAATATATTTTTAAGGAAATAAAACTTTATTTAGAATGATTTATTTTACGTTGGGCTGTGACAGGCATCATAACTCATGGGCGTTTCCTCAGGGAGGGGGTTTAGTATGATCAAAGTCAACTCTGTGACTCTTATTGATTGATTCAAACCTACTTCTGAATCAGACAGCTTCATGCTGGCATCTCATGGGGCTGAGGAGAAAATGTTGAGCTTTAGTAATCACCTCTGAGCTTTAACTTCCAAACTCTGAACTAATAAAACCACACTGAGCTAAATCTGCCTTCACGTTCATGTTGAAAAGCGAACAAAACAATCCTCAAACAAGCGGGCGCTCTCAAGCTAATGGCGCTTTGATACTGACATTCATGCAAGACGTGAAGGTTGACATGAGTAGTTTGATCGACGCTGAAGAAGACCCATGGAGAGTTTCTCAGAAGATAAATCACATATAAACAAAACAAACTACTTTCAGAACAAGAGTTTGATCTGTGACAACTCGAGCCATCTGAGGAAAAACAAAAACTAGATTCTGTGCTGAAACATCAAAGCATAAGAAACGATAACAAAGCCAAGACAATAACTCCTCTCTTCTCGAGCGTATGCAGTATTAATGCATGAACCATCAGGCTTTTGAATGAGCAATGCTTTGTCTTAGCACTGCACCATCAGACACTTTAGTACATCGACTGCTTTGTTAATCTGTGATGTTCAAAATGGATGAACTTCACTTCTCTTTTAAGCTGGGTCATTTAATTTATTTCATCAATAATATCAGGAATGTGTATTTAGACAAAATGTAAAATGCTCTCTCAGTTGAAAGTCCCTATGGATATAAATAAATAAATAAGGGATTTTTAAAATGAGATCTGGGGGCCTCCAAAGGGCTCTAATACGTATCCGGAAAATTTCTGAAAATAAAAGACAGAATAACAATTGTAAAAGTCTACTGAAACATTAATGTTTAAATTCTAAGTGTTTCTGTTTAATTTGCTACATATAGTACATGGGTGATTCTCACGAAAACTTGGATTTAAAAATGTCAAGCATGAAAATGTAAAAATTGCTTAAATTTACTTTTTTTCCCACCAGACATTGAAAAACAAAGTCTGGAGTAAATGGGAACATTAATTTAAAAACTTTTACTTATCATATAACACTTTTTGTAACATAATTAAAAAAATTAGTCCTAAAAAATCTCATTACCGCAACAGTCAGAAAACATCAACACTGACATATTTTCAAAATGACATGACAAACCTGAAAGAACATAATTTGGAGATTCTGCACATGCATTTAAAATCAAAGTATTATGCTTCAATTAATTAAATTAACATTTAATAAGCATCTGTTGCGGTAATGATAATCAAAATGTCGTGTAAGCATTCTGACAAGACAATATTTCAAATTAACTGTAAAAAAAATGATCTTACCTGGTAGCCATCTTGAAGTAACTGGTCCATGTGCTTGGTCACTCAAAATCAAACTTTATTAAAATTCTGGATGTGTGCTTAAACTGTTCTCAAAAAGTGTTGCAGAGGATGAGAACATCAGGCATGGACACATCAGATTCCTAATTTTTCTTCATTATTATTATACATGAATATTCAGTAAATATTTTTCTGTCATCTAAAGTAGTCTAGCACAACATCCATTTATTTTTTTTCGTGTTAATTTGATTAAATTACAACATAAAGCATGCTCAAACACAGCCGGACACATTGCGGTAATGAGAATTTCAGCAGAAAATGAGATAAAATTTACAATTATAAATTCTTATGTTGAAATCACACATTGTGCAAGGTAGAACACAGTATTGTGTTAATTCTGATGCTTTTTAATGTTATTATATTACACATTTTAAAGCTAAAATCATTAGTGCCGTGGTGTTTCAATGGTTTCGTGAGAATCACCCACATGCTTTCCAGATTTTTTTATATTTTGTATTTTTCTAGTGCCGTTTGTCTCGCTTACTGGGGTTTTAAGGCAGTATTCATTGTATTCATTTTCATATGTCATTATATTCAGTATTGATACAATATATCAGTAGCAAAGCTGCTATAAAACCATATTTCTTGTAAAAGTTGCCGCAGTTCAAATAAATTTTAATTAAAATGTTTCTTTTCGAGTTTATACATCAAAAATGATGCCAAAATTATAGATAGTTATATAAGTTTGGAAATAAAAAGATCTCTTTATTAGGGATGCACCGAATGTTTGGCAACCGAATAATTAGTCTGAAAATAGCAAAAAAATGCGTTTTGGTTTCGGCATAACAAGTGAAAAGACCAAATAAATTTAACAAGTTCATTAATAAATAATGTGAAATAAATATAGTAAAAAGCACATTCTGAAAATGTAACTTAAAAAAAAAAATGGCTAAATAATTGGGAAAATGAAAAAAAAATCAATCTACCTGCTAAAACAGTTTATTTTTTAAAGGATTAGTCCATTTTCTTAAAAATAATCCAGATAATTTACTCAGCACCATGTCATCCAAAATGTTGATGTCTTTCTTTGTTCAGTTGAGAAGAAATTATGTTTTTTGAGGAAAACATTGCAGGATTTTTCTTATTTTAATGGACCCCAATACTTAACAATTCTGGTGCAGTTTAATATTGCAGTTTCAAGGGACTCTAAACGATCTCAAATGAGGCACAAGGTTCCCATCTAGTGAAAAGACTGTCATTTTTGACAAGAAAAATAAAAAATATGCACTTATAAACCACAACTTCGCGTCTTCCTCCGTTCCTGTGATGCGCCAGCGCGACGTCACGCAATATGTCATCACGTCAAGAGGTCACGGATGATGCATGCGAAACTCCGCCCCAGTGTTTACAAGTGTGTTGAAAGAGGACCGTTCTGATGTTGTTGTATGTTGAATGATACTAATTAATGTCTTTGTGTCAGTTTATTGTTTAAAATGATCCGCAAATGTGCGTTTTTTATATATCTAACACGTGACCTTTCGACGTCATTACGCAATTAAATGAGGTCGCGCTGGCACACCACAAGACCAGAGATAGACGAGAAGTTGTGGTTTAAGAGTGCATATTTTTTATTACAATCATTTTGCTAGATAAGACCCTTATGCCTCGTTTGGGTTCATTGTGAGTCCTTCGAAACTGCAATTTTAAACTGCATTAAAACTGTTAAGTGTTGGGGTCCATTAAAATGAGAAAAATCCTGGAATGTTTTCCTAAAAAAACATAATTTCTTCTTGACTGAACAAAGAAAGACATCAACATTTTGGATGACATGGTGGTGAGTAAATTATCTGGATTCTAGAAATTGTTCTAGTTATTCTGAAAGTTCTGAAAATTTTGTGAAAATCACAAAAAAAAAACGCTGTTGGGGAAAGGCAGGGTTCCCACACCTTTGTTAACTTCAAATTCAAGGCCCTTTCCATGACTTTCTAGATCCAATAACAATACCCTCAAATTCAAGAACTAAATGTGGGGACACATTTCAATTGAGAGCAAGGTTACATCATGTTACCTTTTAAGATACATTATTACAGTTCCCTTTTGAGGGAATTGCGCTGCGTCACAGCGGTGACACTTTGAGTACGCCTTCAGGGGTAAGTGCGTCTGAATGTGTATATCTAATTCAACCAATGATGAGGCTTAACGACAAAGACAGGGTGATGAGGGTATCAGGAAGTACATCACTATCTGAAATATTGCCAAAAACGGCATTACAGGACACAGAAAGTATGGCAAGGGGAGACACAGCGTCTCGTTCCCTACTCAGGGAACAACAGTTACATACATAACCCAAGATGTTTTCATGTGTCAAACACAACTATGCAAAAAAGCACTTTGGTATGAATCAACATTCGCATACAGAAGATATAAGCATTTAAAGCGAACAGTTTAGCACGTGTGCTTATAATATTATCCTACACTACACAGGGAATTATATGCTTTTTTTCATGGATCAGCTCCCGCATGGAGGCAATAAAGCATCCTGATGAATTTCAGTGAAGTTGAGCTGCAGCGGGCAGGCAAAAGATTTATACAAACACATTTGTGGAAAAAGGCGCAGGAACTTAAATATTCTTGCATGTTTCATAACCATAATACCAATTACACGCTCTGTTTTCCAAAGCTTGTGGAAGCGTGAAGTCACATAGTTAAGTTATGCGCGATCTACCGGCATTGCCCTTGCAATCAATTGGTCGATCGCGATCGACCTATCGGGCACCCCTGGTTTAATTGCTTTGTTATACATAAAATATATTGGATATATATTTTAGGAAGAGGACCTCTCACAAACCGGTCACAGAAATCAAACCTGCGACCTTTGCACTGCTATCACAATACTCTAGTCTACAGGAACATTTTCGATGTTCACGGCACATTGTTATTATAACTAAAGCAGTACCGGGTATACGTGGCCCCTTAAGTGGATTTGAAAGGGCCATGCCAATCTCAGTCATGCCATAACGCTCCAGCAGTACGTGACCCGTGATGTCCGCCCAACGCTCCAGAACCGGCTGAGGAAGAGCAGCAGAACCAGACACCATCAGCCTGTCAGAGAGAAACTCATTTATCATTTTATCTTTCACTCGTCTAATGGAATTACAGTATGCATTGCTTATACAAACATCTCATTTTGACCCACAGGTACAGTAGACAGAAGTTCATGTGAGCATCTGTTGAGTTAAATGAAGATTAGGAGGTCTGACTTTAATAAGTCAGGACTCTGGATACATTACTAGCTAGACAAAGAGAGAGATACAGAAAGTGTGTGTGAGAGAGAGAGAGACTGATATAAAGGACGATACCGTATTCTCTCTTTGCACACAGCCCTGATGAAGTCCTGGACGCGGGGTTGAGTAAAATGTTGGTCGTAGTATTCAATGAGTTTGGCGTATATAGTGGGAACTGCCATAAACACATTCACTTCAGATCTCGAACCAATCAGATGCTCCCAAACCTGAAACAACAACATTCAAATAAACAACACACTACTCAGGTACTCATAAATTACTCATTAAAAAGGATTTTCATTGATTTTTACAGATAGCATCGCTAATCTTACTGTATGGAAAACAGAATATGCATATTTGCTTAAAGTGCACCTAAAACAACGTTATTTTGTATATGTGGTATATAATGTGTTGGCATGGTTTATGGTTAAAAAACACATTATTTTCCACATACCGTACATTTTTGTAGCTCCAGATATACTGTCTTTCTCAAACGCTCTGACTTTGTACAAAACTCATTGACATGTACGTTGTGATTGGGCTGAATACTTCTTAAATAATGTTATATCGTGGCAAATCGGCGGCAAATATATGCCAATGGCGATGTAACTGCGACAGGGTCATATCGGCCAATAGAATCGGCAAACTGATAAATCATTTGGACTCAAGTAATATGTATTGTAAAGCTGGTTTGCAACAATTCTTCAATAGAATATATCATTTAGACAGAGTGAAAACAGACATAAAAAAATCTCGTTCATTTTGTATTTTGATGAAAAGATACAGAGATCTTTATTTATTTAAAGGTAAACACCACCATTTTTAAAATATTTTACTCTTTTCTTACCTCAACGTAGATTAATTAATACATAGCCTACCTATCATTTTTCAATGCTTGCACTTTTAATCTTTGCACAGCGCTTCGTGAAAGTGTTAGCATTTAGCCTAGCCCAATTCACTGCTATGGCTCCAAACAAAAGTTTTATTTTGTGGCACCATATTTAATCGTGTAACAGTCTTTAAATATAGAAAACATGCAAGTGTTTGGTGGCTTATAAATTCATCCCTGTTTGGAGCCATAGGAATGAACAGGGCTAAGCTAAATGCTAACACATTCACGACACGGCACGCTGTACAAAGATGAAGTGCATGCATTAAAAAAAATATTAATTCGGTAAGAACATAGTAAATTATTTGTGGTGTTTTCCTTTAAATCCTGGCATAGAAAAAATATTTACTAACAAAAAAAACCTAATGTAACTATAAAAAATGAACTATAAGGTCCAGTACAAGCTGCTTTCATAAATGCTACAACAATAAACACCCTTGTTATTTCATACAGCTATACGTACAGCACATATGTCGTACATCACTACAGTATGTCTAAGTAGCTGGTTTCCACGGCAGATCTGCACAAAACTTTATTTATTATTTTCCAAATGTCCACAAAAGACAAAATGACGGCGTTTTTATTAACCAATGATATGCGACTGATAAGTAGTTTTTCCTCATGGGATAAGTAATTCAAAACATCATGTCGACTGATGTTAGTAGGTTTACCAATATCACATCCACCACACTAGGCATTATTTTTAACCGAAAGAGTATTATCCAAACATTAATGCCAAGAAAAGCCCCTTGTAGGAGCCGCAATGTGTAGGTGAAGAGTTAATAGTACATTATTTTAAATTAAAAGAGATGTAGGAGTTTTATCCAAACATTATTGGCAAGGAAAGCTAAGCTTCTTATACTCGGGAGCAGACACGTATTGAGGTGTTATCATCTTTAAATAATCATTATGTGACTTACGTACATCAGGTGACCTGAAAATGCAAATAAGCAGTTTTTATGAAATTGACGTGTTTCCACTGGCACAATTTAAAGGTTAATGGAAACGCAGCTACTGACACTGAGATTTTGAGAGAAGTGGATCTAAACTGCAGAAATGAAGTTAAAAAAAGAAAAGGCAGTAAAGATTCGTAAAGGTCAGTGTGATGCACAACAGAAGAGAAACACAGTTCACAATCCCTGCTGGAGACTACTGAGGTCAGGACGAAGACTCCCCGCACAGGACACAATGTTTCTCTGCTTTGATAAATGTGTTGAGTGAAGCATAGTGAAGGACAACACACACACACACACACACACACACACACACACACACACACACACACACACACACACACACACACACACACACGCATGCACACACACAAGCTGATACAGACTTGTCATCAATGACAGTTCTGTACACTACAGTACATACTAAACATCTGTTATGAACCCTTCATAGGCAGCATCCTAATATAACTGAAGTGCAGGTGACTCGAAAAGGAACGATGTGATACCATAATAAACATAACTGTACATGCACACATACATTTAGGGTGAAGTACTGTTAACTAGGGTAGGATGAACTTACTATTATTTACACATTTTCGTATTGAATGTAGATTGAATTGTGACACATTGAGGTAACTGTTTAAAAGTGTCCCAATTTACCTGCACGCACCTTGTTATATGTATACTTGGGTGATTCTCACGAAAACTTGATTTTAACATGTCAAGCATGAAAATGTAAAAATTGCTTAAATTTACTTTTTTTCCCGCCAGACATTGAAAAACAAAGTCTGGAGTAAATGGGAACATTAATTTAAAAACTTTTACTTATCATTTTACACTTTTTGTAACATAATTTAAAAAAAAATGTCCTAAAAAATCTCATTACCGCAACAGTCAGAAAACATCAACACTGACATATTTTCAAAATGACATGACAAACCTGAAAGAACATAATTTGAAGATTCTGCACATGCATTTAAAATCAAAGTATTATGCTTCTATTAATTAAATTAACATTTAATAAGCATCTGTTGCGGTAATGATAATCAAAATGTCGTGTAAGCATTCTGACAATACAATATTTCAAATTAACTGTAAAAACATGATCTTACCTGGTAGCCATCTTGAAGTAACTGGTCCATGTGCTTGGTCACTCAAAATCAAATTTTATTAAAATTCCGTATGTGTGCTTAAACTGTTCTCAAAAAGTGTTGCGGAGGATGAGAACATCAGGCATGGACACATCATTTTCCTAATTTTTCTTCATTATTATTATACATGAATATTCAGTAAATATTTTTTCTGTCATCTAAAGTAGTCTAGCAAAACATCCATTTATTTTTTTTTTCTTAATATTTTTGTGTTAATTTGATTAAATTACAACATAACGCATGTTCAAACACAGCCGGACACATTGCGGTAATGAGAATTTCAGCAGAAAATTAGATAAAATTTACAATTATAAATTCTTATGTTGAAATCACACATTGTGCAAGGTAGAACACAGTATTGTGTTAATTCCGATGCTTTTTAATGTTACTATATTACACATTTTAAAGCTAAAATCATTAGTGCTGTGGTGTTTCAATGGTTTCGAGAGAATCACCCACTTATAAAGTACCATTTTTCAGAAAAACTTAATTTTAAAAGATAATGTTATAGACAAAGATATATTTTTGCTGTGATCAATAACTCACAAGCGTGGTTTATCAATATGAGGGTGGGATTTAGTAAAAATGTAAAACAGCTTTTGTATAATTTCACTTTAAACATAAACAGTGAATTGTTACTTTTGACGCCACCTGCAGGGACGAAAGTAACACAACAAAACAAGATAGATTTTTGTGTTACACATGTTTTTATTAAATATACATGACTATGACCTTGTTAATATGTAACTGTAAAATTATTTTGTCATTTATATTTGTAAAAAATCATGAAAAAATTAACAGTATGAACACTATGAAAATAAAATTAAATCAAATTAGAACAATATCAGTTTTCAACATATACAACAGTATTAGCAGCGGGACAAACGTAACAAGTGTTACTTTTGACCCGACAGGATCACATTTAAACTCGATTTACTCTATTTTGAAAAACTCAGAGAAGTCAAACTTCAGGATGTGTTAGAGCAATAAATAACCTGATATTGATCAGTACCTTAACACATGAAACGACAAGCACGACGCGTTATAAGAAAAATTACTGCTTTAAGTATTTACTTATCATGGTTAAAAACACCTTTCTGTATCTACACGCAGAAAACGGTGAGTAAATAACGCAATATTTGTCAGCTCTGTCAAGGGTTTGTGTGCTAAATATGCTGTCATAGTTTGGGATGCAAATGTTATCAGGGCTCGCAGAAAATCGTTTTGTTACTTTCTTCCCACGTTACTTTTGCACCGGTTCTCCCCTACTTGTTGTTTTGCATCGTCTGGTATTTTGGATTTTTACTTGTTTTAGTGCATTATGGGAAGGCCACAGGCAATACAAATATAAAGCATCTAAGAAGATGCACTAGACAACAAAGCAGAACATTGTATGATGAATTCATGCTTACAAAAGTTACAAAGAAAAAGTGTTTTTCTTTTATCTCCCTCACACTTGCACACAGACAGAAGCAAATGCATTTAGACAAGCGCTATATCAGCCGATATAAACAGACTTCTCATGTAGGCAACACAAATCAATACCGGTATAAACTACACAAGCACATGAGAATTAGGGGTGCATGATCATCAAAAATAAATGCATTAAAGATACAATGCAAACCCTTCTTTCTTATTGTCTCACACACACACACACACACACACACACACACACACACACACACACACACACACACACACACACACACACAGTCAGGCGCCACGCCTGGCTGCACCTTTAGAACTCAGTGGGAGAAACGTGTGAATTAATTGAAGGTGAACGACAGATTCTCCTTGGTTCTGTCCCTCCTGGGAGGCGCACATCACCCCCCCATTCGCTTGCCCGCCCCTCTCTCTCTCCATTTCATTATTTCCTGCTTCACTACCTCCACACTCTTATCATTCCTTGTGTCTCGCACTCTCTAAATCAACCCCCCACCCACCCATACACACACACGCACACACACGCATACACACACACTCACACACACACATACGCGCACGCACACACGCATACAGACGTGCGCATACACACACACACAGAGCACTTCTTTCATCATCAAAAGCCCATCTCTCATCTCAACACCTTCTCCTTTTTACATTGGTACCCAAGTTGCTCTGGTTTGTTTCATTTGTCATCACATTTGTTGTAACTTTTGTTTTAGCATACATTTTGCATTTGTGTGTGAACCCTTTAAAGACTGATCATTTAAATCACATGATATTTTGTGTTTTGTCTGATCACTTTTTTGTACGGATAAAAATGTATGGCTTGAATGCAGTATAAGTAACTTTGGATAAAAGCATCTACAAAATGCATAAAATTTAAATGATTTAAAAAAAATGAATAACCATATCATATCTAGGGCTGCACAATATTTGGGGGGGGGGGTATGCGATTCTACTGTTGCCGTTGCAATGACGGAATTTCTTACGGTATATAATTTCCCAATGCTATTTTTATTAGCTTTTTTTAAATAATTTAAATATGTAATTATCATACTGAATTAAACAGGACGGTTAATAATACATTTTTCTGATGTAATTAAATCTAATACAGAATAAAAAATATATATATATATTCGGTATATTGTGTAGCCCTAATCATATCCTATTTAAAAATGCAATGTCAAATATAGTCATAATCCTGCAAAACCATGATATATTGTGATAACTATATAACAACATATAGCTATTATTACACTATACCTACATTTGTTGTTGTTGTTACAAAGTGGTTAATTTTATCTACAGCATTTTAAGGGCAAATATTTGTATTCACTCTGGCAACAAACTTTGTCAATATTTTTGGCTTTATTTTGCCTGAAAAGAAAGACTGCACATCTTAAAAGTTTGTTTAGTCGACTTTAGATGATCACAAACATATACAAGTGCCCATTAAAGGGCACATATATTCCCTTTTTAACAAGATGTAATACAAGATGTAAAACTCTAAAATGTTCTGCCATCGGAATCGGCGAGTACTTGAACCCATGTACCGATCCGATACCATTTTCTTAAATAACCTAGCTATGCCCGCTACATCTTACGCTAAAGCTAACGCTGCAAAGGAGAGCTCATCTCTTCTTCGCTGCTCAGAACATAGCAGTGGCGTAGCTATGGGTGGGCCTGGCCCACCCACCTGTCAGCTAGGCCCACCCACCTGCCTATCCAGTAAAGCCTATTAGTTATCCTAATGAGTAAATTATGTTGCAATTATCACTACTTGACCTATAAAATAAATCTTTTTTTAACTCTTGTTTGCTATTATAATAAGGAATAAGTTAATTTTGTAAATAGTAGTGCAATAAATAGCGCATTTCGAACAGCCTCCTCGCCCCTCCTACACACCACATCATAGAAATGAACACCCGGTTTAAGGCTGCCACGTAAGGAATAATGAGAGCTGTGCTGCTTCATTGTCTTAGAACGGTGAGAAGACTTTATTACAGCTTGATGGTGCACCCTTTAATATTATCGTTGAGGATTCTGAACATGAGGTGTTGGTTCAGCAGCTAAAAAAAGAAAAGTCTTTGCAGATAACATTTGTGCCCACTTTTGCGCCCATGAGCCTTCTGGTCTGAAAACGAGATGTGTTCAGGCACATTGTTGGTGCGTTGCTATTTTGAAGCAAATAAAATAGACTACGTCACTGATCAACTAAAACACGCTCTTAAGTCAATGGAGCAATATTGCTTTTGGTATTTAATGAGCGCGTTAGTAATATGCGCCTACGGGAGGACAACGCGCATTTGCTTATCACATGGATGCGCAGCAGCACAAAAACGTTTAAAATATAAAAAAATTAAAGGATTAAAATGTTAAAATGTTTAAAAACATTATTATTGAGTGTCTTGGACATAAATGAGGACCGAGTATGAAATGTTAGAAGGCGTATAAAGCTGCTTCACCTGTAGCCATTAAATGTTTTGCTTTAATCAAATGCAGATATTGCATTTATTTCAAATTTTCTTAATGCTACCCCACAGATGTATTATATTTGATGACTTTGTACCTGTGGATATGATGAGATGAGAACCATTTTTATGTTATGCTTACATTTCAAAACATCCACGGCGCTGTTCTAGTGCTGAAACGGCGCGTTTCTAAATTATTTATCTCCTGTTCGTTACAAATAAACTATTTTTAAAGTACAAACCTTTTCTTGCATATTTGTAAATTATTCTTTGAGATTACACCGATCATGCTATCCATACATTTACAACAATTAAAAGTCTGCTATTTTTACTTCCTTGACTGAAAGAAAACGACTTTAAAAAGTTTAAATGAAGAATTTCGTTGCAAAACAATATAACTACGTTTTTAACATTTTTGTCAAATTATTATTATGTTATCAGGTTATTATTTTGTTTTATAGTGCTACTTAGTGTTATACTTCATTAAGTTATGAAGGTTTAAATTAAAACAAACCAACTGCAATTGAATTGATATTAATTGGAATGCACAACCAAAAAACGAGATTTCTGAAAAAAAGCGGAATTATCTCTTTTTGCAACGAAACTCTTCAAATACCAACAAATTAGGCTACTATTTAAAGTATTTTTAAAGTACAAAGCTTTTCTTGCATATTTGTAAAATATTCTTTGAGATAACACTGATCATCTCTGAGCTATCAATACATTTACAGCAATGAAAAGCCTGCTATGTTTACTTCCAAGACTGAAAGAAAACGACTTTTAAAGGTTTTAATACCAAAAACTAACAATTTCATTACAAATAAAAACAACAAAATTTTTTAATATCAATTTTAAACTGGTGGTCTTCTTCCTCCGCTTAGTTTTTTAGTTTACAAATTCTGCCAAAATATGGAATTGGGATGGCGCCACCAACTGGCTTTTAAAGGGGATGAGAGATGAGACTCTTATTGGTTTATTGCACATTGCGCTTAGATTGTTAAAATAGGGCCCATACAGGCTTTTGTTCTTAATAAACGGTGATATATTGAAGCTGGTGTAGTTGTGTGTTTGTATATTTTGATAACAGATGCATTTTGGGTTAAGGCCCACCTGATTTTCTCTGGGCCCACCCACATTGTGAATCCTGGCTACGCTAGTGGAACATAGGTATGTATAAAGGCTAGATGTGTTACGGCGGAGTCTCTAACGTCATCACCTGGTGGCCTTCTTACTTAATCTTAATGCTTTAACATTTTTTATGAATTTTTTTAGTACAAGTTTGCAGTGTCATAGGTACATCTTTGACATTTATGACAAACCAAACCGTTTGAAAATCGATAGAAAATTAAGCAAGTTATGGTCATTTAAAAGTACATCATTAAAACACAATGCTACGAGTGAGGGAGCTGCCTGTGGTAAAGATGGCCGCCAAATTCTTAATTTTACGCAAAATCCAATATCCGCCGTGTTATTCTGTCATCTTTTCTCCCTTTTTCCCAAAATGCAAGAAAAAACGCCACTCCCCCTTTTCTACAGAATGCCATAAATCCACTCCACAGATTGCAGTGCACCATTCACGCAATGTAAACAAACAATGGCGGCGCGTTGAGTACACGAAATCCTAGTTTTCCTCATCTACTTTGTACTTCGTGATCAACAAACAAACAAAAACAAAATAATATTTTAATAGCATTGATAAACCTGTGATGGTTTTCTGTGACGGGAAAGAAGTAAGCCATCAACATCTAGAGGCACTCGGGAGACGGGTGCTTGTTTGCCCGGGCCGACAGCATCAAGTTTCTGTCATGCTAACACATTGACCCCAGGGTCAACGAAAACCGAGCAGGACCAAAACATTTTACAGCTGATCGATGTGAAAAAAGTTAAGCGACGACGTCAAGTATAACCGCAGCAATGACTTCTTTATATGACAAAGTAAGTGTTTTGGTTAATGACTTTAATGTGTGTACAACTAGTCAACTAAATGAATATAACATGGCAAAGATGAATGCACATTTATATAGGCTATTGATTCAATAGATTTATAGCATTTTTAATAAAAACTTGTCATGGATTTATTGCATTTTGTGGAAAAAATAATCCGGTTTTATAATAAATCTTTGAAAATCAAGTTATGGATTTGAATTTTTATGTTTTTATAACCTAAAGATGCTGTGTGAAAGTTTGTAACAGAAAATAGTGGTTTTCATCTTGTCACTTTCTTGGTATAGAAAACAAGTTTTTACCGAAATTTGTCAAAAGGGATTTATTGCGTTTTGGAACCAAACTCTTCATATATTATACATATATATTATATATATATATATATAATATATGAAGAGTTTGGTTCCAAAACGCAATAAATCCCTTTTATTGCATTTCACCCCGAAGAACACGATGGTTACGCAAGTCTCTTATTTCACTACATTGTGGCTACACTTAGGGGCTGGACACACCAAAACTTTTAAACGCAGCTGAAAATGCCTTGAGGACGCCGAATGCCAGCTGTTTTTCGGCAGAGCGCTTAGGTAGCTCTGATACTTGAGCTGTGAGCCCGTTGGTTGCTATGGTAATGTCCCGCCGCTCCTCCATTGTGATTGGATGGCCGTGTGAAAACTGACATTGACGAGCGGAGCTTTTCACTCAAAGTTGAATCTCTACTAACTCTCGAGTCTCGACGCTCAGCGCCAAGCGCGGAAAAACCGCAGAGCGCCAGATTTCAGCAGGGAAAAAAACCCTAGCTGCTTGCTTTTTTGAAAACGCAGAGCTTCCATTGAAAACAATTGAAAACATGCGCCGGCCGAGGGCGTAAAAGCGTTGGTGTGCATGCCCCCTTAGTGTTTTTAAAGGACCGTTTTTGTGCTTTTGTATTTAAAACCTGAAATGCCTTTTATTTAACAAAATTGTTTCTAGACTTTTAAGTTTTAAATAGATTATTTTGTTATATTGTTCCTAAAACAATAGCATATTTAGTTGCATTAGCACTACAATGTGCTAAAACACACATTTAGAAAAGCTTTTGGATTAAATTAACCAGTCAGTGGCCGTGGGCGGAGCTTTATCAGTGTGATGTCACATTAACAAGAGAATCAAAACAGCATGTCTAATAAAATTGCTTTGGTTTAATGAAGATTAAAAGGAGAATGTGTATTTTTTATTGTAGGGTGGTTGTGTTCACGTTTATGTCCAAACACCTTGTAAAAGTGCATAATTGTGCCCTTTAAGACTCTTCTGATGATTAAAAGCATATTTATGTTAAAAATACACATTTTAATATATTTTCTGCACATAAAATTCAAGGTTTATCCTCTTGTTGTCCAATACAAAGCAACACACATGTACTGTAGAATAAAACAGTGCCCTATGATGGATAGCGTTTACATGGTGTCATTAATAATGGTACGGTCTCTGACTGCAGGCTGTCTAATGTATTCACACCACAATAAATTCATCTACACTCCCACCAGAACCGAGCCGAGCGCTCATCGCTCAAACAACTCAAAGCCAAAGTAATGGTGGTTCAACTATCGATTTTTCTGCTTCATTAAAAATTACTGAACCACATGCTGTAAATAATAAAACCCTTGTGGTGAAGAAAGCGTTTGATCTCTCAAAGAAAGTGTTTGTTTTTTTAACATGTACGTTCAAGGTCATATCTGGTGCGAAAACAAAGAATATAACTTTCCAGTTGTCTGGAACGTCTTTTTTATACGCCGTCCTCTCCAGACCTTTCTTGTCAATCAGATCTTTGACTCCCATTAAATTCTCCTGAACCTTAAAGCCCTTCCCCGCGCTCGCCCGCCCCCCTCCCTTTACAAAGCACGGTATCATTCCTCAACGTCACGGCATTCATTGATCCGCCTCTAAAGCCCATACCGAGAGTTGGCGTGGCCAGATACAAAGCTACACTGAGCAATCCATCACGCAAGCATCAGGCTTCGTGTGACAGTCCCCGCTCTATTTTACAACGCACACACAGGGGTTCGAGTCAGTATCTGACAGTTTCTGCATCCCGGTATTGACGGCTGCAGTCCTGGCACACAGCAACACGGCTACAATTAGAGCGTCCCTCTGACAAGTAACCGATAAGGGCGATCGCCGCTCTGCTCCAGCAGCTACACACAACTTCATTGTGCAGGTCTCAGTACCTCTTTCTCATGGGACCCGACTTATTCCCGGCTCACTGATGCTTGACTCCCACAAACCCGACTAAGAAAGTTTCACACATTGCACAAGGGAACAAACACATGACTTATTTACAACTAAGGGTCTAAGTACTGCATCTGTGGCTCGCTGTCGATTACCACAGACAATAAATTAAAATGAGAAACACATTTACTGTAATGGGCCGTCCCCTCCTACGCTGCAAAAACCTTTTTTTTAATCGCCGTTCAATGTACTTTTATAGTCGCATCATTAAAACAAGTGTACAAGGAGTGAAACCCTTACGTGTAAGTCTCGCCAGCAAAAGGTGATGTCCAATTCACCAAAAGATCTTCATTTAAGTCCAAATTCAATCATATAGCTGACTAAACAACTTTATTCAACAATGCGTTTTCATACTTCACTGTTAACCCAGAAATTGTCTTTACTCAAACAATCAAGGAAAAATCATTAATATTTTCTGTTTTGAAGCCAAAGCTTAAAAAGTTTAGTTGATTTAACTGTTAACCTTACAAAATCTATTAAACTAAAACATTCAAGTAAAATGAATTATTAGTTCATGTTGTGAGGAATACCCATAATCCTTTGCGCCTGACTATTTAGATTATTTTTTGCCTCTTCACAAATTAAAAACTGATAAGAACTTTCTCTATTCAAATATTTGTTAATACAATGTCATATAGGTTCAAGCTCTTATATTATTGATGTTGTTTTGTTGTAAATGATAATTTTGTGAAGTCACCGTTCAGGTGATCAGTGTTTTCGTACATGAACCCTGTTCAAGACATTTTATTGTATTTCTCTCCACTGTACTTACAATGTATGTCAAAACACATTTTTTGTGTGTTTCTGTGGAGAATCACGTTTATTCAAAGATTGACTTAAAGTCTGTCATTAATTTTTGTTATAATACCATTTGTAACATCAAAAGTAAAATAAAGTGATAAAAACTAAAGTTATATGCCACAGGTTTCCTCACACATTTCTAGTAATGTCATCTAATCTGGGTTAAGAGTGCATTGGAAGAAATTAAAACATTAAGTACATTAAACTTATAATTAATTGTTATTTCAACCAGGCAAAATCAACTTTTTTAGGGCAACGAGTTTCCATAAATTTTTTAGGTTCAATCAACCTGTATGGGCTTACAGTATTGGCACGTTCATACTACGAGGTCACGTTGTGGCCTCCTGACGTAGTTGCCAAGCTAATTTGAATGAAAACTAATTGTGGAATAAAGTCATTAATTCAGTTTTCTTTGCACACAAAAGTGTTCTTGTCACTTCATAATAATAAAATTGAACTTTTTTGGCGATGTCTTTTCTTTTTCTCCTCCAAGAGGTTTTCCTGTGACTCCTAGGAGGAGAAAAAGAAAAGAAATCGCCAAAAAAGTTCAATTTTATTATTATTAAGTGACAAGAACACTTTTTTTCTCCTAAGGGTTTTTAATCCCTGGGAGAGTCAGCCAACATTGGCTTAATTTAGCACTTTACTGTATATGTCACATTATTACTACGCTCGCTTGTACGGTTTATTCTTAGCCGCTGTATTCTACTTCTTATATTATCTATCGATTATTCTGTATTTTCCCCTACATCTATTCATGTAAAGCTGCTTTGAAACAATTGTGAAAAGTGCTATATAAATAAAATTGAATTACATTTTCTGTGCTTGAATAGTGGTGGTTGAATATCCGTGTACGGGCCTCCAGGTTTTCATTTAAAATATCTAAAAATGTATACTTATAGGTTTGAAACGACATGTTATTTATGATAACATTTTCATACTGGACTGAACTATCCCTTTAAGATTTATTTATGATGGACTTATTTGTCTTACTAATATGAATTTAGTGTAAAACTGGTTTACAACAATGCAAAATTGCAAAAAGCACTACAGAAAATAGATAAAAATTATTCTTTAAGTGTAGTCATCCTTTGCCTAGCAGAGGCCTTTTAAGGCCTAGGACCCTTTAATGGATAGAGAGGAGGACCAGGGACACCCAGTACATGTATCAAATTAAGACTTGATTCGTATACTGATGTTTACGTTTCAAGGATATTCAACAAAATGTTTTTGATATATACAGTCACATACTGTTAACATAGGTCATAAAGTAAAAAACAAAATTTATTTAATATATTTTAATAAGATTTATTTTGTATTTAATAACATTTTTTATTATTAGCCTATTAATTGCATTTAATTAATCCACCCAAAAAATAAATATATTTTGAATAAAAAAAATATTTGAAGGCCCCAGACCCCCGTTGAAGACCCATGGCCGCCCTAGAGTTTTCAAAAACTTTTATAAAGAAACTTCTTGAGGTTTGAACTCATTATTGAAGGAGTTTACATCTATTCTGGGCAGTTTTTCTTTAATGTTGTTTTCAAAAATAACTTTTACAAATTAAAAATGTGTTTTCTAATTAAATAAATTAATAAGTTTGGTCTTATTAATTTAAACATAAACAAAGATTTTCAAGATCATGAGAAACGTTTCATTCAAGTGTTTCCAAACTTTTGACCAGTCCTGAACACTTACATTATACTTACTTATAGTATCCATGAACTCATATATTAACCAAACAAACTCATAAATTTCACATAATACAAACAGCGATACCAGGAAGGCATGTGATGTGACTACCCGTAAAGCACTCATTAGATTATTTACTCCACCCAAAGGAATTACATCAGTTCATCCATTTGGAAGTGTAGTCACACCTCGCAAAGAATTAAAAAAAAGACGACCTTACAGATCATATAGGAAATAGTTTTATAGAAGAATGCATTAGTATAATGAGTATTCATCATTACAAAACAAATCAAATTGAATTTGAGCTGTGAGATTACGTCTAAACTGAACGTGATGAGAGAAACATCCTTTGTAAGTAACACTAACAACAAACATACAGACATTTGGAAAATTACAAACATGTACGTATATAAGAAGCGCCACATTTCCGGCTCATTTCAGGCCAATCACAACGTACAAGTTAGTTGACAAATCGGAGGACACTGCACTTTTCAAAACTATGAGCTTTGTACAAAATCAACACGTTTCAGGGAGGCAGGGAATAGAGGAGCAACAATAATGCAAGGTATGTGGTAAATAATGTGTTTTTTTAACGATAAACCACGCAAACACATTGTATTCCAGCAAACACACAAAATAACGTCGTTTTTAGCAATGTAATAGGTGCTCTTTAAAAGGACAATCCACTTTTTTTTTTAAATTTGCTCATTTTCCAGCTCCCCTAGAGTTAAACATTTGATTTCTACCATTTTGGAATCTATTCAGCTGATCTCCGGGTCTGGCGGTACCACTTTTAGCATAGCTTAGCACAATCCATTGAATCTGATAAGACCATCATGATGAAAAATGATAATACAAAGTGCCCGAAAAAGTTCCCTGCTATTGAAAGTAACCACGTTTTAAATAGGAAAAATATACACATTTTGAAAAATGCTAACGGTAGCCGCCTAGCAATGAAATCCTGATCCCACCCTCAAGTCAAACCGCCATCCAAAGTCACGCCTCTTCCAAAACACATGAACACGCACAGATCAGACAGTCACATCATGTCTCATTCAGCAGTGAGAAAACTTTGCAGTACAATGTCGAATAACACTGCCAAAATAACCAAACAACTGGTTTACATCAGAATTAGTTTAAGGACACGTTCGGTTGTGTAGACGTAGTAACTATATCGTTACGCTAATCCGTAAACGAACACAAATTTCATAAGCAACACAATGTCTCATCAAAGTAGAATATCTGAATCCATGTCAATACAAACATATCGCGTACCTACCTCACCAAAATAAACTGTGCAACGACTCTTTCAGACCCTTTGCGTCCTGCAGCTGTTTGCATCTCGTGGTGAAGCATTAAAGTTACCGATGTTCATTTGGGGTTTTGCTCTTGCTGATCCAGGCAGTTTTTGCTGTTGTTGTTTTAAAAGATGCCTTTAGTTTTGTGGCTCCAGTGTAGGTTGTCAATTTAGCAGAAAAGTTTGCTGTTCTCACTGTTTACAGACAGGAGGTGAGCGCACGTGAACGCGCCGATGACGTATGGTGTCTGCGTGGACTCGCTGCGCGGTGGGCATTCAAATTATGCTTACGTATGAGGGACAAAAATGGAAACGTCCGTTCGGACCAAAATCTATGATTTGTTGAACTTTTTTTGGTCCTACGCCTTTCACAGATGACATACATTTCTACAAATACATTTAAACAACTTAACACAGTGATTGCTATCAGGATGTAAGGAGACTTTTAACCAGCATAACAAAAAATGTTTCAGGATCAAATCTGTTACCCTACCTTTAAGTGCGATGCTAATGGTCTAATCAGATTCAATGGATTATGCTAAGCTATGCTAAAAGTGGTAGTGCCAGGCCCGAAATGGATTCAAAAATGGCAAAAAACAAATGTTTAACTCTAGGGGAGCTGGAAAATGACAATTTTTTCAAAAAAAGTGGAGTGTCCCTTTAACTACAGTTCGGCTGCCAAACTTCCCTTCACAAAGCGTTGAGTCATGTTCACCGTCTCCCTTGTCTTTAGGAAACCAAAACATTTGTTATTTTCGACAAGGTATTTGCTCCAGAGTTCAGTTGAGCCACTAATCAGACCATTAAACAAACAGAGACAGGAAGTTAAAGGAACAGTATGTAGGATTGTGGCCAAAACTGGTATTGCAATCATAAAACTTGTGGCTAAAACTGGTACTGCAATCACACAACTGGTGGCCAATACACAAAATGACAACATGAACATCAGTTGAGGGCTGCAACTCCACTTTTTAAATGACAATATCATGCCTTTACCACTGTTGTCAGTGATATAAGTATTTGAAATGAAAATGATTTCTTAATGTCTAGTGACATTTCAGGGCCATTTTATGATTAATTTATATACATTTCTTACATACTGTTCCTTTAAGTTCAGTCCAGACGCGTAACCGTGACTATGCACATGTGTCCGATGAAACATCTATACTAAAGTCAGATGTTGGTGGGTAAACTTACTTTCTGAGGCTGAAACTCTGGCAGCATGATGCAGGTGGCACCGGTCCACAGTGGGCACATCAGCTTGTTTACGATGCCGTGTACGTGATGGAGAGGCAGCGTGTGCAGTATGACATCATCTCGGCTCCACACCCACTCTGAGACCAAACCCTGGACCTACAAGACAAAATATGCAAAACTTGATATAGATATTTTAGTTATACATTTAAACCAAACACATAAGGTTTTGTTTCATTCACATCTGATTCAACTTCTCGGCTAAAATGTAGATGCTGCATACAGTGACTGTCAAAGTGTCTACACCAGCATTTAAATAAGACAGACAATATTCACAACAGGGACATTTTCTTCACCTCCCGTTAATTCTGACCTTGGTGTCCCATATACGTGTGTTTTCAGTAGTGCTGATGTCTACACGTTTGATGCATGAGAGGAACATGATGAGACGCTGGGTGATCAGAAACAGGACAAAGCTTTGCTGCTTAACGTGTTCAAATCAACAATGTGCAATATTGTTTGACTTAAGTGTGTTGAGCGGCTCAAACAGTCATGCTAGGTCGTGAACATCATTATTCACTGCATGGAGCACGGCTTATGCATGCGGTCACAATCACAGCCCTAAATTAGGTTGACATGTCTGTTCTCATACACGCACACATTTGTGTCTACCAACTAAATATACTGATTTAAGTGTATTTATGAGTTCTTTACAGCATGAAGGGTTGTTGTGATAAATTATATACAGATAACGTCTAGCCATTTTAAAGGCGTGTTGTGCAAGTTTTAGAAGGATCTCTAGACAGAAATGCAATATAATATACATAACTATATTATCAGTGGTGTATAAAGACCGCTTACAATACTGGTTCTACAATAGCCCTAAACGGACAAACTGCTCCATTGAGTGTTGTCTCAGACGATGACATGTTTGTCCTGTGGCGGTTACCGTAGCTTCTCTATGCGTTTCACACGGTAGAGGTGAGCTGTAGACTAACTGTGCGCTCACACCAGATGCGAATAAAGCGAATAAATCATGCTGTTTGCATATAGTTGGACATTTAGAGTTAAATCGCTTCATTCACGAAATTCTGTGCTGACGCTCAATTTGCCGGCTTTAGCTAGCTTGTAGTCGCAATATGTATATATTGTTTAAATTGAGTAAAGAGCGTTTTTTACAACTTTTACAAAGATTTTCCTACCTCCTCACTAGGGCTGTAACCATTTATCGTGCAAATGCGCAGTTTTCTGAATGAATGAAATTGAATAAATTACGGTGAAATGCCGCCACATCCAAAAGCCAGGGGGCGCAGTGGCCCACTCGTGCAGAAACGCCACTTGTGCCACAGAAGAAGTAGCGTTACAAACCCTATTCCAGGAAATGTCTACAGGAATATGTATATCGCTGTTCTTCAAATGGTTTCAGGTATTTTCATAATAATAAAGAATATTTTGAATGATTTTGTTTAACGAGTGTTGCTTTTTCAAATGCACGTTATAAACGACTCAGACTCATAATGATTTTAGATTGATAACGGACTTCTTACTGGCCAAAACGCCATAGTACACGCACAAGCTGTGCATGAAACACTAGGGCCCTATAATTTCCGCGATCACGGAATCGCGGACGGAATCGCGGAATTGGCTAATTAACACGAAATCTAGTATTAACGCGGAATTTTGCGGAATTTTACATATTTTGAATAAAATTATGTTTTTGTGTGGGAGACGAACGTATGTCTGGGGGAAATGCAGACCGGGGAAAGTAAATATGGGCGACACGCCCCCTCCCGTCGTTTCAGACCTCCTCAAAAACACTGAAACCATGGCGAAGCGGCTCTCCACGACTGCTTTCGTCAGCGAAAAAATTAAGAAATTCGACGCTAAGCACTTAGTTCCGAGCAGGTCTCACATGACTTTTATGTGACCGGAGAACTGTTATTTTGGAAGTTTTGTCAACACTCTGTTCACGGTGAGCGCAAAGATACATGCACTCTCTCATCCATGTCTGTCTCACTGTACCTCTCACGGTCACGCGCTCACGCATCTGTCCGCAGTGCGAACACAAATCCTCATGTATTTGTTCAGTTTTATGCATTTCAAGCGAGCTGAGGCAAACTAACTATCCCTCGCATTGAAAATATAATCATCTGCATCATGGCGCCGCTCTCTGTCTCTCTTTCGCTCACACGTGCAAAGAGCTGCGTGATCACGCTGTCCTAAGTCAGATCACTATCCTGTGTATGTTTGTAAAGTTATATGCATTTCAAGCGATTGTGTATAAAATATGGATCGCGTTCCGCTGGATTGATGTGTTTAAGGCACTTCTGAAGGCACCACTGCGTTGACATCTTGTTGTAGCCTCCTGCAACAACACTAAAAAACAATGCATTGAATTGAGTTGTGTGTGTGCGCGCGCGCGCGCGCGTGCGTGTGTATGTGCATGTGTAAATGCATCTTTTATAGTCATTAAGTAATCCTGTTATCCAGTTTTTCCCCCAAATCATTTACATTTTAATCATTAACATTAAAGGCACACTCTTTTTATGACTAAAATAAAAGTAAAGGGTAAAAAATATAATTGCCAAAAATTAAAACGGATAAAACGGAATTTGCAAAAATTAAAACGGAGAAAACGGAATTTGGGAAAAAATAAAACGGAATTTGGGAAAAAATAAAACGGATTTTATAGGGCCCTAAAACACATAATCGCAATGCAGCGATGCATATTCGATTTTAGACGGGCCTTTTTAATGGGACACGCGATATATCGTTACAGCCCTACTCCTCACTTTCTTCCAAGCGAGATCCTTTTTATACCTGTATTTTATAAAAGCATGAAGATGTGTCGTACACCTCCGGGTGTCCACATAAATCGACAATGATTTTGTCCTCCATTGTTGTTTCTTATTTCTGCCTCTGTTTGCTACGTCGTAATCACGTCACTACTAAAGCAAGCTCCTGATTGGTTAACATGGCACGTATATCCAACAAAGTTTAGTTTTTTCAACTCACGCTATTCACGCGAATGCTGTGTTACGCACCTCAGACGTTCGAAAAGCTCAATTTGCGTGGAACTCGCGCCACCTCACTCGAGCGTGTCTTTGCATTGACTTAACATGTATAGCGTGTGTAATGCTACTTCTTATGTGGCACAAAGGGATTTTCTGCATGACAGCGCCCCCTGGCTTTGGGATGTGCCGGGATTTCACCGTAATTCATTAAAATTCATTCATTGAGAAAACGCACATTTGCACGATAAATCGTTGTAATTTCAGTTGGAGAGCTTCAGAAAAGGTCACATGATTTCCAATAAGGGAAGTTTGGGGTTTTTTCGTGTTGCAATATGGGAATTTTTAGTTAACTGGAAGGATTTTGTGTTTTGATTATTGTAAAGCTACACCCTCACAAAGCCAGTGCTTTCCCTATCCGATAATTTTTTTTAATCCAATCTTTTAATTTCCCTCTTTAAACATGGAGTCATCCCAGGCAAGAAATGTGTAAGGTGTCAACAAATGGCAGAAACAATGCCTGCAGTGCACTGCATCTACATTAATAATTAATAAATAAACACTTATAAAATAAAAGACAAAACTGCAGCTACTAATTAACATGAACTTGCATACAGTATAGTTACTCATTCACCATGGCCTGCAAGCTGTTGTGGGTGTGCAGCACGCCCTTCGGTCTTCCCGTGGTGCCGCTGGTGTAGATTAGCATGGCAGGCCTCTCCGCCCAGTCTGAGATGTTCTCCTCAGGCAGCGTGGATGTGTCCTCGGATTGTAGAGAATCTAAGCTGGATGTGGCAGGAAGCTCCAGACAGGGCAGTCCTAGTTTCTGTGCCAAAGGCTGCAGGGAGTCTGTAAAAGGTTGCCCGGCTATCAGCAGTGAACTCTGGGAGTCCGTAATGACATATTCCAGCTCCGCCGGAGGATGCTTCCGGTAGAGCGGCACGGCAATGCCGCCACACATCCAGGACGCCCACTGCGCCACCGTGTAAGATGCATCATTGCCACACAGGAATGCGATACGCTTACCCTGCAGGTCTCCTGTTTGACAGGCGAGGGTTTTAGTAATACGTCCCGCCAGGCTTTTGCCATTTTTGTACAGGGAGCAGTAGGTGTGGCTCCCGCTGTGATCTATAATGGCCACGTTGTTTCCATATGCAGGAGCTTTGGAGAAAACAGGAGCTGGGGTGATTTTTAGGCTGGATGATACGAGCGCTCTCTGTTCTGTATTTCCCAAAAGCCACTTCGGAGGACTTTGGCCAGACCTACAACGAGACAATCCTGAAAACCGGCGACAGACAGAAGCTGTGCGTACAGACAGCATGACATGTGACTGCACAGGAGGAGTCTGCAAACTTTATCATCTGACTTTGAAGTCTAAACTGCGAACACACACAAAAAGCAAATATGAATATTTAGATTTAATTTACTAGATGTAGTTTTTAATATACTGTATATAATATACAGTAACAGAAGGCTTAACATATTTACGTTGCTAAGGGTGCTATGCAATGATACACAGATTGCAATGATTGTTTTATTGGATCAGTTCTTAACTTTTCTGAGATATTCACCATTGCAATGAATTATTAATGAATTATACAGACACAACAGCACTGGCGCCATCACACGTTTGTGGATTAAATGTACAAAGATGATAGTTCAAAGTCCATTTCTTAATGTTTATATCCAGATTCACCATCTAGAGTCAAATATGATGCAAAAAATGCATTCCTGTAATAGTTTTATATAAATATTTTAGTGACAGCTTATGGTTATATTTGTTAACAATGAGTTAATGCATTATCTAAAATAAACCAACAATGAAATACTTCTACAGTATTTATTCATCTTTCTTCATGTCATTTCTAATACATTTATAAAATTGAGCGTTGTATACGTAACTGTTAACATTAATTAATGCACCATGAACTAACATGAATAACTTTATTATTAAAATGAATATTAATACATTATATTGTTAACTCTTTGTTAATGTTAGTTAATGGCATTTATCAATGTTTACTAATACAACCTCTTATAAAAGGTCTTAACAATAAGATTATAGGCTTGATTTTAAAAATAATAGTCTTTCAATGCAATTAAATAAATAAGGTTGCTTAAAACATTACATTTAGATCTGCTTGCATCAAAGGTTTATTTTTATTCACTGCTTTTTGCAGTATTGATTATTACAGCCAATCACAGATGTGACTGTCGAGTGCATGAGTTATTCATTCATGCGTAAAATAGCAATAAAATCAATCAGAAATGTTTTTCTTTTTGTCTCTGTGTAGTCTATAAGAATACGGTGTATACAAGAATTTGATATTTAATTGACATTAATAATTATGATGACAGTGAGGGGTAGCTGTGCACACTGTGGCCCCTTAAAAAATATTTGTGCATGATGGCCCTGCATGTTTTTACAAATATACTTATTGGACTCAATCAATAATACTGAACCCCCTGTTGAAGACCCATGATCTATAGTGAATGTGATGAACTTAAGTTACCTCACTGGTCATTCTGCTGGTGCAAACCTGAGTAGTACTGATTTTATACATTCCCTTTACTCATTTTATGAACTTGATAACATGCTTCCATGGAAAAATGTATGGTCTTGTCTGACCTGTGGTACTGTATATAACTTTTCATGTTAAAGGCATTCATAAATAACGCATTCACAATAAATCCATTAATTTTCAGACACGTGTCGTGTTTCTGATTACTGTACTGCTGTCAATTTAAAGGTTCAGTTAATCGTTGTGCAATGTAGGTTTACATTGATCAGACTGAACACAAACATGAAACGATGTTTACCACAATGTTCATAAACCTTCTTTCAAAATCGTCTGTATTTTTTTGCATTTGTGATTGACAACACACATAATCACATGAGAACATCAGTTTGACCTGTGAAACACTGAGACATGACAGTCTATAAACAGGACACGAGGGCTAATAAAACACTTTTTACGTCATTCTAGTACTTCAAATAACACCCGGTTTGATGGACGTGTAAAATGAAGTAATTCATGACATTTTCCACTACTGTCAATCAAATGTACTGATTTAAACTAACAGAAATATGTAATAAAGCGCGTCCTACTTACAACAGTTAAACCGGGTGCACGGTGCGCCGTGTACAACAGTCCGTGTGGAAACCAAACGAAAGCGGAACCTTTAGTTTAAGGTACTTGTCGTTTGGATTTAGTATGAGACTGAAATCCTCACATGCGGATTTAACTTTTTTCTTTTAATATAGGCGTGCTCGTGCTTATAAAGGTAAAACATTGATGAATATATTAACATAATACATCAGTAATGAGAATAATAGAAATGAAGAAAAGAATCAATTAGCTTCCAGTTATTACGGTAATATGCGAAGAATAAGTACAATGATATAATAACAATCTAGTTTTAATGTCGTTTTAAAATATTGCTGAAGTATAAATGTTTGCACTTTTTGTCAAAATGTTGACATAGTTCGTTTCTTAGTTTTATGTACAAATATAATAACAAATATAATAACAAATATAAATGTGTAACTTTTGTTTACATATTAATTTCTTTGCAAAACTAAAAAATTCATTATTTTTACTCATTGTTTAATTTATTTGTCCTGCACAAGATGTGTCCCCAAAATGTCCACAGCAAACATGGCGGCCTTCAGTACATCCCAGAATGCACTACATTTGTTCGGTTGAGAAAATACTGAGATCTATAAAAATACTCAAAGACTTTTGACTCATGTCACACTTATGGTATTTTATTAATAAATAATAAGTCTTATTATTGATGACTACTGTTCTAATTTTTTTTTTAAATAGCACCAGTCCAAAATGAGACTGGTAGTTTATATGAAAATGGGCAGACAGATGTACTGAAGGTGGTGATGACTGACATCATAGCGTGCATTTTGCCATCATGCTGTTCTCACCCAAGCTTCATTGTGCCAACTGGTTTTGGCATCAGCTCACAGTACGGGCGCACTTAGCCACCAGCTGGCAGTCGCGGGCCTCAAATAAGACTGGTAGAGACATGGCACTCATTCAAAAAGTTCTCACTTCCCTAAACCCCTCCGTGGCAAACAGGGATGGCATGTTCCTGCAAACTGGAAGCTCTGTCTGAAAATCTCCCCTCCAGTTTGAGAAATAGTATCGTCAGCGAACGATCCATTCACACCCAAAGCAAGAGCTCGAAGCGAAGATACCATACTGAAGGCTTTAACGCTAACAGATCATTGATTCCTCACAATCTGTTTTGGATTTTTTGCAAAAATATTTAATGTGAACGTCCTTCCTGGTTCGTAAGGGACGCTGAGCGTGATTCTCTTTTCGACGGCATCATGCTTGGATCGTGGCATTGGCACAAATCTTGACGTTCCAGCTGCTATTCGAAGATCCTCTGACTGTGTCAGAAAGAAGACCGAAGGGTGGCAAAAAGCAGTCGGCAACCCGGTGTGCTAGCATCTGACTCGAAGCTACGATGGCTGTCCGCCAACCCCACGTCTTCAAAATCACGCCGTTGGCAGGTAACGTGTCCGGCAGTGGGCGCCAGCTCCTCGTTCGGTTGGCGTCGGATCCTCTCAAAAGAGAAGCCCCCGCCTTTCCAAAAGATTCGGAGAGAGTAAGCGGGGAACGGAAATCAAGGGGTGTTCCAAAAACATGTGTCAGGTTGGCACCAGATGAGAATATCTTGGCAAGCCCCTCAATCTCCCCCTCTTGCCCCTCTTGGAACACATGGCACGTCGACGGCGGCATCTGGCTGCGTTGACTCTCAGCAGCTGCGCTTTGTCTTCGCCAGTTGGCATGCTTGGCACTGCTACTTCATCAACTACCTGTGGCTTCTCCCGGGCGTGTAACGGACAATGAATTATTTGGTGCTGCAGCTGCAAACTTGACTTCTTTCCAGTAGTGTAAACACACGCTAGACTCATGCCACATGCAAACACTTGCGTTGCATGCTTAGTACTCATACATGAGGATGATACTGCATCTGGGTCAACCCTGGCATTCTTGTCTCTGGATGAGGTTCACCCTCATTATTACATGGAAACCTTTGTGCGCTTTTACACAAGAATTCTCAACGTTTGCCTTTTTGCCCATGTTTCTTGAACGTGCAACAGCAGAGTATGGTCGAAAAGGATGTTATTGACTACAACACACATGGAGAAACACCCTTGAGGATTATGCCATTGGAGTACTTTCTATATGCATATATATATAGCTTTTTCAGTTTTATATGTGTTTATTTGTTGTTGTCTATCTGTGTTAAGCACGTCATTTACGTTGAACTGTTGCTTGAAACATCTAACATATGGTCTGCTCACGTCTGATTGGCCGGGATCTTTCTCAAGCCGGCTGTTCTACATATCATCTCTCGCAGGAGCTACAAGAGCTTCTCATTTAGAAAACAGTGTTTGGTCTCTCCAAGGGTAACTGTCATGTTCTTTAAATGTTGCAAACGCCTCTGGAGGTTTTCAGACATCTCCTCGTTTTAATAAAACAAAGAACAGGATGAAAAGGATGGGGAGGGATAAGACAACATCAAGCTGTACATTTGACAACAACATGCCAGGCTTTGCCAGCTTTTATTTTTAAGGTTGCGTTCCAGAAGCTTGCGCTGGCATCCGCACATTTTTTGTCAGATTGTGTTTAATGTGTTTTTGAAGGGACACTCAACAGCAGCGGTTTTCTTTTCTTGTTCAGCTTCTGTGACCCACTGGGAGTTTGGCTCCATCTGTGCTGGCCTGACCCAGTTTAGCCCACGGCCACATCCAACTGTTTTGTGTCTCAAGCATATGTGCCGTTGCAGGGGGATAAGCGATCCTCACCACACGCAGACATGACACTGGACCCTGCTGCTGTCTGCTCCTTTCCCATAGCATATGTCAGGAGCAGGACTGGTCCTCAGGATCCATTGTGCACTGGAAGGGATCTGCCATAGCTTTGGAAACAACAAATCTGGGGGTGTGATGCCTGAGCTGATGTTCGGGGTGTGTGAGCTTTAATTATGAATTTGCATTAATGTATTAGTGAAAGAATTGTATTTACATTTATTTTATCGGGGGGAGAAGGATGTGTGGTACATTTACATGAAGGCATTTATAAGATGCTTTTATCCAAAGTATGAAAAGTCAATAACTGTGTATACAATCTAATCTATTAGGTTATTTTCAACTCGGCATTGGGTCAAAAAGGGAAAAGGTCTGCACATCCAAACCACCCAGAATTGGGTTCAGGTGCTGGGCAACGAATAATAAATCACAAGAAAAAAACAACAAAGAAGCCCGCACACTGATTAAAATGCTCCAAATATAATTTAATAGCACAACGTTTCGACTTTCAGGTCTTCATCAGGCACAATCCAAATCAAAAAGGGACAAGCCCAGTTGTTGGGTTAAATTAAGAAAACTTTATATTTTAACCCAACATTGGGTTAACACAACCCAGCAAAGGTTAAATTACAGCCTAATGGGCTGGGTTTGTCCCTTTTTCACCCAATGTTGGGTTGAAAATGACCCAGCTGTTGTTAGAAGGTAAAAATGCTGGGTTATGTCGAGGCTGATGGTGTAGTGGGCAGCGCTCCGACATATGGTGCTTTCGCACCTTGGCGACCCAAGTTCGATTTCCGGCTCGTGCCGATCCCATACCCCTCTCTCCTCCCTGTACTTTCCTGTCCTCTCCTAAAACTCACTGTTAAAAAAAATGCTGGGTTATTTTCAACCCAGCGTTGGGTCAAAAAGGCATGAACCCAACTGCTGGGTTAAATTAACCCAGAAAATGTTTATATTTGACCCAACAATGGGTTAAAACAACCTATAACAGCATAAATGACGTAACATTACAACCCAAAGGGGTGGACTCGTCCCTTTTTGACCCAATGCTGGGTTGAAAATAAATGATGTTTTATTAACAAAGTTCGGGAGGAACATGTCAAATAAAATACCTAAGTGACTTCAGCTGTTTTCAATCAGTAGTCAATGGCACCAGCCGCTTTCAATCGGTAATCAACAATACACCCAATCAGCTCGAAAGCAAGCCATATATAAATCACAGTTGAACTCACTGAAAATCCTTCGCATCTTTCAGAATCCCTCCTCCACCCCGTCTCCTCTCACTTACCAAGTTATTTCCTTAAGGGGGGGGGGATACTCTGTGTTTTAGGCTCATTCCCTGCTCAGAGCCCTCTCCCCGGACAGCACACCAAATACGTTTACTAATTTAATTCTTTTAACTTATTTGTAAGTGTGAACTCGTGAAATTGCCCGCACAGAGTCTGTGAGTTGCACGCCAAAGCAATATATGTTATTGTATTTTTTAAAAGGTTGGCTTCTTTTATGTATGTTAACATTTTAAACAAAGATAAAACATATCGAGTAGTTAAATAAAACTGACAAGTAAAACAAAAAAAGTTTAGAGTAGACTATATCTACCAGATGTTTTATTAATTGAAGACCCCTGGTATAGACCGTTTCATCGGACGCACATGCGGTGACGCGATACGCGTCTGGTCCGAACTTTACTTCCTGTTTTATTTTTTTTATAATGGTCTGACTAGATGCAAAACTGAACTCTTGAACAAATACCTTGTCAAAAAGAACAAATGTTTTGGTTTCCTAGGTAATTGTGTTGTTTATTTTTGAAACCGTCTATACAAAGTTACTTCCAGCTTACAAAACCCCAAGATTAAAGCCCAAGTATTCAGTCAAAGCCCAAACCAAAATCGAGACATTATTGCCTGACCTATCCTAAATTAAACCTTTTGATTTCACCTCCAAGTTAGAAGGCCTATACAGCTGTTATTTATTTTTATGAATTACCCATGACTGCTAGCATGATGCCTGTCTCTAGTTACACAGCTATGCTTTTCACTTAACCAGGGCAGTGAAAGTTGGCACTATTGGCAACCCAGCAGATGTGTGGAGAGTATCAGTGCCCGGGGTTTGTGCCCATTGGGAGAAGAGTGTGAAGTGCACATATGGTGCCCGATGCGGGTGTTGAACTGATGCTATGGCTTTCTCGAATTCTTTAAACACTTCTAAAACAGAGTTTTGAGTCCAAACTTTTGATAACATACTGACAAATTCATCACACAGACTGTTTTACTGAGATCCGATACTTTGAAAAGGAGTTTGACACAACGTCTCTTCTTTGCAGTGGTATTTCTCATTCAGTTTTCTGGTCATTATCGTCCTCACGGCACACTGGCTTTACTGATGCTCTCCCACTAATGACTTATTGATCGCTCTGTTTTCTCTTTGCTTTCTTCCAAGGCAACGGAAATGACTGCACAGGAGAGACAATCAGGGCTTTCCCGATCTTACTTCCAGGCAGCCTGGCCTCTTTAGACCTGCATCTGTACTGCAGATCACCACATAAAAGCTGCTTTCAGTTGTTTTAAATGAAGGGAAAGTGAATTAGCCTTTTATGTAGTGGAACATGTCAGCGTGGCATTTTTTTATGTACACTACCTTTAAAAGTATTATGTTGTGACTAAAAACATTAACCCAAATTAAACAAAAACTATGTTACATTTTAGCATAAAAGCATCTGCTAAATGCCTACATGTAAAAATGTAAATCTTCATAGCTGTTTGCTTAGAATTTGTAAAAAATGTTTTCTTGTTATTTTATCGAGCAGTTTCTTAAGATGATCATTTAACAATATTGAAAGAGTTTTCATATATTCTGGACTATTTCTGCTTGATTTTCTTTCATTATTTGGTTCAATTCATCCATTTTAAAATGTTTGTTTTGTAATAAAAGAAATCAATTTTGGCATGATAAAGAACATATTACCTTTAAATGGGATGTTAGATTTTCATTTTTAGATACTCACCTAAAGGATTATTAGGAACACCATACTAATACTGTGTTTGACCCCCTTTCGCCTTCAGAACTGCCTTAATTCTACATGGCATTGATTCAACAAGGTGCTGAAAGCATTCTTTAGAAATATTGGCCCATATTGATATGATAACATCTTGCAGTTGATGGAGATTTGTGGGATGCACATCCAGGGCACGAAGCTCCCGTTCCACCACATCCCAAAGATGCTCTATTGGGTTGAGATCTGGTGACTGGGGGCCATTTTAGTACAGTGAACTCATTGTCATGTTCCAGAAACCAATTTGTAATTATTTGAGCTTTGTGACATGGTGCATTATCCTGCTGGAAGTAGCCATCAGAGGATGGGTACATGGTGGTCATAAAGGGATGGACATGGTCAGAAACAATGCTCAGGTAGGCCGTGGCATTTAAACGATGCCCAATTGGCACTAAGGGGCCTTAAGTGTGCAAATAACACATCCCCCACACCATTACAGCACCAGCCTGCACAGTGGTAACAAGGCATGATGGATCCATGTTCTCATTCTCTTTATGCCAAATTCTGACTCTACCATCTGAATGTTTTATCAGAAATCGAGACTCATCAGACCAGGCAACATTTTTCCAGTCTTCAACTGTCCAATTTTGTTGAGCTTGTGCAAATTGTAGCCTCTTTTTCCTATTTGTAGTGGAGATGAGTGGGGTCCCGGTGGGGTCTTCTGCTGTTGTAGCCCATACGCCTCAAGGTTGTGCGTGTTGTGGCTTCACAAATGCTTTGCTGCATACCTCTGTTGTAACGAGTGGTTATTTTAGTCAAAGTTGCTCTTCTATCAGCTTGAATCAGTCGACCCATTCTCCTATGACCTCTAGCATCAACAAGGCATTTTCGTCCACATGACTGCCACATACTGGATGTTTTTCCCTTTTCACACTATTCTTTGTAAACCCTAGAAATGGTTGTGTGTGAAAATCCCAGTAAATGAGCAGATTGTGAAATATTCAGACCGGCCCGTCTGGCACCAACAAACATGCCACGCTCAAAATTGCTTAAATCACTTTTCTTTCCCATTCTGACATTCAGTTTGGATTTCAGGAGATTGTCTTGACCAGGACCACACCCCTAAATACATTAAGCAACTGCCATGTGATTGATTGATTAGATAATTGCATTAATGAGAAATTGAACAGGTGTTCCTAATAATCCTATAGGTGAGTGTATATCAGAAATTAATTTTATTGTGGAATGGTCTCCATGTGACAGGTGACTACATACAATTTAGAATATAGGTATTAATATTTAATTACCTGCCCTTAAATGTCATGTATATGCACTGTAAAAAGTGAAAGTTGGATTAATTAAAAAAATATATATATTGTAATTGTTAAAGGGTTATTTCACCAAAAATTACCCTTTTATCTTATACAACTTACCCCTGTGTCCTTCTACACCACTAAGTGCTTTTATTGTCTTCAGAACACATTTTTAGATATTTTTAATGAAAACCGGGATGCTTGTGACGGTCCCATAGATTGCAGTTTGATTTTCACAATCAGGCCCAGAAAAGAATGAAAGACATCGGCAAAAAGGTCCACATGCCATCACTAGTTCAAAAATGAAAAAGTTTGTCAAAAAACTTCATCAGCAGTTGACGTCAACAGCATGCACGGTAGTCTGCTTGTGAATGTGCAATGAACGACTAAACGAGGAGGAGAACAAATTGTTGAATTAAATCATTCGTTTTGTTTTCTTTGAGCACAAAAGTGATCTCATCGCTTCATAATATTATTTTTGAACTACTGATGGCACGTGGACCTTTTTCGTCTTTGTCTTTTTGTCTTTCATTATTTTCTGGGCTTGATTGTGAAAATCAAACTGCAGACTATGGGACCGACAACAGCAGTCAGGGCTGGTGACCTCTCTTCCAAGGGACGCGGATACGAAATATGTGTTCGGAGTGTCGTGTGTTCGGCTTGTCTTTCCAAAATATGTATTTGTTGCATCATGTGAACCATGCACATCATGCGTCAAAATACGTTCCTGTCGCAGACGCGTCGAAATGGTTTATGATAAAACAGACACTCATGTTCACAAAATACTCGCAACTAGACACAAAGTTAACACTAAACTCTGATTACACATTAGATTAAGCGAGTATCGCGTCACTTTTTTATTATAAAAAAGCGGCAGTGGCTCAGTGGTTCATGTAGGTTGTCTACAAACAGGAAGGTTGGTGGTTCAATCCCCGGCTCCACCGGACCAAGTTTCGAGGTGTCCTTGAGCAAGACACCTAACCTCAGCTGCTCCCGACGAGCTGGCTGGCGCCTTGCATGGCTGACACCGCCGTCGCAGGGCCGGCGTCAAGGGGGGGCATTCGCGCAAAGCTACAAAGTTTTTTATTACTTTAATATATATCAAGAATAATTAAAATAAATTAAACATTGAATGTTTTATGACTTGTAATGTAATCAAATGAGGAAAATATAGTTGATATATGTTTTCTTTAATTAAAATAGACCAGTTTCTCTGATTGGATGTATTGCCGTGTCTCACCCGTCTCACGTCTTTAGCATATTTGTGACTTGATACTAGCAACGTGTTTTTTCGCGGCATTTTATGGATTGTGTAAAATATGGATATTAGAACATTTAGAACGAACCAGCACCGCCTGCTTCATCTTCATGCAAACACAGACTGGCTCAAACTCAGAGATTAGAGGTTGAGGTGGAATTTACAAATCTACAGGACACTGTTTTAAGGAAGTTTAATGTTCCTACACGCCGTCTTCAGCTATTTTAAAGGTAAGTTAGCGTTGTTTTAAATTACGTAAGCTTAAATGTGAAGTGTGGCTATAGACCGTTAACAGCATTATGACGTGATTATGGTAAAGCGGCTTTTTTAAAGCTAGGACGCGGTGTGCGCTGCGCTATGAAACACATTCATTTCAATGGCTTGCGCCGCGCAAGGGTGGTTTGTTGTTGCGTCGAGCCAAGCGTGAGCGCAGCGGAGCTCAGCTTGCGCTCACGCCGCGGTCGAAGTTCAATAGTTTTGCGCAAAGTTTGTGGTCTTTTGCACTATATACGGGAAATGAGCTGACAGTCTGTACTAGTTGTATGAGTGTGTGCTTGCTGTATTTGTTGTTTTAATGTCTTCTTTTTGCAAGTTATTGTTGCTATTGCGTGCCCCCCGTTGGAAGCCGAGTGCCTCCCTGTTAGTTATGGTCTGGCGCCGGCTCTGCGCCGTCGGTGTATGAATGTGTGAGTGAATGGGTGAATGTGAGGCTAATTGTAAAGCGCTTTGGATGGCCATAAGTCTGTTAAAAGCGCTATATAAATGCAGTCCATTTACCATTTACCAAATGTTGTGACGAGCTTTGCATCAAGCGCCACCACTGGTCACGAGCCTCCTGGTTTTCATCAGAAATGTCTAGGGGTGAGTTCTGAGGACAATCGAAGGGCTTGGTGGTTTAGAACAACACATGGGTGATTTAGGATAAAATTGTAATTTTGGGGTGAAATAACCTTTTAACACCAAAAAAGGTAAAACATTTTAACTACATTTTCTCACTTTTAGTGAAAAATGTAAGTTGAAAAAGCTTAAATGTATTAGGTATTATCAATTAAAGTAATTTTTATAACATGTTTTCATCTAAAAGTTTTTACTTAAAGTATGAAAATTAAGTTGGATAATGTTACCAATTGAAGTAATTTTTTAAGTAGATCCAACTTCTTACTTTAGGGATGCACCGATAATTGGCATACAATTGGTATTGGCAGGTAAAAGCCATTTTTTTTATTTTCGGACCTTGATTGATTGTTTAAATCAGCCAATGGTCAGGGCAGATTTTATCCTGGCTATCAAAAGGTGCAGGAAATGTATGAGAATTCATGCTGTGTGATTATTTGAACTTGCTGACCATGACAACAATATTGCAGTTTGTTACGCTCTGCACTGAACATAATAATTTACAAGAAGTAAAAAGCAAAACTATCTGTATCTATCGGTGTCTGTAAATATTTTGAATATCGGTATATGCACAAAATTTTTGTATTTGTGCATCGCTAATTTACATGTTACTTGCTAAATGGGCATCTCTTGGCCAGCGTGGATCATTCTTTATGCCAACAGGCAAAAGTCTGGCTACGCAAGGCTAAAGATGCATTAACTCCTATTAGGATAAAGTAGAGTTCTGGGATGTGGCCATGAGCCGAATTAATAAATCACCAAAGACAGGCTTCCTCTTCTAGCAGTTTCTTATTTCCCCTTCCCTCAGCTCTTACAGGCAGGCGGCTCTGTCTTTGAGATTGTCACACAGCTCTGTGCTGAGAGACGACACCATATGTTGTCTAGCCTCTCTGGGAGGACGGCCGAGCTCTGCTGTGGGGAAGATGCTTTGAATGCATGTGGCGAAGGGCAAACTTATAGGAGTAAGAAATAGTTTCATCTAGTTTAGTTACCTTGGCTTGTTTGTTTGCGTGGAAACAGTCGGACTGTACTTTTATTAATGCACCTTAGTGACGCAAATGATGACCGACTTGCAAAGTCTATTGCAAAATGAGTCGTTTTGACTCTCCAAGCCACAAGTCTTTGTACAAAAATGGATATCACACTTATGAGTTGTATAAAAAAAGTTGCACATATTTAGGCTGACTGAATATAATTGTACATTTATATACAGTGAGGAAAATAAGTATTTGAACACACTGCTATTTTGCAAGCTCTCCCACTTGTCATCGTAGGTGCATGTCCACTGTGAGAGACATAATCAAAAAAAAAAAAATCCAGAAATCACAATGTATGATTTTATTTGTATGATACAGCTGCAGAACCTTGATATGCTTCTTACAGAGCCACTCCTTAGTTATCCAGGCTGTGTGCTTCGGGTCACTGTCATGTTGGAAGACCCAGCCACGACCCATCCTCAATGCTCTAACTGAGGAAAGGAGGTTGTTCCCCAAAATCTCGCAATACATGGCCCCGGTCATCTTCTCCCTAATACAGTGCAGTCGCCCTATCCCATGTGCAGAAAACACCCCCAAAGCATGATGCTACCAACCACATGCTTCACAGTAGGGATGGTGTTCTTGGGATGGTACTCATCATTCTTCTTCCTCCAAAAAGTTATATTTTGGTCTCATCTGACCACATGACTTTCTGCGCCATGACTCCTATGGATCATCCAAATGGTCATTGGCAAACTTAAGACGGGCCTGAGCATGTGCTGGTTTAAGCAGGGGAACCTGCAATGCATGATTTTAAACCATGACGTCTAAGTGTATTACTAACAGTAACCTTGGAAACGGTGGTCCCAGCTCTTTTCAGGTCATTGACCAGCTCCTCCCGTGTAGTTCTGGCCTGATTTCTCACCTTTCTTAGGATCATTGAGACCCCACGAGGTGAGATTTTGCATGGAGCTCTAGTCCGAGAGAGATTGACAGTCATGTTTAGCTTCTTCCATTTTCCAATGATTGCTCAAACAGTGGACCTTTTTTCACCAACCTGCTTGGCAAGCCCGTAGCCCTTTCCAGCCTTGTGGAGGTGTACAATTTGTCTCTGGTGTCTTTGGACAGCTCTTTGGTCTTGGCCATGTTAGTTGTTGGATTCTTACTGATTGTATGGGGTGGACAGGTGTCTTTATGCAGCTAACGACCTCAAACAGGTGCATCTAATTTAGGATAATAAATGGAGTGGAGGTGGACATTTTAAAGGCAGACTAACAGGTCTTTGAGGGTCAGAATTCTAGCTGATAGACAGGTGTTCAAATACTTATTTGCAGCTGTATCATACAAACAAATAGTTAAAAAATCATATATTGTGATTTCTGGATTTTTTTTAGATTATGTCTCTCACGGTGGACATGCACCTACAATTACAATTTCAGACCCCTCCATGATTTCTAAGTGGGAGAACTTTCAAAATAGCAGGGTGTTCAAATACTTATTTTCCTCACTGTATATATCAGTGCAATTGTTTTGTTTCAAGAGGCACAACAGTATTGATTTTTGTAAGGTTTGTTCGTACAAACTACTTAAATGGCCTAATATAACTTAGACCTAGCCCTGGATTCATCTAATTCCTGTAAACCACCCCTATATGTAGGCCTACATCGCATAATTAAATTATTATGTGAAGTATGAATATTGGCACTACAATGTAGCCTGGGAAAACCCAGACAACTTCCTGCAAATTTTGATTTGCTCTGCAAGCAAGTCTGGCAAAGAGTCCATTCAAGCCCATTTCTAATTTGTCTAAATCGCGGCACCAATCAGAAACATTGGGGCGGGCTTTACACGACGAGGACAGCGCAGCGACGGTGAAGCAGATTTTGTACATTACAAAGGCCCTGTCCCTTGTGGACCTCCTCAGAGTCCACACTTTGATGACATCATGTAGTCCAGACCTTAGGGACCCTCAACGTGAGTCCAAGAGGGCACCCCGGAGTCGTATGTCGGGACAGACTCGAGCGTCATGCCGGAAATAGGAAGAGAAGTTGTGAGTGTGAACTCCTCCCTTCCGTCGTCTGATTGGTTTGATTGCTCTTTCGGAAGGACTTCTGGGTTGGTAAAGTGCGTGAAGCCTGCTACCGTGCGGGCTTCGCCAAAGACCGCATCAAGGGTGCAAGGGGGGCGCTGATGAGCACACTTCGGAGCATAAAAATGACAGATGGGACACCTTATGGACTCGTAGACTAAGCGAGCACGCAATCGCATCTGTTTTAAGCGATTTTAACTTACCTTTTTGTGAAAACCCGAGCAAAGAACAACACTCGAAGCCTTCATATCTAATACGTCATCTCCTTCATCGCTCTGATTGGTTTTAGGTTTTACAAATTGCGCCCAGAGGAATTTGAGTGACGTCCATTGGTGACGCCCCTTTGGAAATGATCTGTCTATGAAACTTTGCCAGACCATAACTCAGTTACTACTGAGAATGGTCTGGTTTTAACCAAGCTAATTACATTGGCCAATAGTAGCAACCCCTTCTATCTAGATTTTACGAGGTGGCTAATTCGTACAAAACTGTACAACCAAATTTGCACGTTTTTGTATGATTTGCCCTGTGACGTTGAGTTTAGGGGTGGGGTATCATTGTTGTTTTATTCTAATAATAGTACATTTTTGTACAATTAACTTCAGACAAATTTCTACAAATTAGCCAACTTGTATAATGCATATGAATTCCTGTGAGATGAGGTTGGTATGAAAGTTTCAAGTAGCTAAAGCAAAGATAGACACTGAGCAATCCAGCAAGCTCTTGACACACTTCTTATAAAAACTAAATATTAGATAAAAATTCATCAGAATGACCAAATATAAAGCATACTTGTGTCTACAAAATTAGTTTTTCTCACCGTGTAAAGGTACGGCGATGAAAAAAGCCATATTCCAAACTCATCTCGGATGTGGATTCATTACCACTTTGCATCTCGAGCGGAGCGGTTCGGCGCTCCTCTAAATCACAGGATGGATTGTTAGGCACGCGCGTTATTAATTTTTTCGGCTCCCGTGGCGTCTGTATGAATCTTAATGCTGCTGACTGTGCTGCTTGTGTTATCGATTTTCTTTAAAATATGAAGAGGTTTGCTGGAAGCACCCAGGGTCATTAGCTGATGAGTGGGCTCAAATCCCTCTCGGGTCCGTGCGGCTTCACCGTGTTAAATGCGCTGCTAAAATATTCATAATCATACTCGTGCGCATACATAATACTGGATCGTGCCAGGTCGTGCAGGATGTGTGTGTGTGTGTGACAATCAATATTTAAATGCGTTCCTGTTTTTGTGTGTGTGGTTAATGAGCCGCAGTTCTTAAGCTAAGAAGTTTGTGAGCAGATTAAAATCAATGCCGTCAATGACAAGATAACAGCTGACAGTTTGGTGAGTTGCCATACAGATGACCTGGTTAAAATGGCAATCTGAAGGTAACGGTAAATGTGAGAGATTTTGGATTTTGATCTTGCATTGTGTACGGCTTTTGTTTAATTTAATTATACAGATAATAGTTGATATAATGGATGGAAATCCCACCCCATTTTCATTATCTTATCTCTATTACAACCTGTACTATTTGTAACTGGTCAATCTGTGTTCTTGCATCTGATTGGTTGTTAGCACGTTGCCATATAAAAGCTTGTTTGTACCGGCTAGCTAAAATTATTTTGTGAGCAGTTTTTATCTACTGTACTTTTAAGATTATTAAAAGTCGAAATGATTGCCTTAAATTAATTGCTTTAAATTTATTGCACTCTCCCCTCTACTTCAGCAGCTACTTGGTTTTATTTTGTATAAACTTTATGAACTGTGACTCATTAAATAGTGCCATAAAGGTATGACATAACGTTTCTTGATCTTTTAAGCTCTCGGCTCTTTAATGCCACTTTTACTTTTCCACGTCATTTACAACGCAATCACTCATCGACTAAAATCGCCGCAACGCACCGGAGCACATCTTTCACCGCCGTCCTTGTCTCTTTTTGTTAACATTGCGTTTGAAAAGGCCCAGTGAAACAAGCTTAAATAGATCTTTGATGGTGCCAGTTAATGAGGTCAGTGGTTTCATTGAAGCTCGGGGCAAAGCCCGTTTACCCATTAACCACACTATTCATAGCACCCTGACACATGGAGGCAGCTGGGGTTCAGAGGTCAACATCCAGGGCCTTTACGTATTGTGACTTACTGCAAAAATCTTGTTCCTGTGCAGATAAATGGACCTTGACATAATGAATAGATACAAATGTACCTCCATGTCTGGGTCTTTCTGTGTGTCTTATAAATCAGCATGCTTTGCGTGCACTTGTGACTGTGTAGTGTACAAATGTTTGCATTTGATTATAGCATCCACACATTTATTTGCATTTATATTATTTTTATGCTGCGTACAACCAGCCGCAGTAGATTTCAATGTTAAAGGTATTGCGGAGGATTTTCTTTTTACGGGTGGATCATCAAGACTATTGGTCCTCCTAGTTGTCAATCAGGAGTGTTGCGCAATTGCATTTTTTAAAAAGTGGAGAAGGTGGTTCTTTTCTAAAATTCGAGAAAATCATTCGCTACACCTTTAAGTCAATGTAAAGACGCGTTGACGCGCGTCTGAAGGTCTCGCAGCGTGAATGAGCCATTTTGCGCAGCGCGGTAGATGTGGTTCTGTTTAGTTCGGGCGAATGCCGTAAATTGAGAGTTGCCGCGGGAAACGCTTAAGTTGAAAAATTGGAACTTTGACGGAAAAACGTGCCACGTTAACAAATTAGGAGCTTGCTCTAGTAGTGACATGATTACAGGAAGCTAGCGGAGTCGCAGAAGCCCCTCCCATGACGCAAATTTCCGTGTGAACGTCTCGATGACTAGAATTTTTCACGCGTGAATGAAGCGAGTAAACTCAAAATGTTCAAGCGGCAAACTAGACCGCGTAGACGCGAATTTGATGCCTAAAACGTGGCTGGTGTGAACCCACGGTTATACATTTGTCTGCTTAGTGAATAAATGTAGATGTAATGTAAAGAACATGACTGTAAATAAATTTGTTTTGCATGCATTCTAGTAAAAATATATACTTTACATTGCACAAACTTTATGGTTTGTAGGCATCGTAAGACTCATGAAAATGTTCTAGCAGAGAAACTCGTATACACTTTTCCTCAATGACCACCGATTTGCTCATTCATGATATTAAATATCAAAAATGCTGTCCCGGGCGGCTATTACCCTTCTGGGGGCTGCTATGTTTAACAATTAATGCCACAAGCTTTCTAACATTACAGGCACAGCAGAGGTCTCCGCATGCTATTTTTATTGCTGTGGGGTTTGGTTACAGAGGCTTCAAAATGAGCGACATGTGTGGCAGGTGCTCATGACTATACGACACTGTTTCTGTAGATTGCATGACTTCTTAATTGATCTCCGTTTGGGGCGACGCAGGAGGAACGGCAAGCCCGGCAGATGCCGCGGGGTAGCCAGACACGAAGACAATAAAAACAGCCGGACAAAAGAATAGGCCAGGGGCAGACGTGTTACTTGATGTACAAGGTCATATATGCAGTAGAAACATCTTGTAGCAATAGGTCTCATAAAGCAAGTTTCAAATGCGCCACCCAAATCTCAGGTTTCGGTAGGAAATATTGCGTATGTATAGCGTGCAACACATCTATCAAATCAGTAAACCAGTTTAACTGCAGTTAAACAAATCCTCATACCCATCTGATCTTTGCAAATCTCATTCCAACGTTGAGTGCATTTTTGAGTCTCGGCCCCTGGCAGAGCGTTTACTGCCCGACAGTGCCGAATCATTCAGGATCACTTTCAGCCTGACCGCACCTCACCACTCACCCTTCATCTGTATTGATCAGATCCGGGTGCCAGGCTCTGTCTTTCTGCCCGCATGCTCATCCATTAAGTATTATTATTGCTGTGGCCATTCAAACTTAATGGCTACAGGGGGCCACAAATTGACCTATATTTTAATTTACAATGTGGTCATGCTATAAACTATAAATCATGTGATAAGATTAATGCTCTCCATCAGTACAATTTAAGAACTATTAAACATCATAAAGGCAAAAGATAAACCGAGAACAGGATAGAATCTGAATTATGTTAAGCTTCATTTAAAGGGCCCCTAACCTTCAGCAATATTAAAGGAAAACACCACCATATTTCAATGTTTTACTATGTTTTTACCTCAACTTAGATGAATTAATACATACCTATCTTTTTTCAATGGGTGCACTTCATCTTTGCACAGCGCATCGTGAATGTGTTAGCATTTAGCCTAGCCCCATTCATTCCTTAGGATCCAAACAGGGATGAATTTAAAAGCCACCAAACACTTCCATGTTTTCCCTATTTAAAGTCTGTTACATGAGTAGTTACACGAGTAAGTATGGTGGCACAAAATAAAACATGGCGATTTTTTTAAGCGGATAAAAAATTAGAACTATATTGTGTGGCCGAAGAGCACTTCGTTTGCAGCACTTCGAACTCGGGCGCTGTGACATCATCACTCCTGACTACTCCCCCCTCTCGCTCCAACTTTAAAAGGCAAAGAAAGTTTTTGTTCCCCTCCCCGTAGGCAAATTAGCGGGTAAAGCGTTTACACATGTGCTTTGGGCTACATCTCTGGCACAAAGTTGAACTACGTGCTCATAAGGCGGAGTCAGTGAGCGGTTATGGTTGGGGCGTAATCAATATGACATCACATTGATATGGGGATCCCCAACAGCCTGTTTTGTGTGACTGTTGCGGTTTTGTATAATAACAGAATCTTTCTGCACACACACTGGCGACTCAATTTCTCATAGAAACACATTTAAAAGTGCATTTTTTAGGTTAGAGGGGCTTTAATTGTTAGTGTTGAGTAGACGCCAGCGCTTTTCCACTGCGTTGTACGACTGCTATGACATCATCGTAAACGCAACAATGCACGACACAATGAGCAATGGATCATATCGATCTGCAGAAGATACAAACTGACTGGATAAACCAAATTTATGTAAATCGATGGCAGCATTTGGTGCAAAAATGACACCTTCAAACTTTACTCTCATTTGATATGTTTTTGGATTGTATTAAACTCCACTTGGCTCAAAGGTCTGATGGGTCGACAAGCATGGTTTATCTATATTGTGTACATACACTTAATATTGTCAAATGTTTGTGATTTTGTTTTTTCAGATGCTCTGGGAAAGTGAATGTATGTTTCTCCGGGCCCCGTCTTCTCTCGCAGGGGACTGTGAAATCCAAAATTAAACGCTTCCCCATAGTGAAGCCATTGAGGCTGATAAGTCGTCTTCTCGTGTAATTGTTTGTTTATAGGAACTCATTTAAAAGCAATATTGCAGAGGGCTGTGCAAACCCCCGTGAGCCAGACGGGGAAATGGAGGTCACGCTGTTTAAGAAACACAATGTACAAGAGAGAGAGAGGAGGGAGCCCAGTCAACTGATCGGTACTACAGTTTCAAGAGTAAAGTTTGCAGCTAAACAAATGTCGACTCGTAACCCTAAAAAACTTTCCCCCTAATTTGAATATGGTCTCTCTGGCTATTTTTGTAAACTACAGGCATACTTCCGACTGATGTACTGTATATACTGTACATACTGCCTACTAGTTTGTAAAAGCTGCATGTACGCAATAATAAACATTATACTGTAGCTTCATTTTTGTCATGTGACTTCTGCGAGTTGTTCAGTTTAGCAGTTGTCATATTCCAGGTGAATGCATGTTTTTTTGTGCAGTTTTAATAAAAAAATCGTGCAAACTGAAAAGCTTGCAAATTGTGCACAGTTTGCTAATACTGCAGACACGGTATGATCGAACACCACACAAATATGCAAAACAAACTCTTTCAGGCCGGCTTAATGTAATATGATGTTGAAAACGTTAAGATAAAGAGTCATTACTGTACTTCTGTAGTGTGTGTATGTGCTGCAGAGGGCAGTGAGGGTCTTGTGTAGTAACTTACTCCACTTTCCCATGACGCTGTTGATCTGGTTAATGTAATCCCTGTCCACTGTCCAGTGAGGGCTACGGTTGATTTAAAAACAGCCCAGTCTCCTCCCCCTACATACATACAATCACTACATATGCCATCTGTCAAAAGCCCCCCTCCCCTCCTCCTAGTTTACTGAGACCTGTAATGGTCTATTATTAACTCTTTATGTGCCAGAGAGAAAACTGTAAAAGACCAATACATACTGTAAACATTCTGTAGATTTGCATTCGGCAACTATATAAATTTTTCTTTTTTTTATTTGATGGCTCTTGAAATCATTTAAAAAAATGTAATTTTCCCTTGTTTGCTGTTGTCACAGCTCATAATAACAAGGTGATTTACGCATTAAATGGTACCATAAAAGTACCTTGGTATCACCATCCTTGCATCCCAATTTGAATATTTGCCGTAAATACTATTTAAATGTAAGTTAATATTTGTCAGTATTCGAATGACTGATAATATTTATTTTTATTAAATATAATTTTATTTACTATATTTATGTCAAAATTCCTTGTACATACAAACAATTACCCACAATTCATTGTGAGGAGGCGAGAAAAAAATGTGTAAGAAACGATGAATAAATTAAATATAAAATGTACCGATTTGTATTTTTATGTGTATCAAACGGCTTCTGAAATGAAAAAAAGGTAAGGCTGGACTTGAATTCATCCATCGAGAATTGACTGGATAGTTTGAAGTTGGGTCATGCTGCTAATTTGCTAATCGCTGCAATCTTTTCCCGGACCCCGCCCACCTGCCCCATATGACCGGAAGTAAAGAGCGATTGAAAGAGAATTGCGTTTTTGATTAAAGATTATGAGGGCATGTGCATTTTTTTTTTAATAAAGAAGCTCACACATAAGTAATTTGTAAAAACTACCACAATATTCCAAAACAAATTAGTGTTTTGTTTCAATTTCATTGCGACTTTAACAATCACAGTGTAATTCTAGGCAACAACGGTCACTTCCGTTACGTTAACGTTACTTGCATACTCATTTGCAGCGCACTCAAATATATTAGGCGTAATGGGACGCATATCTGATATCTTGTCTGTTAATAGCACTGCCAATATTGCTTTTTGTCAGAAAAAGCAAAGTGAAGTTAGTTAGAGAAGAGATGTAAACAGAGTTACCGTGAGAAATTAGTGAGAAGGGGCGCACGCGGCGCTCATCATAAGCTCACCCTGAGCTCCATTGTTCTCGTCCAGTGGGCGGTCCCGTGCGCTGATGACGGCGTTGAGTGACAGCTGTGCGCTCGAGAGCAGGTGCGTGCTTGAGTCGATGCGCGTGTTGCCCAATTTAACCAGAGCCTCGTGGTGCTAACGAGGACACGCGCAGCACTAGTCATCTGGCTAAGCTCACGCGCACATTTACACCAGCATTCAGATGCTGTTAACACACACGGGACGCAGTAATGAAGTGCCAATGAATTCATAGAGTGTAATATCTCTGTTAAAACTGTTAAACCTTACCATAAATCCCCATGGATGTTCAAATTAAATAAAAAAGGAGAATAAATTTAGTTTAATTACGTATTATTTACACCTTTAAGTTTTTGTGTTTATTTTACAGTTTTATGGTGTGTTTGCAAATGTTATTTTTGGTGGGTTCCCTTAAATTCGCTGATTAGTTTTACTAAGACAAATATTCTTAAAAAAAATAACAATAGCCTAATGATAATAAAACTCATAACAGGTAAGTTAAAAAAATTGAAAAAAAAAAATATGTTAATGTGATGACACGAACAACTCTGCACACTCTTAAAAATGAAGGTGTTACAAAAGGTTCCTCCATAGACAAACCATTTTTGGTTCCTCAAAGAACCTTTTGAGTCAAAGGTTTTAAAAACAACCATTTCTTTCTTATTTAAAGAAAAAATTTTCACTACAAAGAACCTTGTAAGAAACACAAAGGTTGTGCGGATGTTAAAGGTTCTTCTATCGCATTGTTTAGCACCTTTATTTTTCAGTGCAGCTTAACAGGTAATGCATCTCGTATCATCAGATTTGCTTTGCAAATCAGGTGTGTCTTATAAAAAGAGTAAGCAATGATAAATTAAAGTGAAAAGGTTTGTGCATTTTTTCCTGACAGTGCCGGTAACCATTGGTTTACATAAAAGAAAAGTTTAACTTAGTTTTGTTTCAAATTAATCTGACAGTAGAATCAGATATTAGCTTCACAGAAATAGTTTTTATTTTTGTGGGAGTGCTGATATAGAGGGTGTGACTGTTCAGAAGCTGTGGATTCAAACCCGAAAAGGAGGGATACATATTTAAATGCATACATATATTATGATAAGGTGGACAACAGATGTCAGACCTCTAATTCACCCCCATCCTAACAACACCTGTTGAAGCTGCTCAACCATCTGGATACTGAGGACAGCGATGTCCGGACCGACCTCTCTCTCTCACTAACTCACGCACAAACACACTGTCTGTCTGTCTGTCTGTCTCTTTTTGTTTATTGCATGCAATAGATGTTTTGTCTGTCTGTCTATAGTGTCTGTCTGTCTGTAGTTTCTGCCTATCTGTGTCTGTCTGTCTATCTATCTATCTATCTATCTATCTATCTATCTATCTATCTATCTATCTATCTATCTATCTATCTATCTATCTATCTATCTATCTATCTATCTATCTATCTATCTATTTTTGTTTATTGCATGCAATAGATATTTTGTCTGTCTGTCTATAGTGTCTGTCTGTCTGTCTGTCTGTCTGTCTATTGTGTGTGCCTATCTATAATGTCTGTCTATATTGTCTGTCCTGTGTCTATACTGTCTGTCTCATGTCTGTCTGTCTATAGTGTCTGTCGGTCTGTCTGTCTGTCTGCCTGTCTGTCTGTCTGCCTATAGTGTCTGTCTGTCTGTCTATAGTGTCTATCTGTCTATAGTGTCTGTCTGTCTGTCTGTCTGTCTGTCTGTCTGTCTGTATTGTCTGTCTGTCTGCCTATAGTGTCTGTCTGTCTGTGTGTCTATAATGTCTGCCTGTCTATAGTGTCTGTCTGTCCATGTGTCTATAATGTCTGTCTGTCTGTCTATAGTGTCTGTCTGTCTATCGTGTCAGTCTATTTATCTTTTTGCATCTATTCATTTATTTACTGCATGAAATATATGTATTTTTGCTATTTGTCTGTTTATATCTGTCTGTCTGTCCCTTATGCCTTTTCATCCATCCATCCATCCATCCATCCATCCATCCATCCATCCATTCTTCCATCCATTTGTTTACTGAATGCAATATAAGCCTTTGTATTTTTTTTCTATCTATATCTGTCGGTCTTGTCTGTCTGTCTGTCAATCTCTTTTTGTTTATTGCATTCAATGTACATATTTTATCTGTCTGTCTGCCATCTATCTATCTGTCTGTCTGTCCGTCTATCTTTTACATCTATACATCCAGCCATTTATTTTCTGCATGCAATATATGTTTTCTTTCTATTTGTCTGTCTGTCTGTCCTTTATGCTTATTCGTCCATCCATCCTTCCTTCCATCCTTCCATCCATTTACTGCATGCAATATAGGCTTATATATTTTTTCTTTTTGTCTATCTATATCTGTTAGTCTTGTCTGTCTGTTTCTGTCTGTCTATCTATCCTTTATCTATTTTTTTCTTTGTATATACTGCATTCAATATAGTATATTCTGTCTGTCTGTCTGTCTATGCCAGCACTAATTGCAGTCCATCCATCCATCTATCTATAATCTATCTATCTGTCTTTTTATATACTGCATATAATATAGTACTTTATGTCTGTCTGTCTGTCTATGCCAGCACTAACTGCAGTCATCTAAAGTTTATCTTCAGCCATCAGATTTAAATTGAAAAAAAAAAGTTGCCCGTGTGTCTGCTGAGGCAAAGCAAGTGAGTCATGGCACCTCACGAGAGTGCATCTGGAGTCTCCATCCCCATCACAACATCATCTCAACACCTCCACCTGCAGAAGAGAGGAGGTGTGGGTGCGTGAAGCTTCTGCTCCAGATGTGCTTTCCTGTCGAGATGAGAAAAAAGCCGAAAGCACTACAGATGGATGAATAATATATAGCGGAGAGATATAAGTACAATTAAAGTAAGTGTGGGTGGGTGTGTGCTGAGAAAAGTGAGGGAACAAGAGGACTAAACACATTAAAGATTAAGAGGTTACTTGTTTCTTTACAACAGAACTGCTGTGTGTCTTACAATCCTGTAGGAGGCAGTATTGAGAACTAAGATGATGTTATTGTGACCTTTAGCTTTGAGTAGTTGACCTAACATATTTATATTGGTCAATATGATGAAACAATGACTCTTCTTCTTATTGAAGAATGGACCAAAAAATGTTAGTAGGGCGCTTACATGTCCGATAAAATACTTTTGGACAAAATAAAGTCAGGTGATCTTATTAAAGCCACTATATATAGGAACCACCCTCATGTAGAATAAATGTATATCAATATAAAAAAATGTAAGTATTAATAATAAATCATGTTCACTATTATATACAGTACAGCATACAGTTAAAAAAAAAACATCCCAGATATTTCCTCCTGAAGACTTGAGCTTGACAAGACTTGGGGTCTCCACAAACACACCCACTTTTAACTCTCTCGCTCTCTTTTTTTTGCTTGTCTTTCTTTTTGTTTGTCTCAAACGTGTGTAGACGCTCGGGGGAACACAGCCAGATTTCTCATCTATTTCAGGGTCAGGATTTGATAAGCCCTCTGGTGACGTGATGGGCTGACAGTTTGTAAAAAAGCGGGTCACGGGGGGCCCGGTCCTGATGGCCACTGATGAGCAGAATTACTCATTCATTATCATATAAGTTAATTACTGCGCTGGCTGCTTTCTCTTCGGAAAAGGCCCTTCTGGATACCAGCTCAAACAAGGACAGCTTGATTCATTTTTTGACCATTATTATTTTTGCCATCTCGCCTCATCATTAGTGTGATGGCAAGACAATAGACACGATGATATTGTGACATCGGTAGGCACCATCTGTGCCAAAAACATGGGGGACAATGCACACCCACATATGGTGACGGCTTCAATACGGCACACTTGTCCTGTCCGTTTAACCACCTCCGGAAACAGTGTGGATTGCGGGATAGCGTGGGGAGATGATGATTTAAGTTTAAATCCCATCCACATTCTTCCTAAAGCCTCGCGGTCATCTCTGTTAGTATGAACACTTACGACCTGCATGCATAGATGTGGCTGGCTCTTTTATATGATCATTAATGTTACAGCATCTGTTTTGATATTATTTTGCACCCTCCCCCTATCAGCTATATACCCCCAATGACTGCTGGGCTTTTTTAGACATACCCATCTGCTGTCTCACAACTTCTAATCTTCTTCTGCACACCCCCTCCAAGCACACATACACCACGTATGCATACACACATCCCAACAGCAGATCTGTTACTCAAGATGTTGTGTACCGTGCATGCACTGACTGCTTTTGCATGATGTTGTAAGACTTCATGTAAACAAGACAATGGAAATGATTTGCTTTGGTATCAGCTAAGGCATAATAAAGTATCTTTCTTATTTATTGTAGTTTCTTTATAGCTCTGATTCAAAATGTTGTGAGCTGCCTAGTCTACATAGACAAAATTTTTAGACAATATAAGCATTTTGCTGATGTAGGCACTTTTTTAGTAATTCATGAATGCACTGCGGTCAAAATGGCAAACAAAGTTTTGATTGTAAAAATACATCCATCCAATCGGTAACACTTACAATAAGGTTGTATTTGTTAACATTAGTAAATGCATAACACAAACTAAACCTGGGCAAAACAGTTTTTCAACTTTTGATTTTATAAATGTTTTAATAAATGATGAAATTAACATGAGGTAAGATTAATAAATGCTATAAATATTGTACATTGTTAGTGCATTAACTAAGGTTAACAAATCAACCTTACCGTAAAGTATACCAATTCACTTTTGTACTGAACTAAGCTGATTTAAAATAAAATATATTAAAAATTATATATCCAAATATTTTTATTTGTGTGGTATTTTTGGAGTATATTGTCATCATCTTAATTGTTCATTACAGACTGATCTCACGGAAAGTCGTGTTATAGTTACGAAAAATTTGATACTTTTTTTGTGTCCATGGCACTAAATTCAGCTTTTTTCCGTGCCATGAGAACGATTTTTTTTTTACGTGTCACTCGCATGAATAAATTGTTTTTTCGTGTCCGTGGCACAACTTTCTTTGTCGTGTCATTTTTTGTATTGTTTTCTCATGTTTTCCCCCCTATTTTCTTACATTGTCGCTTGGAGTTGGGATTAGAATCACTTTCTGTTAAATTTTTAGACATCCTAACCCAAATCCAACTTTAACCCTAAGTCCAGGCGAGAATAGTTTTAAAATCGGAGGAAAAACATGTAGAAACCAATACATGATTAAAGTACACGCTAACCCAAACCCCAAATCTAAGCCCAACCCCAAGTGACAATGATTAAAAAATAGGGGGGGAAAAAGAGAAAACAATACATAAAATGACACGACACAAAAAATATTTATAGAAATTCATGCTTAAGGCATGAAAAAAAGCTGATTTTTGTGCCATGGACACAAATAAATGAATCACATTTTTCATGACTATAACACGACTTTCCATGAGATCATGTTGCAATGTTAAGCTAAGGGAATTTACGTAAGTTTAGTTTAGGGTTATTATAAAATTATTATAATATTTATATTCCATTTCTATTCATGACCCTGGACCACAAAACCTCATAAAGGTCATTTTTTGGAAATTGAGATTTATACATCAACACATATAGTAGAAACACATATTACCAATGATAAATAAATGTTTAATATATTTTCGTTATAGGAAAATTACAAAACATCTTCATGAAACATACTTAATATCCTACAAATTTTTGGCATAAAAATCTATAATTTTGACCCATACAATGTATTTCAATGTATGTGCGACTTATGACTGGTTTTGGTACATTAGAAATGTCCAAGCTTGTTTTACATTTGTATATGTACAACATTTACAGATGTAATATACAGTACATAATTACCATGCACATCCATCCATTAAATTTTCTTATTAAGCACTTTTGTGCTCAAAGAAAACAAAACAAACAATTTTTTTACTCCTTGGTCGTTCAGTACGTGTTCACGAGCAGACTACGGCGCGTGCTGCTGACGTGACCTGCTGATGTAGTTGCCAACGTTTTTTATTGTTCCCACTTTTTAATTTAAGCCATTATACAAACATTGTAAACAATACTTTAACCACCTGTATAAATGCACAAATTACTTGCCATTTTATTCTGTGTCTGTATGCTGGCAACTACATCAGCAGGTCACGTCAGCAGCATACGGCATAGTCTGCTCGTGAACGAGCACTGAACAACTGAGGAGGAGAAAAAATAGTTGAATAAAAGACAATCGAAGGACTTAATGGTTTAGAATGACACAGGGATAAGTTATTTATGATCAAATTTTAATTTTGGAATGAACTAACCCTTTAACTAGGGCCAATTTAAAAAATAAGCGCAGTGCATAATTGCTTTGGTTTATGGGATAACATCATTTTAAAGATATAGAGAAACCTGAAAACACACATATGTAATATGTGAATAATTTTGGTAAAGTGACTTATGCACTTGTGCAAATTGTTTTTAAAACTTTGCACATTTTGCGTGACCCTAAAGCAAACTTCATGGGCAATACTGTAATGCACGTGGACTACGTATTTAAATCAGAGCCTATTGTGCACATTTGACCATATGACAGTTTTACTTTGATTTATTGTAGAGCGCCAGTCCTTTAGCCAAGTAAAGCAAGCGGTGTAAATTAGATTGTGTGTGACCTGCTCCGAGCCCTAATCCCTGTAATTCCACCGAGCTGAAGGCAGGGGGTATGAACCGCTTCACATGATCATAGAGAAAAAGAGTAGAGGAACAGAAGAGGGGGCAGGAAGGAAGACAAAGGAGGTGCGGGCGAGACACAGGGGAGGGCGAGAAAAGAAAGAGGAGAGGAGGTGAGGAGCATAAGGCCGACACGAGGAGCGCTGGGATGAGGGCACGAGCTGTTTGAGTTTCATGCTTAGTCTTCCTCTTTACCTCTGCGCTGTCACAATACCACATCTTTCCGTTTCACTAAATAATATGTGAAAATGGAGAGCGCCGCAGAGGAGGATTAATTGGCTTTCAGCATTCATAATTAAGATGATGCCTCAACACGCTGCCTGTGTATTGTCCTCCATTAATTTCCAATTGCTCTTGTCATTTTGCACATTATGCTTTCGCAACACCAAATGAAAGTGTGTCAGACATTCCCTCCCTAATTCTCTCGCTCTTTTCCCTCTCTCTCTCTTTCTATCCCTCTCTCTCTCTCTCTAATGAGAGATCTTTACACTTCAAAGCGCCACATTAAGGTGGTGCAGCTCATTAGAAGAGGAACAAAGAGAGAATTGCAGGATTTTATTGTTTAGAAGAATTGGCAAAAAAAATGTTGATCACTTTTTTTACTTTTAATCAAAGACCTTCATATATTTTAAAATGCAAGAACAGTCCACAACGTTTTGGTGCCAGGACTTTGAAACAGCAAAACAGGGAAAACAATAAAAGGCACGACTTACATCGCATCCAGCTAGTCTACTCCATTTGCCATAAGAATAAGGCTGGGTATCGATTCAAATGTTCCAGATCGATTTGATTTCGATTCACAAGCTATCAAATCGATTCGATTATCGATTCCATTTTCGATTCTGGTTCTCGGGTCGGTTTTTATACTACATTCTCGAAACTCGATGAATATAGATTTAATACAAATACTAATGAAAAAGAACAGTGAACAGCAGTTTACAAGTGGGTAATTAATACAAATAAATTAAAAGCCACAACACTATCGTCATCGTCTTGCTTGCTAAATCTAAAATGCTTCCATACCTATGACTTTTTATGTGAAGGTTGCATCAATGTCGATGAAGCACCTGAAACTGCCATTTTAAGAACTAAATGAATGAATGACAGGCTCGCCTCTCGCTCCTTGGTAACATCGCGCAAGGCAAAAAAGTAAGGAAGACTAGTAATTAGATTAACGTTAATCTTACATTCAATGTTTGCGGAAATATGAAAGAAAAAATAGATTCGGCTCTTTGAAAATCGATTTTGAATCAACCACGTAAAAAAAACGATTAATCGAAAAATCTATTTTTTTGCCCAGCCCTACATAAGAAGTGCACCCAGTGTAAGCTTGACCGCAATCACTTGAAGTCTCGCGTCTTATCTGCAAATTGAGTCGATTTGGTCCAAGCTCCTTTATCCTTTATTTATTCGTCAACTGAATGCCTTGTAAAATGGTGGTTTTGTAAGAATAAAACCGTATTTTCTTTCATCTCAAGATATTTCGCTTGCTTCCACTGATCAGTACTGTATATTATCAGTTAAACGACAATCTGCTGAGCGTTAATGAGACAGTCACATGATCACATGAGATCAAAAACAATATTGATTTGCTACAACAAAAGTAAAAGGGTTTGCGCCCCAAGAACGATCTGAAACAAGCCAATTAGAGCTCAGCCTCAAGTCACATGCTTTTAACAAGTTTACTGACCTACATACACACTCGTTTGGCCGGTGCCCCAGACACACATATATGAACGAAATACAGTTTTGAATTCCAAATAAATGATAATATGACTAAAGTACAACTAAATTATTTTATTTTGTATTGATTTGCACTATATATTTAACTTTTTGTAAACAGGTTAAAGGAGCTTTAATCCAGACTGATCTCACAGAAAGTTGTGTTAGGCACGCAAAATTGTATTAATTATTTGTGTCCATGACACGAAATTTAGCTTTTTTTCGTGCCTTGAGCATGAATGTCTTTTTCGTGACACTCACATACATTTCTATACTCAAACCCCAACTCCAGGCGACAATGTTTTAAAAATAGGGGAAAATAAGAGAAAACAATTTTGTGCCATGGACACGAATAAATAAATAAAAATTTGCGTTACTATAACACGACTTTCTGTGAGATCATGTTCCTCTCCGGCTAACTTTAAGGCTATTGACTGGCCACCACTGTTTAAGACACCATTGAGATTGTTTAATAAATGCATATCAGAAGCAGAAAAGTCATGTAATCTCACTGTTGTCTAAAAGAAACTATAGATATTAAAGAGGTCTCTCATGTGGTTTTTCTCTTTTAGGTGGGCTGTAGCGTAGAAACCCCTCTGACTTTAGAGGCGGTTCATTGGATGTGCTGAATTTCAGCATGCTGCAGGGATTCAGCTTGTTTACAGGATTTGCTCAACAATAGACAGAATAATTCTATTTTGCCGTAGGCAATGAGCAGCACCACCTCCCGTTTCCCACACATCTTCTGTCCGTCCCATAGAACAGTCTTAGGACATCTTCAACAGGAACGTACCACTCCAACTTTCACAATCCCCCCTCAGGTTAAGACGGTCAGCATGGGCACTACTGTCTGTAAACCCCTCCTGCACCCATCCCTCAGGGTCCGGCCCTCGGATCGGACCAACGTGCGAAGCGAGACATCTGGGAGCTTTCTGACCTCCGGACTTTTCTAAGCCTGAGCCCGAAATCGCCGTTGGACTAATCACTGAAACAACGCTTACTTATTTCCTTTTAAAATACCAACCCCTTTATTGTCTCTCCCATCATATTCTTCTGAAAGGTATAATAATTTGTCTCCTGAAATATCCCTGCCAGCTTCCAGGCCCTGTCACGCAGCGCTGGGCACGTATAATTTAATTTGAATTCATTATGCTCTTCTGTTAATATATTCATGACTTCAATTCCCTGAGCTGTCCCACCACCTGGAGTGTCCTTCGTGATCTGTGTCAGTGCGGCCCCTCCTCTCCGCTCGGGGCCTTAGGGGGCCATGAAGGGGGGTTAAGGCAGAGGTCATAGTGGCCCCTGAGTCCCCACTGTAATTAGGCTGCAGTGGAATGTGTTAGCGGGACCAGCTGGGACCACGCTGGACCCTCTCAGAGGTGAAAAGGGGGAGGACGGGCACCTGCACCTCAGCCTGATAAGAGACAAACGGAGACTGCATGCAGGAAACAACTCAACCACCTGGACACAAACAAAGTCATCAAAGAGCGGCTTTGGAGTACGAGAGCGGATCAAGCAAGAGGCGAATGATCAGCCGAGTCAGTTTGGGCTTTAAAGGTTTTATAGCTCAGGAGATTTTGTAAAGTGATCCTTTATGTTTCAGCTACTACACCAACATTCTTCCACATACAGTATTTTCCATAATTGTTAAGGAAATAAAATATATAAAATAAAAAGAAATAAATGAGAATGACACAAATGACAACAAATTGAGACTTAAAGTAGAAATACCTATAAAATCATATTTGAAGTTTCAAAATGTGCTTCAATGTCACCCTTATGTCATCTGAACCCCAAATGTCTTTCTTTGTTCTTTACAGAAGTGTTGTTTGAGGATTTCTGATTACTATGGGAGTGGATGGTGACCACCTCGGTGAGAAAAAAGTTTTAATTTCTAAGTGAGATAACTCTTTATTTTATTTATTTATTTTTTTGTTTTTTTGCAGTGGGGAAATTGTACGAGAAAACTTCAACAAAGGTAATTTCATTTTTTAATATTTCATTGTCTTAGTTTTAAGAATCATTGTGTACCTTTTATATTCACTTTAATTCAAATTTACATACAGGTATAGCACATTTTGCATTGTTGCAAAGCAGCTTTACAGTAAATACATATTAGTGCAGGTAGTATAAATATATAGAAAAGCAGGCTTTACTAAATATACAAAATACATTATATTCTCAGTACATGTACAATTGCAACACCAAATGTGAAAACAATAATCTGTAGGTTAGACTGAAAAAAATAAAGGCAAGTATTACATGGAATTTTAAGTAATTTATGCAACTGTTTAAAATTTCAAGTAAAATCTAGTTAAAAAGTGGATGCAAAAATTATGCACTATATTTTTAAGTAAATCCAGCATATTATTTTTTACAGTGTAGGTAGCCTACTGTATATGAAGCTTTCAGATGCAACACTATCTAATGGTGTTTTCTTGTCAATGCACTTTTTATCAGGCTTTTATGCCTCCAGACATGTCCTTTCGAAATAATGGTTAAAGGCTTAAAAATTCTGTCAATATTCTAATATATTCAGAAAATGTCCTTTAAGACTCTAAAAATGGCTGGGTTATTTTTGACCCATAATGGGTAAATATTGGACAGAACACATGCTGGGTTAAAAATTGACCCAACGCTGGTTTATTTTAACCCAACCGCTGGGTTATTATACCCCATGGTTGCAAAACAACAACCCAACATTGGGTCATTTTTAACCCAGCACGGGGTAATTTTTAACCCAGCACGTGTTCTGTCCAATATTTACCCATTATGGGTAAAAACTAACCCGGCCATTTTTAGAGTGAACCGGGTAAAATAAGTCTGTCATTAATTCAATTCTTCTTCTGTGCACTTAGAGGACTTTGCTGAAAAATCATTGTGGCATTTAGGGGATTCTGCCAACAAAGCTGTATTTCTGAACGACTCTGGCCAAGATTAGGCAGATTTGAAGCGAAAGTATTTGATGAACATGTAGTACAGTAAGTGCCAAGAGCATTCGTTTAAATGTGCTGGAGAATGTAAAACTGTATTTATCTAGGCATAGTAGTTCTGTGCATGGTAATGACATATCATGAGCCTCAAACACAATTGTTTCCTCCTTCTTATGTAAACCTTGCGCATTCAAATAAGCGCTGGAAAACAGACCAATCTCAACATATCACTAACTAGATTTACGCCCCAACATTAAATTACATATTAAGTTAATTACAATGTTGTTACAATTCTAAAAACAAAGTTGTTGTGACTGTTGAGTTGGCACTATATGCTAGTTATTGCTAAATGCTAACGTTTAGGCTAAAGTTCTACTGTTGACGTTACAGTTACGTTTTACAGGTCCATACTAAAAAAAAACACAAACTTACCACTTAGAAACGTTCATTAACAATCTCCAAACAATTGATTATTCCTCAAATTCTGTATCTTCGTCTGATAGGAGCTGCTCTGTGAAACAGCCAATCAGAGCAGAGCTCAACATTATTATTCATGACCCTATCAAACAAGGTAATACTAGACCCTTTTATTTTAAAGGCAAATTCTAGGTTTGTAAATGGACATGTAAAAATGTCTCTGGATAATTTTGGCACTTAATAAAGCCACAAACCTTCTATGTAACAATTTAACAGATTCAATGAATTCTTCAGCACCTTTAATTTCATTATTTTGTCATTTTGAGGGAGGTGGCATCACAATTTATATTTCAATCATACTTTAATAACATTAAAAGCAATAAAAATGAGCAGTTAAAGTCATTTGTGTGTGTGTTTGAACAGAAGCAAAGATATGGAGATGGAGGACGTGTGAGATGGTCCAGACCCCCGGAATGCAATAGAAGAACAGAGCAGTTGGACTGACAGCCCATAATTATCTCTCATTTACTGTCATTAACAGACAGAGAGAGTTGCTCATACTGGGCGGAGCTTGATTAATGATGCGACCCTCAAACACACACACACTTTAACATCCTTCAGAGGTCGGAGATGCCCGAGTTGAATGTTGTTGTGTTGTGTTGACTCTTCAGTGTTTCAGCTGGATGTACAATAAGCGGTTGTTCTGTTATTAACCCTTAACTCTCCAGAGCTTTTAGCCTGGAGCTACTGAAAATTATCCATCATATCCCGGGGCAGTCTTTTCCTTCTGATCTAGAAAGAGAAATATGTTCGTGTAAGATGGCTGAAGTTTTCATTCCCTCAATCCATTTTCATCACACCTCTTCTTCCAGATTCTTTTTGTCCTTTCTCTCTATCTCCCTTTGGTTCTCTGATAAAATATTCAGAGGACAGCATGCACATCCACATCGGGATGAAGTATAAACAAGTAGAGAAGTCTGAGTGCACACACAGGTTTTGCAACATAGTAGATGGATCATTGCTGTATACCGGCCCTAACCACTTTAACCAACCTAAGATAATCTAATCTAAACCTGATCAATCATCAAGACCAACTTGGACCGATAAAACCCCGTAAAGCACTTATCATCAGCTGTAGGATCTTATTTTCCACCCATGGTTTTCTTCTGTCTCTCACTTAAGTCGATCTTTATGCTGCACGCTGTTTGTCAGTGTTGATGATAAATCTGTTTGTGTGCAGAGTAAACTGATTTCCCTCGAGTGGGATCTCTCTCTCTCTTTCTTTTTCGCTCTCTTCTCAAGTTCTTCTTCAAATATTCATCTATCAATCTATCACTGGTGTACATCAGAGACTGAAGGCTTCTTGTCTAAATGAATACTTTGAAGAAATTGGATGATAAACTGGATCAGTCAACTGCATTCTGGTATCTACAGCAATTTTGGTATTGTACACTGCAATGTATCTCCATCGCATAAAAATATCAAACTCTTTATGTGTCTCTCACAATCGTTACATTTTACATTTATGCATTTGGCAGATGCCTTTATTCAAAGTGAATTACAGTACATATAACAGTACACTGCTGTAGTTATGCAGCTGTTTGCCAGTAACTTACTGTAAATTTATATTTATCTCATTTATTGGCAACAGTCTGTTCAAAGAAAAATAAACAGTAAACATTAACAAGTGTTATGACCCGTTAAAAAGGGGTAAGGCGTAATCACCCGATATAAGCGGAATTCCGACCTTAGCTGGCAGATCACCAAAGACACCATACTTAAAGGCGGGGTGCATGATTTTTGAAGAACACTTTGGAAAAGGGAGTCGGGCAGAGTACCAAAACACACTTGTGGCCAATCAGCAGTAAGGGGCATGTCTACTAACCGACATCATTAGGTGTGTTCGACTTCATCCGGCGCTGCGCAGACTGATCGGCGGCTGACTTGAAGCAGTGCATTCCGGTTAGTAATTTTGTCCGACTTCACCTGGCGCTGCAGGCACGTGACTGTGTCATATGGTTTTGTAGTACCGCGAGAGCGTTTCGAGAGTAGCCGGCTAGCTCAGCCGGTGCAGATTCTCCAGAGCGGCTACACGGAGTTGTGATGACGTAACAGCTTTACGTGATTGGTCGCCTCACTGATGACAACGATCACGTGCGTTTCACGTTTAATCCAACCTTAAGTTCTACTAATAAACATTATAAATTCATGTTTTAAAACAGAAAAAAACACTTTAATATGCTTAAATATTTTATATTGTGTCGTGTAATAAAATAAAAATGAAAATAACAAACTCTTATGGTATTTTAATAATATAGGCTTGTTTCCCGTTATTTTCGGTTATACAGTATAAGCAGCAATTAAAATATTCGATATAAAATATTTCTGGTTGCAACTTTTTATTAAAAGGTTTGTTTTTATCAAATTCACCATCAAATTCACTTCATTTGCGATTAAAAACAAGGAAACACGGCGCACACGTCACTACGGCAAGCAGCAGGTGTCCGGCTTGATGGCTCCGTCTTCAGTTCCTCCCTCGTCTGCAAGCGGCAAACCTCGCCGATAGGTCTGCATAGCGCCGGATGATCTCGAACACACCTATTGCCTGGGTTGCGTATGTGTGGGGCGGGTCTATCAAAAGATGGTCCAGATTCTATTGGGGTAGGGGCATTTTTGTTTGGGTGATGTCAACATTGGCTTTCAGAGACCATGCACCCTGCCTTTAAGTTTAAATATTTTATTAAGGATAAACAAAAAAAAAATGTAAAGGAGCAATAGCTTTAGGGAGGCCCAAAGCCAAAATAATAAACAAAACATCAATTACCAAAATAAATAAAGTATATAACCTTACAATAAAGAAATTTACTAATGAACTACCCTAACTCCCTAACCAAACTGACAAAGAAATAAGAAAATAAATAAGTGGCAGGCCAAATTTATGCTCCGTAATTAATAACAAGCAATTTGAAGTGTTCACAGTTTGTAGAAATAACATATTTGTCAGGAATTGCGGAAAATGAACCCAAGTGCAGACGGGGGGAAGAAAAACAATAAACACTTTATGGGACAATCAACAAGAAACACGACTTAAATACAAAAGACTAACAGGACTAGACTAAACTTGACAATAAACTAGAGACTTGACACTTAACTGACACTAAACTAGACTTAGGTATAAATGGTCATAAAACTCACAAGAAGGACAAATGCACGAGTAAGGAACATCAAACACAAGGACTTTAAATAGGGACAAAATATATTACAAACAACTGAAACAAATCACAAGTAAGGGATCGGGGGAAAAGTGATGAGACCCGGGAAATGCGTGGTCAGAATAAATCAATACTAAAACCACGCATCTCCCACATAAAACATGGTACTGCCAGGACCCTGTAACAAAGACTAGATATAATTCAAGACACGATTCTGACAGGATCCTGACACGTATAACATGAGCTTAAACTGGTAACTAGTACGTCTACTACTTAGATTAACTGTGTTGGCTAAGCACACTTAAAAAATCATAAAACACACAAAATGTTAGTAATCTGTCGACCCACGTGGAATCCAGAACTCCGCAAGTCATGACATGATCGTCAAAATGAGCTTGGCAAGTGCAGCTGACGCCGACCTTTAAATCCACCTGCCTCTGCATCCACCAATCACATTCCTAATGAATTATCCAATCCCTGCACACAATAGAGCAAAACAGAATATGCCGAGGATTGTAACAAGTCTTTGTGTTAACATAATAAAATGATAAAAAAACAGCTTCATGCAAAGCATTCTGGGAACCCCCATCAACCTTACTTTCCTTAATTTGGTTCCCAGAATGCTTTGCATAATGCTGTTATTTTAAATATTTTTTTCCTGTAAAGATAAAATCTTGTTGGAGGGGTTCAACGGTATTTCATGCATTCTGACTTATTAACACATTTTAAGAGTTGGTTTCCTCGTGCTAAACAAATGCAAAGTGTCAAAAAAGCAGTTGGACGCGTTACGGTGCGGATCCGGCCCAGAGTCGTCTGCTGTCTGGGTTGTATGTTTATATATTTAAAGAAGAACAATTTCTGGAAGGCATTAAACTTTTGTGAAAATCATGAAAAACGCTGGCGCTGGCTGGCAACGTTTTTTAAAAATGCTGGCGGCGAAAGAGTTAAGCTACAAGAAGAGAATACAAACACTGTACTGTGGCCAACACATTACTACAGTAAATATACAAGAGCTTACTGTAATATAGACACAGATTTAAAATCATATTCAGTTTGACCACAGTCAAACCTTTGTCTTTTATTAAAAAGACAGAACAGAAAAGGATCATGGGTCAAAATCAAACCCTCATTTTCTACACCTGAGCTCAGTGTTTCATACATTTACTGCTAGACAAGAGAAACGTCATATTTTCTTCACTTTCTCAATGTAAAATGAGGTTTGTAGCCGATGTCTCCTGGGGGCTTGAATACGCCAAAGCTGTTGAGATCGATTCCAGCAGAATCTCCAAACCTCTGTTGGAGGTGTTAAAAGAGGCAGCTATTATCAATTAATCTCGCCTTTCCTTCCTCTCTCGGAGACTTGGGCCATATGGTCCTCTGTCAGCCTCTGCTTTTAATTTACTCGTGAAAACAGACCGAGTCTTTATCTGAATTGCTGATTTAATCACGAGTGCCAGAAGCCGCAGAGAAGATCAGAACTCCGGCACACACACCCAGATACATACTGTACTGTATACACACACTGACACTATCCAATATCCAATATGAAATCTCTTACACGCAAACACAAGGTAAAATCAGTCATTTACTAACACAATGTGTTAACTTGAGCTCTACAGTAGCTAGACAGACTGATAGACTAAGGTACTTTATTCAACCCCGAAGGAAAAATCTGTTGCAAAACGGCAGCCACTTCAAGCGTGCAATGCATAAGAAATCTCACCTTCATCTAGCAGCAATAAAACACAAGTAGACAATAACATTACATATATTATATATACAATATGAAGACTGGCAGTGGAGTGAGTCTGTTTATGCAAGATGCTCGTGTTCATTAGAGGAGAAACAACGCACTTTGGCCACAAACTATCTGCTGAACACTAAACAAAAGCTGGATGGAAAGCAATTTGTGAAAGACACGCTGAATGTGTGTACATTGCTACAAGGTAAATGAGTTTACAAAAAACAGGCTATGATTATGGACAACACAAGGGTGAGGACAAATGATCCTACGATGTTGGATTATTTTCAACACAGTGTTGGGCCAGAAAGGGACAAACTCAACCTATGCAGGGTTCTTTTAACCTATTGTTGGGACAAATTATAAACATTTCCTGGTTAATTTAACTCAACGGCTTAGTTGGTCCCTTTTTGACCCAATAGGGGTTGAAAATAACCCAGCATTTTTTAGACTTTAGAAAAATGGCGAGCTGTATACCAGCTGTAAACAGGGTTGTTGATTGTTTAGATCTTAAAGGGATAGTTCACCCAAAAATGAAAATTATGTCATTAATGACTCACCCTCATGTCGTTCCAACCCCGTAAGACCGCCCTTCATCTTTGGAACATAGTTTAAGATGTTTACAGTTTCTGACCCTCCATTGAAAATCTATGTACAGTATAGACTCCTTCACAGTTCACGTCACAGGCGGTTCCCACTGCGCATGTCGGGGTCAGAAAAGTCATTACAGCAGATTGAGTTGCGTATTATTCGGTATTGTCAAAAATGCCTACATGCCAGGGCTGCCATTGTGTCTGTGTAAGGCAGGGGTGAGTTAATAAAGGAGTCGGCGATGAGACAGGCATCCTCAAGTTTCACATGATCCACAAGAATCTGGAACTTATAGAGCTCAGGGGCATCAGCAGGTAGCAGGTTTGTTAGAGCCAGTTTAAGCCTGGAGAACTCCATCGGGTCCTTATGGACGAAGAGGGGGATCCTTGGCGCTGGTCCCTGGTATTGTACTCGACCCAGTGACATGGATCCAGGTGAGTATGGTAGGCCTGATGAGCAGTGAGGGGGGCTCGTGTCGGCCTGGGCAGGAAACTGAGCATAGGATCGAACTCCAGTATTGGGTGTAGGTAAGTGATATTCTGACCGTTGAGGACGAGGCTGAGCATAACCTGGAGCCCTGCTTTCTTTGTACTGAGAAGAGTCTTGTGGGGCAGAGTGCTGGCGAGCGTGAGCTGGGGTGCTAAGTACTGTTTGATTTCTCATGAGCTGTAGCTCTTTCATCATCCTGTCTATGATGGTGATGACTCTGTGCTCCTCTTGGTCCCTCCTGGGCATAGGAGGGTACTCAGCAGTGGGCCATGGTGGAGGCGGTGGATCTCTATAGTACTCATCTTCATCCATAGCTGAGTAGTCATCCGTCATTGCAGGAGGAAGAATGGGCCACCGATCTGTGTACAATTTCTGCTGTTCTAATCTCTGAGCTTTGGTAGAGGTGGTCCATTGTTGTGGCGTCTGCCTCCTGACCTCTGTTGAATTGTCATAACAGTCCTGCTGACTTCCTTTGTACCACTGACTGTAGTCTCTTTCATCATCAGTGTAACGCTCTTCATTACAGGGTGTGGAAGTTTGTGGTTGTGACAATTGTAGGCTCGTGCCTCTGAGGCTCTCATCCGAGCCAGGGACAAACTCATTTCTTGTGCTAGTGGTTGCAGTCCCTCTTACATGAGACCGTGGGATCCACTCAGCCCCTCCAGGTGTGAAGGGGGGCATACTGTGTGGTGCTGGGCTAGACCTTGTTGGTGGCTTTACTCCGGTGACATAATCTTGTAAGTATGTTGGTTGTCTTATATGCCGTTTAGGCCTGACTGGCGTGGCCCATGATGCTTCATCACTCGGCTGCATAGTCCCAGCACAGCTGTTATCCGGCTCGAAGGACCATAAAATGTAGCGAAGGCTGACCTGAAGTGTAGGGGGCTAGTTGCGTATGGCTGTTTAGCTGTTAGCACGTGAGCACTATTAATAACGGACATTTAACGTGAAAACATACACATCGAACTGTACTCACTCTGATCACGCACACGTAAACACTGCATCACAATCTGGTGCTTGTCTCCACAGCAACCCGATTCATGTGTCCAGAATGCTTAACACAGTGGGACAAACATGCATTGATGTGCAGCACCGTTTAGAACTAGCGCTCTTCCGCCGTTGCGCCATATGAGCGATTATCGCTATCATGTTAAAAGTCCTCTTCCGTCTGAGTCTTTTGCACAAGCACCATTTAAAACAACACAAGTTGACCAATGTGCTTCACAATAAACAAACAATTGGAAAACAGATAGTAATGCAATAATATAATACAACAATAATACTAAAAAATACAACACATTAAAAACCCATACTAAAAGAACATATAGTACATATACTTATCTAAAAAAAATGCAACTCTTAAAATTAAAAGCACGTAAAAAAATATACAAACATGCTCACTCTCCAAAAAATGCTTGGTTGTTTCAACCTAAGACTGGATAAAATTTGAACTAACTTGGTCATTGTTGTCCATATTTGACCCAACCATGGGTTGAACCAATCCAGCATTTTGGTGTGCAATGCCTACCAATGCCAGAAAAAAGCTAAAAAAAGAGGTCAAAACATTTTAAAGACACTGGAAAATTGATAAAATGATAACTTCAAGAAGCATCTGTTATGTGTTAACATAGCACTTTGTGTGTGTTTTACCAGCAGCAGACTCTTACTGTACACCGTCCATTTACTGTTTTACCGAGAAACAGTAAAAAATTCATTGAGTGTTTAACGTCGGTTAGTTTGATGGGTTAAAAGAGAGACACCAGTAAAGTCACGCTGAGATAACTTGCATTAACACGGAACACACTCAGCTACTCGTGCTGAATCATACTTTACTTTAATGTGATGTGGTAAAGTGTCATAATGGACTCTGCAGGTGTCGTATATTACTACATGCTGACAGCACATGTACTACACTTTTACCTTGGTACTGGTGGCTTTATCTTCATGATTTATTCCCAGATGTGTGGGCTGTAGCCATGAGCTATACCAGTGGTTCCCAAACTAGGGGGTGGGCCGTACAAGATGGTGACAGGAGGGCTCCAGTTGTATACCATTTTATAAAATACATTACTACATCATAAATTCATTTAATATGTTTTGTTTAATTAAAATGTTAAGTTTGAGATTTTTTTTATCATTTTTTTCGGGGGGCTGCAAAAGTATGCACCCTAGGGGGATACACTCCAAAATGTTTGAAAACCACTGAGCAATACTGATGTACTGTAACACAGTAAACTATGTACAACATATCTACATTACCTTTAGCTTTATAACAAATATAAAATAAAGGATTGTTTAACATGGGTATTGCATCTTTTTACTTATCAATAGAATGTACAATCTAGTTTTTATTAAACAAATATAGATAAACAGACAGAAATAATACCATGTAAATGACTTAAATCAGCATCAGTTAAGTTTAGACCATAGTTTGCAATATCTGTCATATCACAATTTTATTTATTTTTGGGCTATAGTTAAACGTCTATAAAATTTTCACTGACAGACCAAAATTTTTCTTTGTCTTAAATTAGACATCTGGGCTGTGATTGGACCATACCTGTCAACACTCCCATTTTTCCAGGGAGTCTCCCGTATTTTACACCTATCTCCCAACCCCCTACCGTTTTGTTATTTTTTCTCCAGAAAAATTACGTAATTTGTATGGCCCTACCTCATTATATAAATAAGCATATCAATAACATATATTATTCCAAGGTTATCCAGTTGCCAGATCTTGTTTGAACGCATCCTACTCAAACAAAAGACACATCATGAAATGTTCTACCGCAACCTGGCAACCTACCACACGGTTTGCGCTGTTGATATCTGCCCAGGTAGATGGTGGAAGTTGAATCAAGCATCACTATTAAAAACGGCATTAGATAGCTCAGGTGATGCTACGGCGAAAAACAAAATATAGCTGCAAATTTAACAACAGCTGGACAGAGGAATTTAATTTCCTAACGTGAAGCAGCATCGACAATTCTCACGCTTTTTGCAAAACATGTCGCACTAATTTTAGTATCGGACACGGCGGGAAAAATTACGTAATGCAGCACAATAAAACACAATGGCATTATCGCGCTGTGGAGCCACAGAGCATAGACATTTATGTTCATTTCAAAGTCCCTAACCCAATCCTAAATCTAACAACCTGTCAATTCATTCAGAAAAGCACAGTAATTCAGACAAAAATCTTTTGAATTAGTTTATTGCAAAATTGGGACAAATAATAAACAATCTCACTTTGTGGCTGCATAGCACGAGAATTTTTAAATTCATGCACTATTTTAATTTTAATAAAAACCAGGGGACCCCCCTAATTTATATTTTTGTGCTTCTTATGGATGCATATAGGGGGTCCGGGACCCCTCAGCACCCCTTTAATTCGAAATTTCTTTCACAAGTAAGACTAAACAGTTGTTTTTATTTGTGTCTATTTCACGAAATTCAGCTTTTTGAGCCTTGAGCGAGAATATCTTTTTCGTGTCACTCGCACAAATTTCTATAAATATTTTTCGTGTAGGTGGCACGACTTTCTTTTTCGTGTCATTTTATGTATTGTTTTCTCATTTTTAAATCATTGTCGCTTGGGGTTGGGGTTAGATTTGGGGTTTGGATGTACTTTTATGTATTGTTTTCTACATGTTTTTCTTCCGCTTTTAAAACTATTCTCGCCTGGAGTTGGGGTTTGGGTTAGGATGTCTAAAAATGTTTCAGAAAGTGATTCTAACCCCAACCTAAGTGGCAATGGTAAGAAAATAGGAAAAAAACAATGAGAAAACGATACATAAAATGAAACAAAAAAGAAAGTCGTGCAATGGACACAAAAAAACTATTTATAGAAATCCATGCAAGTGACAGGAAAAAGCAGAATTTCGTGCCATGGACACGAATAAATTTATCAAATTTTGCGTGACTATAACACGACTTTACGTAAGATTCGTCTGTTTATTATTTACCTTTGAAAATATACAGCAGAGATATTCAAAGGAATGTACGAAAAACCCAAAGCAAAGCTTTGGGAATGAAAAACAATATGCTTTGAAGTTGAGCGAAAAACCGTCAGACAAAATTGGCTACGCTCATAAAAGAGCAGCCATGTTTTTAATGAGCGTAGTACTGTGAAAGTTATCATTAACTAACCTGCCTCTCTAAAACTGAAAAACATTCCTGATGGATCTAGTTTAAGAAGTTATTTCATTTCAGCCTGTGTGAATAATTAAGCATGCCCACCGGCAACATCCCTCCCTATGTTTTAAAACAACCTCGATCTGGTACGAGAAAGAGGCGCACCGAAGATTTGAAAAGCTAACAAGCTTCTAAACAACAGAAACCACACGTGCATTTCCCCTCACAAGAAATCACAAGCAGAAATGACTTTTATCTCTACGCTTCAAATGGTTTATACACCGAATACTGCGGGGTTACACCTTGTGCTGCGTTTTGAGTTTCACCAAGCAATTTATTCCTGCTAAAAGAAACTGGTTTAATTGGAAACGTTGTTAGAATTGGGAGGAAAACGAGAGAGGATAGAGAGATAAAAACAGCTGGGAGGTTGTTGGTAAACAGAGGGTGGCCGCTGCGTGCTGTGAAGTCTGATTAAGAGCTGACCGGGGATCTCATTCACGCCTGTGGGACACTATCTCACTGTCTGCACCTGTGTTCCAACACACACACAACACACACACATACACTATATCACAAAGACACAGAAAATACAGAGAAGAAGAAATAAGAAAGGAAAGAGTCAGCTGAAGGAAGCGCAGTGTAGAAACGATCAAAGCCGCGCTCTTGATGCTCTTCACAGACGTTCAGATTGGATTGCATGCGCTTTAGATATGATTGTATAAGACTCAATGAAGGCTTTCTTGTTGGTGCATTTTAATCTCATCTGTATATGGAGACAACATTTCAGGTCGTGCATCACGGTGTCGACAGTCTCATTCTTTACAGTCCATATTGATCCAATCAAAAGAAAATCAATGCGCTCTCAATAAGAGCTCTTGTGTCGCTCTTAACAGCCTGATGGATTCATCAAAGCACAATAATGATGTGTTAATTAGTCCTCACGTATTTCTTCTTGTCTTAATTCGCTTTTTCTCTCGACTCTGTCCAGTTTTTCAGGGATATATGAACTAAAATGTAAAGCTTGAATGCACTTTAAGGCCCTTTGGAAATAAAGTGCATGACAAATGCATAAACATAAAAGATGAAATCTTTTAAATTAGTTTATTGTGAAATTGGGACAAATAATGGACAGTATCGCTTTGTGACAGCACAGCATGAGAATTTTAAATTCATGTAGTATTTTAATTTTAATAAAAATGGGACCACCCTAATTTATATTTTTGTGCTTCAATTTTTAATTTTAATAAAAATGGGACCACCCTAATTTATATTTTTGTGCTTCAATTTTTAATTTTAATAAAAATGGGACCACCCTAATTTATATTTTTGTGCTTCAATTTTTATGGAAATTGTGGCACTTTGAGATTTCGCTGAAATGTAAAGTGCATTATAAATAAAATGTATTATTATTATTATAAAAGATGATTTTACCATGGTAAAGGGGTGTTTAGACATCCATAATCACCAAATGTTGACTTGGAGAAAGTGAACATGCTCATCAGTCAGGTAAGAGTTTTTATAATAAGAGTTTTGACGAATAAGTACTTTATTTGAACCCGGTATATAGATTGTCACATTCATTTGATTTCACTCATGAGCAGCTTTCGAATTGAGGGGGTGCTGGGGTGGTCCCAGACCCCCTATAAATCACAAAATATAAATTAGGGTAGTCCCCTGTTTTTATTAAAATTAAAATAGTACATGAATACTACAAAAGTTTTCGTGCTGCCACAAAGCGATACTGTCCATTATTTAATTAATTTCACAATAAATTCAAAAGATTTCTGTCTTAATTAAATGTAAACTCTCAAGTGAGCCTCACGCTGTATTCTGGAGGAACTGACATATTGTTCGATTTAGGGGGTGTGCACACCAAAGCTTTTAAGCACGCGACCAGCGCATATTTTCAATTTTTTCCAATGGAAGCACAGCGTTTTTCAAAACAGCCAGCAGCAGGCTGATTTTTTCCGCACTAAAAGTCGGCGCTCGGCTTTTTTATGCGCTGAGGGGTTGTGCACACCAAAACTTTTAAACGCGGCTGAAAATGCCTGGACAACGCTGAATGCCAGCTGTTTTTCAACTGAGTGCCAGCTTTCTTCAGCTAAGCGCTTTGGTAGCTCTGATACGTCAGCTGTGAGATGGCTGTGATATTTGTCCCGCCCCTCCTCCACTGTGATTGGACGGCTGCGTGAGAACTGACATTGACGAGCGGAGCTTTTTACCCAAAGTTGAATATTTTTCAACTCTCGGCGTTCAGCGCTGAGCACAGAAAACCGCTGGGCGCCGGTTTTCGAGGCGGAAGAAAACTTATTTGAAAAACGCCGAACTTCCATTGGAAACGATTAAAAACATGTGCCGGCCGCGTGCGTAAAAGTTTTGGTGTACACGCCCCCTGAGAGTTGAGAGATGTCAATGTCAGTTTTCTCCAAAGTGAAGAAGGGGCGGGACAAGTATCACAACAACCAACCGGCTCACAGCTCAAGCATCACAGCCACCAAAGCGCTCAGCCGAAGAAAGCTGGCACCCAGACAAAAAAACCGCCGGCATTCGCTGTCCTCCAGGCGTCTTCAGCCGCGTAAAAAAGCTTTGGTGTGTCCCACCCCTTAGTATTGGGTTAGGGACTTTTTTGCTTAAACCATTATTTTGAGTTTGAGTTAAGGGTAATTTGGGGTTTCTTTGATTAAAACATAGATCCAGGACCAACAAAAACTGTTGATCTAGTATCACATCTTATTTTGTAAAATCACAGCGACCCCTAATAACGGGGGCTTAGCTAGGGGACCCCATAATCTTTGATATAATTTGAATACTGCTCCTGTGGCAGAAGGCTATGCATACACACACAAAGCTCCTCCATCTTATTTACACATTGGAGGTCAGCGGAGATTAAGGTGAGCATTTGGCCGTGGCATGGCTATTTACCTCAGCAATGAGTTTACCTTTCATTTATACCGTTTTAAATCTATTTAATGTTAAAAAGACCTCCAGTCTGACACACATAAGCCTGACTGAAAGAGTCACTGTGTGTAAATGTGCCGCCGCCTCTACATCTGTCTGTGTGAATACACAAGGCCATCGGCACTGTGCACCTGTAAGACATTTTCTCTGTCCTCCATTGTGCACATGACAATCACTCTCTCGCTCACGTCCTCCACCCATGCTTTCGAACATGAGTCAAGGCTGTCCTGGTCTTCTTTCATATACCGTCTCCTTTTCAGACTCTTGTGATATTGTGTGGAAGTGGACAGTATGTTACATATTACTGCCTGCCACCGACTCATTAAACACATTCAATATGGACAAATAAAAAGTAGCAAACGCTATTCAATACACTATTTAATGTTGGATTCTAGCTAGTTTTCCTATTACTGCCTGACCCACATGTGTGAAAGATCTGTGGTTGCTTTAAAGCTAGTGCAGCGCAAGTGTTTTTTTGCTAGTTTCAACCCGGCGCAATGATCATTTTCACGTTTAGCAGCACGTTGTTTAACTAGCAAATGCATTTGCACCCATTTGTGCGCCCATGGGTGTTCTGATTTGAAAACGAGGTGTGTTCAGGCAGATTGTTGGTGCGTTGCTATTTTGAGGCAAATAAAATAGACTACGCCATTGACCAACTAAACCCTGGTCTAAAGTCTAAAGTCAATGGCGCAATTTTGTTTTTGTTATTTAATGAGCGCGTAAGTAATATTCGCCTATAAACGAGACGGCAACGTGCGTTTGCTACACACACATGGTGCGCAGTAGCACAGAAATGTTTTTAAATATGAAAAATTAAAGGATTAAAATGTAAAAGATTATTATTGAGTCTCTTGGACGTAAATGAGGATCGATTATTAGACGTTAGAAGATGTGAAGAGCTGCTTCACCTGCAGTCTGGTAAGTATTTGCATGTTTTGCTTTAAACAAATGGAAATATTGCATATTTTTTTTATGTTTTTTTTTATGCTACCCCATGGATTTATTGTATATGATGACTCTGTACCTGTGGATATGCTGAGATGAGAACCTTTTTTTTTAAGTAATGCTTTTAAAAACACTCACGACGCTGACGGTACATTCACACAGGGCGTAAGCGTTGACGCTTCCCATTTATTTTTAATGGGTGACCTCATGCGTTGCCGAACTGAATTGTGGATCTGTCAGCGTCGCGTCAGTGGCGTTGCTCGCGGCAGAAGATGAAAATTTTTCTCAACTTTTCAAGCAATAACGCGTGTGTCAGCCAATCAGATCACGCTTATGCAAGTAACCTAGGCAGAGCCAACCAATTACATTTATGGAAGACCTGAGCATGTGTTGCGGCCACTGTGATTGGCTGTTGGCCACGCTTCAGACAAGCCTTCCGTCAAGCGTTAACGTAAGTGCTAAAAGGTTTCGATTCTCCACACGTTTGTAAATTCTTTATCTCCTGTTTGTTACAAATAAGTATAAACATTTTACAGTAAAAGCCTTTTCTTGCATATTTGTAAATTATTTTTTGAGATTACACATATCATCTAGGCTATCCATACATTTACAGCAATTAAAAGCCTGCTATTTTTACTTCCATGACTAAAAGAAAACGACTTTTAAAGGTTTTAATACGAAAAAAAACAACAACTTCAATACAAATAAAAACAATGCAATTTCCTAACATCAATCTTAAACTGGGGGTCTTCTTGCTTAGTTTTTCAGTTTATAAATTCCACCATCTAAATAGGAAATCTGCATGGCGCCAGCGCAACTGGCTTTAAAGTGGGTTGGCAGATGAGACTCTCATTGGTTTATTGCACATTACACCCAAAACACACCCATTACTCATTACGAGAATAGGAACAACCATTTTAGACTGTGAACTAGGTGCACAAACCATTTTTACATCATTAAATTAGCAAAAGTGAATTCGGACACGCCAGTTAGGACTGTGCACCGTGCGCGACCATGCGCTTAGATTATTAAAATTTTACAATGTGCTAAAAAACACATAATGTGTTAAATAGCATACCACATAACAATGTGTATAACAAAAACATCCTTTCTTATGTAGGGTTAACACCAGACGCGGAAGAGGCGGCAAGCGCGAGTGACTTACAAAGTCAATGCAAAGACGCGATTAGGCACCCTGAGTCGCGTTACACGCGGTAGGCACGGCGCGAATGACGCGAAACGTGCAAGTTGAAAAAATGCAAATGCGTGTTAACCAATCAGGACCTTGCTGTAGTAGTGACATGATTACAGTAAGCGAGCGAAGTCTCAGTGGAATCGCAGCCCCTCCCATGACGTGAATTTCAACGTGAATGTCTCGAATGACTTGAATTTCACAAGAGAATGAAGCGAGTAAACTCAAATGTTCAACCGTCCAACTATGTGCGAATAGCACGTTTTTGCCGCCTTAACTGCGGCTGGTGTGAATGCACCATTAGAGTGTTGGAGTGAAGGAAGATATTTTGAAAAATGTTTGTAAACCGATCAGAAGCCCCACTGACATAAAAGATTGATAAAAGAATACCATCGGTTTGGTTACACACATCCCTCAAAAAAATTTATACAGGTTTGTAACAACATTTTTGGGTGAGCTATCCCTTAAAGTGGCTATATTAAAAATGACTGTTCCTTTAAATGTATGCATTTGGCAGATGCTTTTATCCAAAACGACTTATATTGCTTTCAAGGTATACATGTTTTTGGAATTGAACCCTTGAAATTGAGCTACAAGAACACAAAGGAGCACTTTCTGTCAAGCAAATGAAATTAAAAGTATAGGACACATAAAACATCTTTAAACATCCCAAAGAAAGAAGACAACAAGCGCTCTCTGAGATGAGTTTATTAAATGGTTACATTTTGGTTTCGGGGTAAACAATTTTTAAAAAATATTTTGCATCTTACATGGGTATCTTTACGTAAGATATCTGCAGTGAATGCCTACAGTACCAGCGCACTGCTTCTGGTGTGTGAAATCTAATTAGCAAAACAAATCAGGCAAATAATGCAGAGCTCTTTTTGATTTTATTGGCTTTTTCGTTGGAAGTTGCCGTTTCTCGCCACAAGGGTCCCTGTGGATGAGACCAGATGTTTCAAGCCGCACTTCCCCGCTCACTGCCCTAATGTAATATTCATGGCCGAGCAGGCAGACGTTTATTTATATATTTATTTCATCATCCTCAACAACAGCAAGCCGTGCACAAGACGTCCTCGTCTCTCTCTCTCTACTGTTCAACTGCATTTATACCAAACGCTTTCTGTTTCTCAGCCTCTCGGCGTGATTATATTTCTGTCTCAAAAATCCACCCATTTATCATTCAGCTTTATTGATCCATAACCAATTTAACTCTCTTTTCTGGGTGGTTTTAAAGGTTTATGGCGTGTACTATCTGCCATCACGAGGATAGAAGGCAATAAACTGGCCGTAATAAATCAAAGCAATCTTCCATTGACACGCAATCTGTCTATCTTTAAAACAAGATTAAGAGTTTATTTATAAAGGATATTTCTGTGATCTCTTCATCTTTGTGTCGTTCAAAATACACAATGCTTCTTCCATGAAACAAAAAAGAGGTTATAAAGAAATGAAAAAGTTCATTTGTACCTAAATGGTGCATATTGGTACCCCAAACTGTTCCTGTCTCACGTATCTGAGCTTTCTATAAGAAGTTGCCCTGTTGTTTTATGAGAGGTTCGTGAAGAAGCTGGACCTTGTTTTTCCATCACAGATCCCACAGAGATGGACTGGAGTTTGGTACTGGCTGACAGGTTGATCTTTAAATTTCCCACTGGTTTGGGTCGGTCAGGCTCAGATCCTCTGCAGTACAGAAACAGGTCGGAGAGAGCTCAGGCTAGCTGTCTCGAAAAATATAACAAGCATTGTATGGTTACCAGGCCGTGTCTCCTGAGGACCATGTGTCTAAACCTGCATGATGGTGCTGGAGAGGTGAAACTGAGGTGGGACTTGGAGGAAGATAAAGAGCTGCAAGGATGGAAAAGGTTATAGTATCCCGATACAGATATCTAATGAAATAAACAAGCCAGCCAGCAGCATGGGTGATATTTACTGCTGCTAGAAGTGAATTCAGTGTTGACTTTCTTAAAGTGCACTTATTTCATTGCTAAAAAACAAATGTTATTTTTTGTATTTGGTATAAAACAATGTGTTTGTGTGGTTTATGGTTAAAAAAACACATTATATTCATTGTTATATTAGAAATCAAGATTTGAACCTAAAGTTACATAAATGAAAACTACATCACGCACCTTACAAACGCAAAATGAACCACTATGTTGTATGAAAAAAATTAAAAAAGCAAAAAGGATGCACAATGTCCCTGCATTTACAAAAGTAAAATGGGCTGTGTGCAATGTTTGATGTTGTCTTTAAAGGAGTCATAGCATGGAAATCTGACTTTTTCCATGTTTGGGTGCTATAATTGCAATGCTTCTATCAACCCAGAAAACGTGAAAAAAAATCAACCCAGTAAATTAGTTTTGGTAAACATTCTCCTGCAAGCATGTGAAAAAATATGTCATTTAGATTTCGCCTGCCTTGTGATGTCAGAAGGGGATCTTATTACAATAATACCGCCCCCTTAATCTGCACTATCCAACCATGGCACAGCCATTTAGTAGGGGTGGCACGGTTCACAAAACCCTCGGTTCGGTTCGTATCACGGTTTTATGGTCACGGTTCTCGGTTCAATACGGTTGTTGTTGTTGTTTTTTCTTTACATTTTTTAACACTCCAGAAATGTATTATCTTATTAATGTATTAATTATCCATAATTTAGGATACAGTATTAAAAAGTTATATCATGTAATCATGCACAAACTGAATTTGACTTTAAGCACATTATTGGGACTATCTCTGAGGAAAGCCAGGTGAGATTTTGATACAGCAAGAGGGAAGACATTGATGATTTCAACATGCTTTTCATTTATTTGGCAAAAATATAGACTGTGTATTGCCATCTACATGAACTTATGTGCCTTTTTAACACACAAAGATAACTTGCATTTATCAAACTGCCAACTTCAGTGTAGCTCTAAGATTTATCACTGAGAGGCTGCTTAAATACTGCAGAGAGTATATGTGGACGAGAGAACGTTTACACCTGAAATATTTAAATCCGTCTCTTTTGTCCACTTTTGACCACTTCTGTCCTGATTACTTTGAGGGGCAATTTATGAAATAAAATCGTGCAACTTTCACACGCTAGCAAAATGAAACTACGCGGAAATCAGCTGCTTTCATTTATCAATGAAAGGCTAAAATAGCGCTGAATACGAAAAGACATAAAACATTGTGTTCAGTACCTCAGATTAGATAAATGGGCGGAGAGAAGGCTGTCGCGTGTGGCTGTTCGAACACAGACTGCAGTTCTATCTATTGTTTTATTTCCGCTGTCATCATACGTAACATGAAATAAAAAATGTTTCCACACACCAAACTTATACGACGCTGGCGCATCCTCCAACTTCGGGCAGACTGCCATTTCTACACGTAACATGACCTGCAGCACTCACTCTTAGAGTTCTCAACGGGTCGGGCCAGCCCGACAAACCCGACGGGACCCGCGAATTCGGGCCGGGTTCGGGTCAAAAATATAAGCAACTGAGTCGGGTCGGGTCGGACCTCGGGCTTAATCTTTTACGCTCCGCGAAAAAAATTATTAATCATCACTGCTGTTCACCGTAAAGAAAGTCTGGTCTGGCTGCTGCAACATGCATCACAGAGAGGGGCGGGGGATAGCAATAAGCTCCGGGGTGGATCAGCAACGGATCCAGACCGGAGCTGCCGGCTTCAGAACGGATCCGTTGCGGATCCGCTTCAGAGCAGATCCGTTGCGGATCCGCCCCAGAGCTTATTGCTATCACTGCCTGCACGCCTGTTGCCTGGAGAAAAGGAGATGGAGAAAAGTAAACTTGCCACAGGTGAATTCATTTTTAGGCATATTTATATAGCCTATATTTAAAGTTTATTGTTTCAGTTGTTTGTATTGTTATAAGGCGTGAACATTAAAGCTTGGTTTGAATTTCAGTCTGCTGGTCATGATAATAGCCTAACGTTACGTGTATGAGAAAAAAAAGGCCGGGGGGGGGGGGTCGGCGGCGTCGGGCCGCGGGTCGGGTTCGGACAGATAATTAACGTTGTCGGGTTACATCGGGTCCGGGCTTTAAAACCCACGGGCCGGGTCGGGTCGGGTTGTAATTTTCAGGCCCGTTGAGAACTCTACTCACTCTCCACACCAGTCACCTCTTCTTTCACGCGATTCGCGAAAGGGAAACACGCTATCTGAGGTCACATACAGGGCATGAGGCTACATACATTGTGCATACCATGAACCGCCGAACCGTGCGACGCACACATGCTCCGAACCGAGACAAGCGAACCGAACGGTTCAGATTTTTTTCATGAACCGTGCCACCCCTACCATTTAGTGCAGAGAGAGAGAGAGAGAGAAAATAATTGACAGCACAATTGAGTTTTAATTTTAACAAACCATCATTATGGTGATCAATGTTTGCATATCATCCACTCATTTGCATTTTAAAGGACACACCCAAAACAGCAGATTTTGCTCAGGCCTACAAAGTGGCAATTTTAACATGTTATAATAAACTATTATTATTAAACTTCACAAACGCACTCTGGGGACTTATTTTACATCTTAAAAATATGACCCCTTTAAAGGTGCAGTGTGTAAATTTTAGTGGCATCTAGTGGTGAGGTTGCAAATTGCAACCAACGGCTCAGTCCACTGCCCAACCCTCGCTTTTGAAATGCATAACGAAGCTATGATAGCCACCACCGGACAAACATTTCATCGTCGGAGACAACGTTGTAAAAAAGTTTGTCCGTTAAGTGCTTCTGTAGAAACATGGCGGCACAAAATGGCGACTTCCATGTAAGGGGACCCTCTATGTATGCAGATAAAAATGTCTCCTTCTAAGGTTATAAAAACATAACGGTTCAAAAGGTCTTTATACACCACTTATAATATAGTTTTGTATATTATTTTGCATTTCTTTCAAGAGATCCTTCTAAAAATGACACACTGCACCTTTAAGCCCAGTCTGAAGATGATTTTGGGATCAATCTCACTATCACACATACACTTCAGAGAGGATGACAGCGCTTTTACACTGAAATGACCATGTAAACTCTTTCTTTGTACCACAAGCAGAATTTTGTCCCGTTGGAGAACGACGTGTTAAAAGAGAGGAAGAGCGAGAATTCGAGGGAATGCGAGCAGAAACAAACAGAGCGTCAGTGATGGTCCACAGAGAGAGAGGCGATGAGCTTCTTGACTACGGTCCAAGCCGACAGCTGACAGCCCAATCAGTGACATCATGTATGAGCAGATGTGAAGGCAGCTTTCCAAACAGCGCTCCATGCTTTCCCTCCCTCGTTTTTCTCCTCCTCCTTTCATTGCATCACGTCTTTTCCTGCCCATCCCTCTTTCTTTCTTTCTCTCTCTCTCTCTCTCTCTCGCTCCACCTGTGAGAGTAATTTCACCTGAGACACACCTGACTCTCCAGTTGGTCCACATCGCTGCAGACCTCCTCCCCGCTGCATTTGCTCCTAATTACCAGCTAATAAGTCATTACTGATGTTATACATGAGGGAATACTGGGTCTGCTCATCCCATTATTAATACTGGCACCCAACCTACCACACTGTTTGTCCACTCGGGGTGGGTGGGATACATGTGCTGGCCTTGCACTGCTGGCATATGTAAGTATATACCTTATAAAGTACATAAAATAGACATTTGTACACTCTAAAAAATGCTGGGTTATTTTTAACCCTATGTTGGGTCAAAAAGGGACAAAGGCAACTGGCTGGGTTGTAATTCGTGATGTTTATATTGACCGGTTAACCGAAGGTAAGAATATTATCAGTTAAAAGAAAAAAAGTGTTAACGCAAAGTGTGTGTCGACACGTGCCTACAGACATTTTGCCACTTTTCTATTCCTTAATTTATAAATGGCCTGTAAATGACGCAAATTAGTTTTGCCCTGGCGGTCTGGTAAAGTAGTCATTTGTAGGAGAAATCATTTGTATTGCATATGTGTCCGTGTTTGAGTATGGTTTGGAAACCGCACAGAGACGCACATGTGTGTGCAAGATGACTAGCGCAGTGGTTCTCAAACTTTTTCAGCGTCCGGCCCCCATTGTGTATGGTGCATTTGTTCTCTCCCTTCCAAAGAAAATTTAAGACAAAAAACAGTTCTAAAACTTAACATTTTCATTAAACAAAACATTACATTATACAAAGTAGTGCTGTTGGTTAGTATAGCCTCATTCTTTTTTACACTCTTAGAACGAATGTGTTAAAAACAACACTAAATGCGTTGTCCCAGAATTCACCCATCTCTGTGTTATTATTGAAACAACACATTTTGTGTTACTTTTAACACAACTTGTGTTATATTTTAACACAAAATCAACACAAAATGGCACATAATGTGTTAAAATTACACATAGTGGGCCCTATTTTAAAGATCTAAGCGTTAAAAAGCATTAACGATGTCTAAAACGCATGGTGCACGATCTAAATGGACGTGTCCGATGCCACTTTTGCTAATTTAACAAGTTGTAGTTGTAATTTGACCTATGCTTGGTTGTTTTAACCCATTGTTGGGTCAAATATCAACAGTTTCTAAGTTAATACAAACCAAAAAACGGGGTTCGTCCCTTATGACATAGTTACTTTTTGTGCAAAAAAGTGTGTATGTTATTTATTAATATACTGATTAAAGGAGTATAGTTCTACTTAAAGGACAAGTTCGGTATTTTACACTTAAAGCCCTGTTTTCAGATTGTTTATGATGAAATAGAACGGTTTTGACTGAAATTTCGACATTTGCGGCTGCTCCAAGAATTTTTGGGTGTTTGTGTTTCAGCTCCTACCTTTACAATGGGTTTAATGGTGCACTGGAACAATCCTTTCTAAAATGCATTAAACTTTCATTTACAAAGACGTGAAACTTATCGAGTGGTTAGGGGTGTTCAATGATATGGTCACACAAAAATCGCGTTAAAAGATGCTTTCCAACAGCTGTTTTAGCATTCGTTGTTAACTTGTGGACCTATTTTTCCAAACGCCTCACACTTGTACATTCTTCCGCTGAGAGCTTGAATAATAGACACTCCAGCCCAGTTGGTGGCGCTAATCTGCCATTGCCAATTGCAAGAATAGAAACAAAGTACCCGGCGCTGAGTAATACCGTACCTCACAGCACAACTAATACAAGTCAATGGAGTTGGCAAAAACTACGATAAAACCTGTTGGAATGCGTATTTTGCAGCGATTTTTGTGTGAGCATACCAGTGAATACCCCTGTCCACTCGGTGAGTTTCACGTCTTTGTAAACGAAAGTTTAATCCATTTTAGGAAGGATTGTTCCAGTGCACCATTAAACCCATTGTAGAGGTAGGAGCTGAAACACAAACACCCAAAAATTCTCTGGGCAGCCGCATATGTCGAAATTTCAGTCAAAACCATTCTATTTCATCATAAACAATCTGAAAACAGGGCTTTAAGTGTAAAATACCGAACTTGTCCTTTAAGTAGTAGTGCACTTGAAAAAACTATACTAAATACAAAATTCTGAATGAAATGCAAAGCCGTACAGTATATCTCTGAAGTTGAATATTAGAGGGAAGCATTTGGGGGAGGTTACAGAAGACATTGAAATGATGAGAGAGAGAGAGAGAGAGAGAGAGAGAGAGAGAGAGAGAGAGAGAGAGAGAGGCAGCAGCTGTGCTGGAATTAATGTCTGCATGCCAAATTAGAAACACCATGCATCTCCGTCAGAACAATGAAGAAGGGGGTGGAGGGACGGGTGGATGTACAGACAGATTTCTAACACACACACTGCAGGTGACAGAAACACTGAGTCTATAACACACATCGAGGTAAACCTGTTCAAAACAGGACAAGTTTCTACATCAGACATTCACACAGGAATCCCTGAGTTAGCAAAATGACTTTACAGGTTTCAAAGTGTTAACTAATGCTGTTTGCTAAGCCAGGTATCACCATTATTATTGTGCCGTCTACACCGCTGAATGAATTAACTGGTGGAGTAAAAAACATTCATTCAGAAACAAGGACTCAAGTGATATCTACAGACCAAAAAAACATACACATTAAAATGCTGTGTAATTTTCACTGTGTAATGTTGGGTCTAAAAGGAACAAACATAACCTGTTGTTGTAATTTAACTTATGCTGGGTTGTTTTAATCCATTGTTGGCTCAAACATTAAAAAAAATTCTTGTTAAAGGTATAGTTCACTGAAAAATGATTCTGTCATCATGGTCATTCCAAACTTGTATAAGTAAATGCGTTTACATGCACAGAAATCTGTTTATCATAGTTTTATGCATTTACATGCAAATCAATAAACCGGCTATGCAGACAACTGCGTTTACATGGGACTGTCAGGTTTCTTACAGACAGTGACGTCACCGCCTATAGTACATAATATTCGATCAAAAAGCAGACGGCATATCTGTCTTAAGCTAAATTGTTCTTTTGATCTCTTTTCGTCTCTTTAGAACCTGTAAATATAACATCAGTTTTTATTTTCGCAGTTTCTCTGCAAACTGCTTAAGTAGAGCAGAGACTTTTATGTGTTACTTTGTGCTTACTTCTGCGTCTGACATTTATCTTTCACTGGCGGAGACATGCGCAAATGGACGAAACCGTGAGAAAGCCGGTTAAGGTGTTTACATGCTACACGAAATCGGTGTTATGAGCAAAAAAAACGACCTGTGCCGATCGGTTTTTGCTTACGCCGTTCATGAGCTTTCCCCGATTTTACGCGTTTATAACCTCACACGTTATCAGTTTATTAAGCATAATCAGCGTAAGACTGTGCATGTAAATGCACTCTTTATTCTGTTGAATACCAAGGAAAATATCTTCAAGGAAGAATGTTTGTAACCAAGAAGATCTGGGGCACCATTGACCATAGTAGGAAAAAAATTAACTATGGAGGTGAATGGTGTCCTTGATCTGTTTGGTTATTAACTTGTGTTAAGCAGAACAATGATATGTATACAGGTGAGCAACATCTTCAACAACATTTTCGGTGAACTATCTCTTTAAATTACCCCAATGGCTGCGTTTGTCTCTTTTTGACCCAACGCTGGGTTGAAAATACTAAGAGCTGCCTAACGATTAATCGCGACTAATCGTTTGCAGAATAAATGTTTTTGTTGACATATTAAATGTGTGTGTAATGTGTATAATAATATAGATGGACACACATGCATGTATATATGAAGAGTTTGGTTCCAAAACGCGATAAATGCCATTAAAAAAAAATGAGTTACAGCCAAAATCAGTATTATATCAGGTCAGTATTTAAAAGTAAATTCTTAATTTTACGCAAAATACAATATCCGCTGTGTTATTCTGTCATCTTTTCTCTCTGTTTTCCCAAAACGCAATAAACGCCAGTACTCCTTTTCTACAGAATGCAATAAATCCTCTCCACAAATCACAGCGCACCATTCCACGCATTGTAAACAAACAATGGGGGCACGTTGAATACACACGAAATCCTAGTTTTCCTCATCTTCTTTGTACTTCATGATCAATAAACAAACAAAACAAAATAATACTTTAATGGCATTGATGAGCCTGTGGATTTATTTCATTTTATGGGAAAAATAATTCGTTTTTATAATAAATCTTTGAAAATCAAGTATGTTTTTATAACCTAAAGATGCTATGTGAAAGTTTGTAACAGAAAATAGTGGTTTTCATCTTGTCACTTTCTTGGTATAGAAAAACAAGTTTTTACCGAAATTTTGAAAATGGATTTATTGCGTTTTGGAACCAAACTCTTCATATTTAAGAAATATTTGCATGTGTATAAACATATATATATTTACATATCATTTATATCATATATATATATATATATATATATACATAATATTTGTTGATTTACTGTGCATAAGAATTATGTAAACAAAAACTTTTATTCTGCAAACGAATAGTCGTGACTAATCATTGAGCAGCCCTTAAAATAACCCAGCATTTTTAGAGTCCACACAAACCTACTGGTTTAAGTTACCCTAGAAAATGTCAATTTTTGACCCAATCATGAAATAAAACAATCCAGTCTAAGTGTAGATGCTTTTGAAATGTACCCGTTATCAACCACCTATAAATCATCCAGAACACCCTAAAAACTATCCAAAACTAATGAGCAACCACATAGCAACACCCTAGAAATTGCATGCAGTAGCAATGCTTTAACAACCGCTAAAAAGACCTAAGCAACATCCGCGCAGCATCACTGACCACCACACAAACAACCAGCGCTCATATCTTCCACAGAAAAGTATTTCTCATGTGTATATGAGTGCACGCTGGTCTGTGTGTGTTGGGTGTATCACGTGACAGTGAGGCCGGTGGGACGCAGTGACACGGTGATGGAGGAGTCGGAGTCCAGAGGTGTAGGGCCACCAGTCTGAGCGCGGCCCCTTGAGAGACGGCCCTGAATAACATTAACAGTCACTGGATCAATAATGACTTTACAGGCTCTTTCTAATGATACCTGCAGGGCACAGGGTTACATGCCCGGGGCCATGAACTGCACAGCGCTGTGGCCATGAATACTGGATGAGTGTGTGTGTGTGTGTGTGAGCGTGCATCCACTATATACAGTATTATGAAACCTGCTGTGTATGTTTACTTGTTGTGCATTTGTGTGATGTAAACGTATAGGAGTGTGCTCCATCTTTTCAGTGTTACATCATGTAGCATTGCATGTACCCTTAATCCCAGAACGCATTGCATCAAAGTCCTAAATAATTGTCTGTTCCTGTTTGGAGCTTTCACAGTTTCTTCCTAATGTAAAATATTCAACTTTAGTCTATTATGAGGTTAAAATGCTTCCTTACACAGCAGCACATTTGGTTTAAAACATACAGTAGTCTACCGCATGTACTATGCATTTATGCAGCCCCACAGAAATGCATTGTGTGCATAATGGTGTGAAAAGCTTACCTGGCCCGAGGGATGCAGAGTGCTGGGCGTGTGTGTGTAAATGTGTAATAGGAAGGTGAGGGAGATGTCAGCTGAAGGACACATGAGCATATGGTGGGTCGGTTTGGTGCGTTTGTGCGAGAGATGTCGTAAAACACGATACAGTAGCATTTTTTAGCTAATGTGAGACACGGGAAACAAAGCATATCTGCAGCACGCTTAGCGTAATGCGCATTACTGAACAATGGAAATACAACAATTGCTTGTCGAAATGAATGAAGAAGCCAGACTATTAAAACAAAGTGCCAGACAACTTTTGTAGCAAAAATAATCACTAATTAAAGCTCGAGCAGGGATGGAAGCGCACTTGCATGCATGGGCACCGCCACCCGATGGCCTTAGGAAAACAGTGGGGATATGAATTTATATTTAAATGGGTTAATATTCAAAGAAATTTTGATGTTCAATCAAGACCCTTATCAAACATCTGAAATCTGGGGCAGGGCGGACATTGTATACCTGAGTTACAACATATTTCTGGGTCATGGGGAAACATCAAACTTTGCCAGGCTGCCACGGATATGCCCTTCAACAAAAAGTCAAGATTTTTGAAGTTTATCATCGCAAAAAGGCTTTAAGATCAGACTGACCAAATATGAACTGTTTAAATTTCTATAAGCAGTAAATCAGTGTAAAACATGACATTTCCTGCTGCCAGCAGGTGGCGTTATAACTGTAACTGAATATTGCCATGTTAATGTGTTCAACCCAGCACCCCCCAATCAAACATGTGAAGCGTTGGTCTGATTGGACATTTTAAGGCCAATTTAGAACAAACTGCCTGTTTTATGGCGAAACGTCAAAATTTTGTAGGCCCCCACGGACACACACTCCAACGAAGGTCAAAATCTTCAGAATTTAGCACCGCAAAAGCCTTAAGATGAGACTGACCAAATATGATGATGATCAAATAAAATTTCTAGGAGGAGTTTGTTAAAGTATGAAGCCTGGAAAAGCTAAATTTGTACAAAAATTACAGCGACCATTAAAAATGGCCGACTTCCTGTGGGGTTTATAGCTTGGCTCCAAGAAACTTTTTTGTAGGAATTGGGGTTATAGATGATCTAACCAAATTTCACACCTGTATGGTTAATGTTGCGTGGGGCTGCTCCCTTGAATTTTTGTGGGTGGCCCTTTCAAGCTATTTCTACACGCTAGGGTGGCCATTCATGCCAGTTCCGCCAGACACGTCCCGAACAGGATTTCAGGTTCGTTCCTTGGAAGTTGCGTTGCTCGACCGCATACGTAATCGAGGTTCTCACATTTCAGTTAAATACATTAGAAAATTACAATTTATTTCTTTTCAGACATACAATCATTGTAGTTTTATTCTATGCTTGAAATATAACGGTCGCTTTTCTGAAATTGAACCTGAAATATTAAACCTTGATGAAGTATGCGGTCGACCAACGCGAGTTCCGTAGAACGCACCTGAAATCCTGTTCGGTGGAACTAGCACATCTGATGCGTGTGCAATGTTTCATGACTTTAAGAGCATGTTTAGACCTTAAAAATGCTATTTATTTCGCCAAACTTTGCCAGGCCGCCACGAAACGAAAAGTCAAGATCTTCACCAGTACAGAAAACATTCAAAATGGCTTCCTGTGGGGTTTAGAGTTTAGCTCCAAGAGACTTTTTTGTAGGTCTTGGGGTGATAGATGATCTTACCAAATTTCGTATCTGTATGTTTAACATACTGGGGGGCTATTTCCTTGAATTTTTGTAGTTTTTTTGTTTTTTTGATTCTGAAACCTATACAACATGTAAATTTTCTCCACTTCTGACGCACATGCAACGTTTCATGTGTTTTCAAGCATGTTTAGGGCCTCAAAAAGGCAATTAATTTAAAAGAAGAAGAAGAAACGGAGGAAAAACAATAGGGTTTTGCACCTACAGTGCAGGTTTCAAAGATTTTCAATGCTTAAGGTCCTTATTGAACCATTCAGACAAATTTTTAAAAAGTGTACTGTTGGATATTTTAGATGTCCTACATGAGAAATCTGCATTACAAGAAAGCCTTGATTCTTGAATGGATCAGGATCAGCGGTGTCACCTCCGGGCTCTTGACTGCTGAAACAGAGATGTTTAGTGAACGGTTAAGTGCTGTGGATCCTGAAAGAAAGCACTCTCCAGCCAAATTACTAACAGCTAAGTGCATGTAAATCTACAAACATACACAATCACGCAAGCAACAAAGCGCAATGCTCTCAGCTATACATAATCGCTGCCTGGGACTCTTACCTTTCAAACGTTTGAACCACGCCCCTTTAAAAATGCCCAGGGGTCAACTGTTCACCCGTGCGCTATTGATTACACAATACGAGGCGCCATTTTGGCATTTTAGGAACCGGGACGATGATGTGTTTTTGTCGTCTGCTAAAACAAAGCATCTACATTTCTACTCTCACCCCCCTCAATTCCCCCTCACGTCGGACCGAGCACCCCCATCACACATCCACGCGCCGCACTTTCCCTCGACACCCCCGGGAGGTGACATCTGCCGGGCCGTGCTCGGCTGGTTCCAGATGCAGCGAGCGCTCATTTCAATTCCATCATCCTCTTCCAATCAGCTCCTCTCTCCCCAGTGCAACATTAACAAGCCTCTTTCATTTGAATACGTAATTAGCCGCCCGAGCACTCTGCTTCACTAATTTCGAGACAAAAGGATCGAGGGGGGGGGCGGTGGGGGATCGACGGTAAAATGAAAAAACAACATTTGCATGCCAATTTAGAAAAGGGGGATGTTTTGCACCATGCAAGGGGGTTGGGAATATTTTTAGGATCTATCTTTCCATCTCTTTGTTTTCTTTGGCAGACTCTCTTGCTCCGTTCCAAAAATCTAGTGAGCTGCCTACTAAGAAAACATTTTAAGTTATAGTACACAGGAAAATATGCTAAATGGGAAACCTACTAAAGATTTCTTGCTTTAGCAAAACAATAAGTCTGCACATTTTGTGGGGAGGGCAATCCCAGAATGCACTGCAATGAGCTCAGCAAAAATCATATTAATTAAAGGGGCTATATGTACGATTTTTGTGCAGCTTGTAGCATAACTTAAAAAAAAACTTCCTATGGTTGTCTATGTATTTTTTATATGAAGGACTCGAGATGGTTTTGCCGGGATTGTGTGTGCACGAGCGTGAGCAGAAGCAATAAGTTGCTGGCTGCAGTTCCCTTAATGGCCACTGGTGTCGCTAATAACAAGGCTACACATAGCCCCTTTAATAAATCATTGTAAATAATACTATATAACTCATATATTACTTAAAAATATCAATAAAAATATATTTTAGTAAAATTATAAAGGAAGATAAACAGTATTGAATTTCAAACAGGTCCTTCCGAGGTTTGACGATGGTTAGGATCATGGAAGCTCGTTGGGATTTATAACAGACCTTCTGTCTCTCATTAATACTTCCTATCAGTCGTGTAAAGCCCTCAGGCCATCCATATAAATGCTGACAAAGCAGTCTGGTGTACAAAAAAGACACATACACAAAACATGCAGCTGCAAACTGCAAAACATGTAAAAACTGCAATGAACGTCCCACCGGTCTGTTGCAACAAAGGTCAGGAGAAACGAAAAGAAATATGCAAATGTATACACAAAAATCACACCTGCTCTTGATGCCTCGCATAGGAAGCAGGCGTTGGGCATTTGTGCAGGGATGTTGTGATACCCTGAGGTCCTCACACACCTGGAAGGTGCAGAAGAGCGGCTTTACGCCAGGAAGGATTACATTTTCTTGCATAAAAATGTTTTACTCATGCATGCATGTGTGAAAGACACACCTGTATCTGAATATAACACTTCTACAAGCATGCATGTCATCATAACAGCACATATGTGTTTGTGTTGACGTGTGTGTCAGTGGTACTATCATTCCTCCATATGTGAAATATTCTCACATTCTCAGGGTTTGCACATGTGGGTGTTTGTGTACCATCTCTCAAGCGTTTCTGCCTCTGGTCTCATGCCAGCCCAGCGCTGTTGTCAGTCAGCTGGAAGCCAAATGGGCTCTTTGATCCTATTAGGGCCCGTGCCAAATCAACACTCCCCTCATTAGATCCAGCACGCGCCAGCTAAGCGCACTCGGGCTGGCGGCCACCTTCCCTCAGTCCCACAGAGAGCAGACGGGCATCACCTTTATCTATTGATCATCTCCATTAAACCTTGCATATTGATTATTTTCGATCAATGATAGGGTGGACTGTAGTGATGGGAATTGCGAAACTGTTTTTTCTACAAACTGGTGCTTTAGTACTGTGTGGTTAAAAACAAAATAGTACAAAAACCTTAAGAAGGAATCTCCTTTCTTTCTACACAAATGTTAGATATTATTAACCTGTCCAAATCAGAGGTGATGATGACCTGCACCTCATGCCCTATGACATCACTGTGTGTGTTATTTACAGCATCAGGCTGACCTTTCACCTCCAGACCACATGCAATACTGGTGTAGAGAGTAAATGCATCACGTCTGTCCTAAACTCCCAAGGGGAGTCTCTGGAGTTTTTTCTTTATACACACACACACAGCGCCGTTTCTAGGCCAACCTGATCTCACAAATTTTTGTGAAATAGTCATGCATTATTTTGCTCAGTTTTGCGTGACATTGTCACGTATTTCCACCATTTTTCATGCCCCTGCCACGACTTTCTTTTCCGTGACAGTTTCACATATTGGTTACTCAACTGTTTTTCCTATTTTTAAACCATTGTCGCCTGATGTTAGGGTTAGAGTTGGGTAAGGATGTCATTTTATGTTACAAAGTTGTTCTAATCCTAAACCCAAGCAACAATTGTAAGAAAATAGGAAAAACAGTTCAGTAACCAATACGTCAAAATGTCACGGAAAAAAAGTGGTGGCAGGGGCACGTAAAATGGTGGAAATACGTGACAATGTGACGCAAAACTGAGCAAAATAATGCGTGACTATTTCACGTATTTTGTGAGATCAGGTTATTCTAGGCATACGCTAACTAGGCGGTCGCCTAGGGCACCACCAGCTGTAGGGGGCGCCAAAGAGCGTGTATGCATTTTGACTGCTGCTTCACTTTTCTAAATGAGTGAAAAATGAGCACTGCAACAAAATAAAGATAAATGTTGCGTGTTTAACACAGAACGGACAGCAAAAAGTAAACATAGTTTAATTATTAGTAAGCAACCGCATACTTACCGTGTTTTCACCGTAATAACATTCGTATTTTATTTGTGGTAAAACTAAGGTAGTACGAATGGTCATTAATTTGCTAAAATCATGGTCACTACAAAAATAAAGCAATGGATAATTTTCCTCATGATGATAACTGTATATATTGTCACAATGGATATGAAATGTACGGAGCCTCTAAGAGAACATGGAGAAAAAAATAAATAAAGTTTAGTTTAGTGAAATTATGGCATGCGCACATAAACAAAAGTTTAACTTGAACGCGAAACTAAACTTGATAGTTTGACGTGCACACGCGATAGTTTCATGTGCGCACGTGAAACTAACAAAGTTTCGTTTCGCGTTCGAGTTAAACTTTCCTTTACGTGCGCATGCAATAGCTTTACGTGCGCATGCGATAGTTTCATGTGCGCACACGAAAGTTTCATGTGCGCACGCGAAACTAAACTTTAAAAAAAAATCTGCACATGAAGGTTTTGCGTGAGCACATGAAACTCCAATGTAACCTTAGGGGCTCGGTAGAAATGAGAGTTGTGTCCTACTATGCTAAATATATAACTTTGATTGGTTTTACACCATACACGTGAGTGCGTTAAGCCTTGTTTATACTCGACGCATCCGCATGAGCATGTTGGTATGCGCGGCAAAAATGACATCAACGTGGTGTGGGCAGTCGTGCACGTTGAGTGTGCGAGACCTCATTTTGAGTGCATGGCAATTTTCGGAAACGCACACAAAATCCAAATTTACTGACCTTGAGGTCATTCAAAAAACACACAATTATTTTTCCATTAGAAAACTTTAATAGACAATGGGGAAAAAATTTAATTTTTTTATTGAACTGCTTTGTTGAATGTAATGCCCTTTAAGTTTTGATTGTTACATGATCACATGATTTTTACATGATTTGTGTTTTTGTATGAAATATTCTATGATTTGTTTGGGGGGTGCCAATAGGTGTTTCGCCTAGGGCGTCAAAATGGCTAAAAACGGCCCTGCTCGCGCGCACACACACACTCATAAACACACACACACATTTGTTTTAATACATTGTGGGGATTCTATAGACATAAAATGGGTCTTTAGGTTTGCAATCAAACCATTATATTCATAGTGCTAAAAACAAGTACAGGTAATCAAAAATAAAGTGTATAGAATTGGAAAAGATCATCTTGTTATCTCGTACAATAGCACAGACATCCTCAAGATCAGATTTTTGTGGATCTCTTAACATTGGGGAAGAAAGGGTTAACACGGTTCTGCCGTGTTGTCTCTGCATCAGTGTACATTATATACTCTTCATTTGCATACTGCAGCGCGAGCTCAATTAAAATGAACTTTTAATTTCTTAAAAGTAAATTAGTTTTGCATGTGATGCGTGCAAATGTCGGGATAATGGGTGCTTTTTAATGAGCGCCAAAGCTGAGCGCATCCGATAAACTCCAGCAGAACGGGGGGAGGAGGAGGAGAACGGAGGCAGGGAATGCCACTGAACCGGCGCTCCTCTTCCCAGCATGCCTCTCTTCTCATTGTGACCTCGAGGCCAGAGGTGGCCTTTGTGTAGGGAGTGCAGCTGATGTCACGGGCTGAACAGGTGCATGCGGAGAATGGGCTTCGTTGTTGTGCCGCCGGGGCTGCGTAAACAAACGCGCACTCCTGCCTGTCCACTAGCCGCCCTGGGTTACCATTGTCATCCACCTGACATAATGATGTTGAGTACGCTTTCACAATGCACACGTGCATAAACACACACACACACACCTCGACTGACTGGTGTGTGACACTCTTGAAGGGATCTTCACAGATCTGAATGTGTAATACACACAGCTGGTAGAGCAATGTATAAGCAACGTAAAGGTCTGGGTTCGATCCACAAATACAATACTGATAAAGTGTACATTAAATGCACCATAATTGGCTTTGGATAAAAAAAGGATGTTGTGTGTGTGTGTGATGCTGGTTCAGCTGCAGGTGTGCTCAATGAAGCTTTGCAGATCTACAGAAAGAAAGTCTGATGTCTGAGACAGATCTGCTAGAAATGATGGTGTTTACTGCAAATCTATTGGTAAAAATTTTAGGGTTTTGCAAAAGTGACACTACATCTTGCAAACAAAAAAAGTTTAAAAATGTGTTGAACTGACCCAACTCTTTCCATCAAGATGATTGTTAACCACATCTATTACTGGGGCAAAAAGTGGCAGCAAAAAAAAGACTTATCCATTTGACTATAAAATGAAAATATGACATGCAAGAAATGATGCAAGTAAAAAAAATCAATTTTTTTAAAGGAGTACTCTACTTTCATAAATTTTTTTGATAATTTACACTTCAAAAAATACTTTCTTAGTATTTTAAAAGTTAAAAAATTCAAATTCTTAAATTAAGATGCTTTTTCTTGAAATGACCAAAGAAAATAAGTCTTAAATACTTAAATTTAAATACATTTTTGTGCTTAAGCAAAAATAGCTGTCAATGGGGTGAGAAAACAAATCTTGAAATAAGTTAACTTTTTCTTAAACACTTAATTCAAAAAAAAATTTTTCACCCTATTGAAAGATATTTGTGTTTGTTTTAAGCACACATTCACTTTATGTCTAAAAACTAGTCATTTTGGTCATTTTGCTCATCAAGAAAATGCATCTTGATTTAAACATTTTTAGATATTACTACTGAAAACAAGACAAAAAGACTAAGTAAGAAAGTCATTTTTTGCAGTGTACTCACCCCCATGTCATGCAAGATGTTTATGTCTTTTTTTCAGTCGAGAAGAAATTTTTTTTTTTTTTGAAGAAAACATTTCAGGACCCTATGTCTCGGTTGGGATTGTTTAAATCCCTTTGAAGCTGCATAAAAACTGTAAACTGTTGAGGTCCACTATATGGAGAAAAATCCTGAAATGTTTTGCTTAAAAAAATTAATTTCTTCTCGACTGAAGAAAGAAAGACATCAACATCTTGGATGGCATGGGGGTGATTAAATAATCAGGATTTTTTATGAAAGTTGAATATTTCTTTAGGATCGAAAAAAAATTCTGTATCTTAAATCAATGTAGGGCACTCAGATTTAACAGTAACACTATACAATAAAGTTGTATTTGTTAATATTAGTTATTGCATTAGCTAACATGAACTAACAATGGTCAATTCTTCTACAGCATTTATTAACTCATTCCCCGCCAGCCATTTTTTTTTAAGTTGCTCGCCAGCATTTTTTTGTGATTTTCACAAAAGTTTCACAAAATGCCTTCCTGGAAAATTTTCTTCTATAAATATATAAACATACAAATATATCAAATGAAAGAACAGACCATTTGCTTTCAAACAATAAACAAACAAACAAACAAAAAAACGGGAAAACACATTTCATCTTTTTTTTCTCTGCTTATAAACTCTTAAATTTCTCTTTCTTAAAAAATACAATTGTTTAGCAAAAAGCTAAAATAATTGGATTTTTGTCAAGGAATTTTGTTAGAGATCAGATTCAGAACGATTATCAAAACATACACAGAGTTTAAAATTAGTAAATCATTTTTAAAGATTACTCGTCAATGGCGAGGAAAGAGTTAATATTAGTTCATGTTAATTTTGACACTTACACATACATTTTTAAAATTAATGTTAACATTAATTAATGCACAATGAACAAACATAATTAACTGTTGAATTAAGAATTAAAACATGCTGATTGTTCATTTTTTGTTCACGGTGCATTGTGTAACTTTAAGAAGGATCTCTTGACAGAAATGCAATTTTAATCTACATAACTATATTATCAGTGGTGTAAAAAAAACTTACAAAATGAACTGTATTGTACCTTAGAATGAGCCGTTTTATCTCCATACACTGCAGGTCCACACTGTCAAAAATAAAGGTACAAAGCAGTCACTGGGCAGTACTCTAAAAATGTCCTAATACGTACCATTTATGTACCAATATGTACCTTTAAAGTACTAATATGCACGCTTTTTGAAAGGGTAGTGCACTTACATTGAAGTCACCATGTGACGACGTCATGTATTTACGTATCCCTAAACAGACAAACTGCTCTATAGAGTGTTTTTCGTCCCTACGTTGTCTCAGACGATGACGTGTTTGTCCTGTGGTGGCTACCGTACACGTAGCTTCTCTTTGCGTTTTGAAAGTGATGAGTGAGCGATGGACTGAGGCGTTGGTTGCAATTGAGTTTCACCGCTAGATGCCGCTAAAAATCTACACAGTGTACCTTTAATGTATTTACTAATGCTTACTTATACAAACATATTGTAAAGTGTTAACCTAAGTAACATTTCAAGCCTGACTTATATTGTGTCAAACAGAACCACCCAATGAGACTAGAATTGCCATCTGATTGACAACCAACCACAATCTGATTTTTTAACTAGCTCTAATGCGTTAGCAGTGCTAAAGGTCTTGGGTTTGATTCCCAAGGAACACGCTTTGGACGAAAGCGTCTGCCAAATATAAAAACATAATCTATTTAAAAACAGAATATAATAAACCTACTCCTATTCACTGAAGGGTATAAAATCACATGCATGTGTACTGTATATGTTTGTGTAACAGGAGGATGTTTGGTACATTGGTGAAGGGTCCGTCTATTGTTTCTGCTTGGCGACAGGCTCTCGCTCGCTCGCTCATTCGCTCACCCACACAACACAGCTGCACGAGCCCAGATGAGGGACGGCTGTACCTGAGAGGCAGTACCGGCGCGTTCTGCATACTGAAACCTAATCAGCTAATGTTGATAAAGGAGGCGGGGTGGGGACATCTGTTCACACAACACAAACCTCATTTGAATCACAAGATGAAATGACTCACATCTGGTGAATTGGAAAATATTCTCCTTCTACTCTCGACTTTTCCGCTCATCTTTCGCTCTCAGCAAGGCCTACTTTATTATGGGCATGACGGCGGGGAACACTTGATAAAAAAAACTCTGGCCAGACCCGACAGTCAGCGTGCATTGATGTTGCATCTGTAAAAGTAACAACTTAGTGTCATTTCATTGCTTATCAAGAAGGTCGATGTTAATTTCACAATTCTTTTTTGCATTTGGACTCATCATACTGTAGCAGTCTGAGCCCTTAACTTTGTTTTCAACCAATCAGATTGGAGATGGCATCTCTTACCATTATCATGTGCAATATGCATTAAACATTCACTTGGCAGGTTGTGTGAGGTTGAGACCAGAATGGCTGTATATTCGGTGGGCTGATGGGAATCCTCACAGGTTTTATAGCTTTATGAAAGCACATCTGTGCTAACGGGACCGTTCATTTGTGCTGAATGCTAACCGATGCTGCTAATAAACAAATAAATGCCGATCACTAAAAGGGAACAGATTGGACCCAACCCTGGCATATGTTTATGAAAAGGTTTGTTTTAATAATCCCCACATTCTTTGCTAAGAAAGACAAAATGATCTTACAAGGATGCTACAGCTAACATGTACATTATGTGCATACTACAAAATCATCTGTACACCCGGCCAACAAACATACAGTTCATGTTAAAGACCTCTTAAGAGAATTGTGCACTTTATTCTGTATACATGGATTTTAAACTTTATATCATTTGTATCTTCATCATTATTGTGGTGGTGTGGGCTCCACTATATTCTCTCAAATTCAGAATGATTTTTAAACTTTTACTGAGCATTTTTTTGTCTTTTAACAACGCGATAACGTAAATGCATTTTAACGACACTCATTTTATTAATATGCAATTAACGCAACGGGCAATTTCTGTTTGATCCTTGGCCTTGCACGTTGTTGGATAAACTGAGACACAAGTACATAGTCATCATCAAATGTTTAAAAGTATCGTTATTTGTATGTTTCCTACTGAGAGGTGTACCATCATAAATGCTTAACTAATACAAAGATGCGTGTCCATCCACTTGCGTGTCTGAGATTTTGGTTTTAAAACTTGGTATAAAATAGATAAAAATGTGTGATTAAGTTGCGATTATTTAACGAGTTAACTCATGACAATCATGCGATTAATCTAGAAAAATATTTTAATCGACTGACAGCCCTAGTAAAAATGCAACCATGTTGAATTAAGATAAAAAGAGCATTTGACATGCCACGCTATGACTGAGACAACAAGTCAATAATTAATTGTTTTATAATTATTAAGAAAAACAAAAATCATTTTCTCACCTTAATGTCATTACAAACAAGCATAACTTTATTTTCTTCTGTGGAACACAAAAAGAGAAAATCTGTCAAATAAAACACTTCCTATGAAAATTATTTGTGACCCCTGGACCACAAAATCATAAGTAGCGTGGGTATATTTGAAGAGTTTCGTTGCAAAACAAGATAAATCCATTTTTTTACATTTTTGTCAAAACATGTTTATTATTATGTTATCGTGTTATTATTTTGTTTTATGGTGCTACTTAGCTGTATTTGTTAAGTTATGAAGGTTTTAAATCAAAACAAACCAACTGCAGTTGCATTGAAATTAATAGGAATGCACAACCAAAAAATTAGATTTCTGAACAATTAAAAAACGGTGGTTATCTCGTTTTGCAACGAAACTCTTCATTTGTAGCAATAGCCAGCCCAACACTACATTGTATGGGTCAAAATTATAGATTTTTTTAATGCCTAAAATAATTTCCTACCATAAATGTGTTCATCATTAGTAATGCGTGTTGCTAAGGACTTCATTTTGTCAATTTTAAAGGTGATTTTCCTCCATTTTTAGATTTTTTTGCACCCTCAGATTAGAGATTTTCAAATAGTTGTGTCTCCGCCAAATATTATCCTATCCTAAGAAATCATACATCAATGAAAGCGTATTTATTCATCTTTTAGATTATGTATAAATCTCAATTCCCTTAAGACTGGTTTTGTTTTTTCCAGTGTCACATTTATCAATTTGAAAAAAAAATGCAACTGTCCCTCAGTTCCCAGCGAACAATACCTGTCATTTGACCTAGGTTTAGGTTAACTATAGACCTCCATCTATGATTAACCCAATTATAGCCAAAAGAAACTTGAATTTGGTTACATGTCGTAACGTGAGATATGATATTCCATCATGTAAGCAAAGTCAACAGTGATTAGATGATTTGTTTCATTTATTTCATTTAATTTATTTTCAGGCTATATTTAGACATCTACAGTATTTAATTTTCACTGACAGCCCAAATTTTGCCTTGTTTTCGACATCTGGCCCTGTCTTTGGATTGCTATTAGACATATTTAAATGTAAAATTGCTTGGTGGGGTTGTGGCATTATTTTTATTTCAAGTAAGTGTGTCAGTAAAGCACTTGAAATTCAGTAAAACATTCATCCATCCGTCCAATCCTAGAAAAGGTTCACAGGGGCCTGGAGCCTATATCCCAACATTTTGGGCCATAAGCAGCAGGATAGATGACAAATCCAAACTTTAGCGACTTTTCCAATCAAGCTGAAATTTTGTTAAATTATGCAAAAAGTTTGAATTACATGTGTAATATCACGCTATTTCAACACACTTTACAGAAGTGGTTCTATAAATGGGGGGGGTGTGCTGAGATGGTGCCAGGGGGTGCAATTTTATGAGATTTTTTAAAATACATTAATTTTTCATACATTTTGTGCAACTGAACCTCAGAAAAATAAGGCTACCAACCAACAGCAGTACATTGTACACTGTAAAAAGTGTTTCTGTGCCTTAGTAGATTTAACAAAAATACAATGCGTAAACTGTATTAAAAATTTAGTTTTTTTATTCAAAATATGAGTTTGAGATTGTTTTATGTCATGAATTTTCTTTGGGGGGGATGAAGGGATGCACCCTACACAAGGCGTAAGTTTGAGAACCACTGCTTTACAGTATGCACACATGTTAGGAATCACACACATCAAACATTGACTAACCGAGATCAAATTATGGAGTGAGAGACAGGTATGTGCATTAAAGGTCTCTCTCTATCTCGTGTTGTATGAGTGGTGAATTATGAATGGCTCGGTCTCTCTCCTCGGGCAGTGAGCCCATCGTAATTGCATCCTGGACAGCTGGCATGTGGTGTCTCTGTTTGTCTCCATCTGTGAGGGGACATGTGTGAAGACACAGCAAACATGAGAACAGAAGAATATGAGAGGACACAAAGATGCATTTAACATGCATGAAGATGCCGAAGAAAACACACAGTAGCGTGTTACCATAATGCATTCACATTAGAGAATAACTCCAAAGCATCTGATAATGCATCGTCCACCGCCTCACCTGCTGGTCAACAACCTGTGTGTGTTTGTGTGTTTGTGTGCATACTTTCTGTGTACACCCGTGGTGATGAGCGTCGCTCTGCCAATCATGGAAATTTACATTAAACCTGAAATTAATTTCATACTTTTCTCTCTCTTTAATTATGCAGACATCTGCTGTGAATCTGAGCCGCGCACATGAATTTTAATAACTCTGTTTTTTTCTCTCCAATTCCCTCTGAACTTTGCGGGAAAGCGGCTTTGTTGCGGATGTTTACGCCCCTCCTTAAAGACAAAGAACTGTTGGGGGAAAATAGACTTGATCAGATTCAGTATCACAAACTTTCATCTTCTTGAGCGTAAATTGATAACTCATACTGTAAACACTACACAAGAGTTTGAGGAGTCTGCTGTTAAGTTCAATAAAACAAAAACATCACAACACAATGAATATAATCATGTTAACACAAAGTGGTTTATTCCACAATAATGACTGGCTTACTGTAAATATATTTTATTAATATGCCTGTTTTGTTAATATGCCTTCAGAAAGGTATCAAGCTTGACAAAATGTACATTTATGCAATGACGAAGAGTTTATTAGAAAGAAAATTGTAGGATTATTTTGTACAAATGTCCATATTCAGCAGTTTATTCTATGAAATCAAGCATGTAATTTTCTATGCTTGTCCCTAAATAACGGATGTAACTTAAAGGAAATGTGACGTACACTGAAAAAAATTATTCATTCAATTTACTCTTTTTTTTTAAGGTAAGTGGTTGCAATCAATTTATTTCAATAAAAAAATTTAGTAAATTGAATGAATCATTTTTTTCAGTGATATTGTATATTCAGAGTAAATGGTTATTCTGATGATTTATTATTTTGACAAAAAAAATTATAATTTTTGTATACGTTTCGCTCTAACATGTATGGAGCCCCTAATGGGACATGGAGAAAAAATTTAGTTTAGTTTCGTTTGCACACGTGAAACTATCATAACTATATAACTAGTGAAAGTTTCATGTGCGCATGCGAAAGTTTTTTTATTTTATTTAAAATATAATTTTTTTTAAAGTTTAGTTTCACGTGCGCATGTGAAACTATCGCGTGTGCATGCGAAACTAAACATAAAATAAACAATTCTGCACATGAAGGTTTCGCGTAAGCACATGAAAATAAACTTTAGATTTTTTTACTCCAATGTCACCTTAGGGGCTCGGTAACACTCTAAAAATGTTTTGGATTATTTTAAACGCAGTGTTGGGTCAAAAAGGGATGAACGCAACTCGATGGGTTAAATTAAACCAGAAAATGATTATATTTGATCCAACAATGGGTTAAAACCCAGCATTTTGGGTTGAAATAACCCAGCATAGGTTAAACTTTAACTACTTGGGTTCGTCCATTTTTGGGTTAAAAATAATCCAGCATTTTTTAGACTGTATTGTAGAGGTCTTCTCGGGTCCAAAGAAAAGTAGCTGCCCCGAAATGACCCAAATCACTTTTTACCTGAACCCGATGTGCATACTCGAACGGAGACAAACCCGAGAAAATTAGTCGTAGCCAAAAGCACCAGTCATGCTGCGTTCACCCCAGCCTCGGCAGAGGCATCAAGCGCGAGTGATTTCAATGTTAAGTCAATGTGAAGACGCGTTGACGCGCGTTTGGAGTTCTCGCGGCACGAATGAGGCGGAATCGCGTCTACCGCGCTAAACATCTCATTCATGCTGCAAGACCTCCAGACGCGTTAACGTGTCTAGTTCGCTCGAATGGCACAAAGTGAGCGTTGCTCAATTTTTCACTTTGGCGGAAAAAAGCGCCAGGAGCTTGCTCTACTAGTGACGTGATTACAAGAAGCGAGCGGAGATGCAGAAGTCCCTCCCATGACGCGAATTTCCGTGTGAATGTCTCGATGACTAGAATTTCACAAGCGAGTAAACTCAAAATGTTCAAGCGGCAAACTTGACGCGGTAGATGCGAATTTAACACCTCATACGCGGCTAGTGTGGACCCTCGGTCAGACAGAAAGAAACCGTGGTGGCCCCACAACCAATTTGGCCCGCTCCAATTTGTTATCTGACGACGACACCAAGGTAAGCCCTAAAATGTGCATTCCAAATTGATTGACAGGTCTGGCTCAATGAAAATACACCTACCGCCAGCCACATGATGTTGCAAGCGCTCTTGGCACAGAGAAAGGGTGATTGCAAAATGACTCGAGATCAGGTTTTCGGGGGTCTATTCAGTAAAAAGGCATTCATTTTAAATTACCCAAGACCACTGATATTATACCCGACCTGTTTCCGAGGCACACAAACCCACTCAGGTCTCGCGTCAGACCTTGGGTTTTCAGATATAAGCTGACCCGTGAAGACTTCTACTGTATTGAAGTAGTTATTAAAGGTGCTGTGTGTAGATTTTAGCAACATCTAGTTGTATTGCCAATTGAAACTAACGGCTTAATCCCTCGCTCACCCCTCCCATTTTAAAACGCATAGAGAAGCTACGGTACGGTAGCCCTGAGCCACAGGACCAACATAGTGACTAATCTTGTCCATTTAGGGCTACTATGGCGGTGCAAATGTACCGGTGACTTCCATGTAAGGAGACCCCTGGTGTATATAGATTAAAATGGCTAATTTTAAGGTAATAAAAACAATACAGTTCATTGTGTAAGGTCTTTATACACCACTGATAATATAGTTATGTAGATTATATTGCATTACTGTCAAAAAGATCCTACTAAAAATTACACGATGCACCTTTACGCATGTTAATAAAAAACACAAAGACCCTGTATATATTTCACTAAAGATCACTTCCCTTGCTTGTATGGAGCATAACTCTGTGTACTAACTAATACTACCACAGTCTGGATGAAATGACATCGTGATTCACTCACTCGCTCTGCTGGGCGCTTCTGTGTTCAGCAGGGCATCATTTGTCTTTATTTCCATGTCATCTCCTAACAAGTGTTTAAATAGGGCACCTGCCTGCTGCTTCAACAAAGCCACCCTGCAGACAGCATCATCTCTATACGAACTCAAGCTTCTCCTGCTGTGGACGACCATTCATCATACACACACACACACACACAGACGCACACTCACAAATAACAGGCAATACTTACACAACAGGTCAGTCGAGCGGTCATCTCCATACTGCAGGCTGTGAAACAGCTTTGTTATATTATTGATGCAAATCAGACACCATACAAAGATGACCCACAGGATCACAACATAAACATGCTGTGTGATTTAAAGACGTTCACAGCAACCACAAATGTGACCCTGAACCACAAAAAAAACAGTCATAAGGGTCATTTTGTTTTTTTAAGTGAGATTTATACATCATCTGAAAAATAATTGGCAGAGATACAACTAATTCTGGAATCTGAGAGTGCAAAAAATCTAAATATTGAGAAAATCGCCTTTAAAAATGTACAAAGCAACACATACTGTATTACTGATAATAAATACATTTAATATATTTATGGTAGGAAATGTATAAAATATCTTCATGGAGCATGATCTTTACTTAAAGGTGCAGTGTGTAAATTTTAGTGGCATCTAGTGGTGAGGTTGCGAACTGCAACCAACAGCTAAGTCCCCTGCTCATCTATCGCTTTTGAAACACATAGAAAAGCTACGGTAGCCACCACCGGACAAACATGTCATCATTGGAGGCAACTTAGTAAAAAAGTTTGTCTATTAAGGGCTTCTGTATGAACATGGCGGCACAAAATGGCGGCTTCCATGTAAGGGGACCCCCGTGTATGTAGATAAAAACGTCTCATTCTAAGGTAATAAACACATAACGGTTCATCATGAAAGGTCTTTATACACACCTGATAATATAGTTTTATATATTACTTTGCACTTCTGTCAAGAGATCCTTCTAAAAATTACACACTGCACCTTTAATATCCTAGTGACTTTTGGCATAAAAATCATTTATTTTTATTGATTTATATCTATATCTATACACACCATCTATTCTAGGCTTTTTTTGTAATATGTTCACACAATTATGTTTAATAATTAACATTTAAAACATTTAAAGGAACTAAAGTCACGTGACTGCAGTGACACGGATGACGTACGACGCGGCTGACGTGTTATCTTGTGCACCCCAGCTGTTTTTTTTGTGCGCCCGGGCTTCATTTACAGTCTGAGGAAGACGCACACTGTACGTTTGAAAAAAAAAACTTGCAAAAATGTCTGAGGATAACACATCATCCGCATTTTTGTTATTTTTGGACCAAAATGTACATTCTAACTGAACCACTGATGTTACATGAACTACCTTGATGATGTTTTTATTACCTTTCCGGACATGGACAGTATACCGTACATAGATTTTTAAAGAAGGGTCAACAAGCTCTCGGACTAAATATAAAACATCTTAAACTGTAAGATGAACTGAGGTCTTACGAGTTTGGAACGACATGAAGGTGAGTCATTAATTACTTTTTCATTTTTGAGTGAACTATCCCTTTAAGCATACAACTTTAGATCAAACGTATAATATATATACCAGACTTTCACACAGCACTTTGGTATCGGAGAAAATTTCTGTAAAATTGGATGAGAGGCTTTTGTGCATTCAAAACCCTGATAAGTTGACTGACATCATTTTAATGAGTAAACTCGTTGCCTCAATTCAAATAAGTAATGGGTCTCCCAAAAAACACTTAACTTGTTGGCCACATAGACTGAACTTAACATTTTAAGTTTACCAAACTTGGAGTTTGTACAGTGCACTTACAATTAAGTTTACTTGGTGTTCATAAAGACTGAAATTTAATTGTCATTTAACTTTATATAACAATGTGTAATGAAAGGTATTGAGGACTCTATGTCGGTCAATGAATGAACTTAATTCTCCACAGAAGCGCAACAAACTGCACTGTTCATCTGTCTTCATTATAGTGGAGGGAAATACAAGTTAAGTTAAATGTGGTGCATGCATACCAAACACTGATTACCTTCACAAAAAAACTGTAATTTACAAAAAAATCTATAATGTTACAAAACTCTTTGGTTTATATGTCCCATCAGTTGTTATTCTTGGACCAAAGATAAATAATTAAAAATTTTCAGGCGCAAGGGCTTATGGGTATTCCTTACCGCATTTTGAACTGATAACCTTAAATTAATTGCACTTGATTTTTTAAGTTTATGGTTTATGTAAGTTAATAAGTTGATTGAACAAAGATAGATAAGTTATGGACCTACTAACATTGCCGTAACATTTACAGATCACATCCTGTGTAATAAAAGAGGCAGAAACAATGCTGCAACAAGAAGTTATGGTTCAGCTCTTTGACACACAGATTTAAATGCACATCAACATTCAGGACAAGAAATGTCGGCAAACTGGACTCAAGCAGAGATCAGGGAGTTCGTCACTATCTGCGCTGAAGCTGAAAGCATTCACCAGCATGACAGACCAGCGTGTAACATGTTCCTTATGATCTTGTCATAAACAAAAATGCATGCGCATGTTTTTGTTTTTTTTGAGAGAGAGAGAAATCACGCATAATTAACAAACTTCAGACGCTGTGGATAAAACCGAGTGCAGGACTTTAAATAAGTCACGTGTCTTTACGGCATGTGTGAATGCACGCACAGATTCCGGAAAAACATTGGCCCAGTCTCACGAAATTTCGTGATATATTCACATAACTTTTTGTTTCTTTTTCTGATATTGTCACGAATTTCCAAGATTGGATCGTATCACAAATTTCTTTTTACGTGTTATTGTCACGTGGTTGCTCAACTGTTTTGTCCTATTTTCTATTGTCGCTTTAGGGTTAGATTTACACAAAATTACATCCTTACCCAAACCCAACTCTAACCCTAACGCCAGGCGACAATGGTTTAAAAATCAGAAAATATTAAAAAATAAATCAGAAAAATTGTATAAACCAATACTTAAAGTGACATCCTTATGCAAACACCAAATCTCACCCCAAACCGAAGCGACAATGGTTTCAAAATAGGAAAAAGCAGCCGAGCAACCAATAAGTGACAACGAATGACACACACACAGAAATTCGTGATACGATCATGAAAAAACCATAGACTATAACAAAAGATGGACGACGCCTCTTTGCTCTCTTCCATTGGTGAAAAGTGAAGCCGCCAGTGTCCCGATACGGCGCTGATATCTTGGGTCTTGAGTCTGCGCAGTAGCGATTTCGGGACCAGTCCTGCGCAGTAGTGAGCAGGAAGTAAAGCCGCGAAATCAAGACCCCGCCCTCGCAGAATGCGCATATCACACGATATCACAGCTGTCAATCATGACGTGACACCACCGTTTTTATATCATTAAATAACTAACTAAACACAAACTTATTTTAAAAACAAACATTTGAATTTACATCAACGTGATAAAAACTACAAGAAATGACAGAAACCAGCTTCGGAAAAAAGATAATTGAAGTGTAATTAAATTGTTTAGTTGGTCTCAAGTCCCATTGAATAACATGGGGAGGCGGGGTTTATGACCTATACTGGGACCAGTCACTGGGGGGCGATCGAGACGTTTTGGCTTCACTTTTCAGGGCTTGTGCGGCACGCTTGGAAAAAACGCGAAAATTTGTGACAAAAAATCATGAAAAAAGAATCAAAAAGTTACGTGACTATATCACAAAATTTCGTGACACTGGGTAGGTTTTTTCTAATCTTGGAAAATTAACAAACTTCAGACCCTGTGGGACTTTAGGTGCAGGACTTTAAATACATCACGTGTCTTTATGGCATGTGTAACTGCATGCACAGATTCTGGAAAATCATTGGCAGTGTGAATGAACCAAAAATCAAACAATCCCGGACAAATCTAGGACACATTTTACATGTGAAAAGGGTTTAAGAGAGGGTGATGTCCTGGGATTCAGGGCTGAAGGGTAGATGAAAAACTGGGTCAGCCTCAGTTTCTTTAATGGATCAATGTGGGAAATGGTCATCGGGTCAAGGGTCATAATCAGGCCATACTATTTTTTTTGTGGCACAAGGTGCAGGAATATGGTCCTGAGCCCAGTGATGAGATGAGTCCACTAAGGTCTTCTGTATTAAAAAGAGGGCATCCAAATTTTGACCTGGACCCTATGAATTTTAAGGGTGACCCTGAATCCACCAGCTCCAACCAGCTTGACATCTTGGTCTAGCCATTTGACCTTTGCCCCACCAGCTGGCCGTCCAGCTGATCAACTTTGTCGGACCAGTTTGAAACCAGCCAGTCACCCCTCCCCAACAAACAGACCTCAGAAATAATCCATCAGCAATCTTTCCTCTACAGAAGACCGAACACATCAGCTGAAGGACCAAACCGCTGTGTGGTTTTAAAATCCATGGCGGCACAAAAGAGGCGAGGGACACATAAGTAGTGCTTTTGTAAGTGGAGTGACAGTGGAGGTGTGATGATGGGTGTGAGATATGGCGACCTCGCTCTGACAACTCAATCACGCTTCAGTCACACAAAAGATCTATTGATTACCACGCTGAGAGAGATGAGCTCTCTCTCTCTCTCTCTCTCTCTCTCTCTCTCTCTCTCTCTCTCTCTCTCTCTCTCTCTCTCTCTCTCTCTCTCTCTCTCTCTCTCTCTCTCTTTCTCCACTCAGGTATTAATGAGGAGACCTGGGGCTGCTGTACTGCGCTCTCTGCACACTTCATCAATCTCTCTTATTCATTCGAACAGAACACAGATGAGACAATGAGACCCTGCAGACTGACTCTCTGGTCAAACACTGTCACTAGGTGACTAATTGTACTTCTCTGTCTATAGTATAGTAAAGTGAAGGTTACTGTCTGAGGAAGATTAGTATGTTACTGACAGACACAGGTGAAGATATGCTGTCCCGGGTTCAATACCACCAAACTGCCCAAACTGCCTCGTTATATTATGGTCTGAACTTTTCATGTCAATAACACAGAGATGTCTGTATTGTAACTAACCAGGTAATATTTCAGGAGGAAAAAGTACCAGATTTGCTGTTTTATATTCTTTAATGGATTTATTCCTAAAATCAATAAATGCTGCTGTTTGTGACAATAGTCCCTTTCACACATACAGTCTTTACTGGTAATTTACTGGTAAATTGCCGTTAACATGTCATGTGTGAACAGAACCTTTCCGGTAAATCAGTGCTCCCAATTTACCAGTAAGACAGGTTGTAATTTACCGGTAAGCGCTGTGTGTGAACGAAAATTATAGGATTACCGGCATTTAGAACGGACGACGTCAGACCGTGCTGACAGCTTCGGGCCAATCATAGCGTTTTAATACAGATGACGCGTTTACCCCCGCAGTGTTTACTGACGTTTCCACACACACATGCTGTTTGAAAGTTGAGCACACCTGAAGTTTACGTCCACATTTCTTCACCAAAGTTGTTTAAAACAGCTTACCGCCGAATTGCCAACGTCCTTAGCACGCCCTCTATGAAGCCTAAAGTGCAAACAGTACTGTTGTTAAAAACGCATTTTCGGTTTGACGTTGTCTCATTCAATGTTGTTTGGTCATGAGCAACTTCGCGACTGTTTACCACAGACGTGAAAACAACAAAATACGGACCGTGGTTGTGAACGACGTGGATTGTTTACAAATACAACACTGAGCTCGCCGCGTGCTACAGGTACTTCCGCTTTCTCAACGAATTTACCGGTATTTTGATACTGATGTGTGAATGATGTCTTACTGGTAAAATAACGGAACGCCACTGCGTGTGTGAACAGCACATTTTTGTATTTACTGGTAAATTCTTTCTGGTAAATTCATGGTAATTTACCAGAATTACTGTGTGAAAGAGGCTATTGTATTATATTTAGAGCTGTAAGGAGATTAATTGCATACAAAATAAGTTTGTTTTTGTATAATATATATGTGTAGTTATGTATGTAAACATTTACATGTATATATGAAGAGTTTGGTTCCAAAACCTTTTTTTTTATTGTGCATTCCAATTAATATCAATCAAACTACACTTGGTTTGTTTTGATTTAAGCCTTCATAAAAAAATACAGCTAAGTAGCACCAATTTTTTAAGGGGGCACAGTGTGCACAACTCACAGATATTTGTGCATACACAGACATCAAACGAAATATTATAGAGCTTTCAGTCTTTTCCATGTCACTTACATTTCTAACAATCTGAACAACCCTGCTTTCATGCAAAAACCGCCAAAATAAAAGTGTTGATTAACTTTTATATCAAATACTACTTTATCAGAATAATGATATTGGTATCATATTTACATCTGAAACGGCATGTTTTATTTATTTTAGTTTTAATAAATGACTTGTTCAATTGTGTCATTAATGCATTTTGCACACCAACTGCATTATCATATAAAATTAATCATTTTAAATCCATTAAGAAGTATATAAACAACAAAAATGACATAAGCTATAGCCACATGATTGATTTTAATGTTCAATAATGATTTTAAAATTTTGTAGATAAATTATTAGAGGAACGCATTATTGCATCAAATTTTACCTCATATGTATGTAAACATGTGTGATTACGCGCCCCCGTGAACCTGCCACCAGAAAAAGTAATGTAACACGATCAAAACAACGAAAATCTCAGAAAAGTGACAAGGATGCAGCACAGAATTGATAATATTGTGCATATTAAACAGATAAAAAGACAAATGACAGATTAATGGACGCTTGTTTGATTTTGAGGTTGCATGCAAAATCCATTTGACTCAAAAAAAAAACAACAAAAAAACAAGAGCCTACATGCCCGCTCAGTTTGCATGGGCATGACGCCTCTGAGTAGCACAATAAATCACAATAAAAACATGATAACATAATAATAAACATGTTTTGAAATTATATACAGTATATATATTTTATTTATTTACATTTTGCTACATTTTATATTATATATAAATAAAACACACACACACACACACACACACACACACACACACACACACACACACACACACACACACACACACACACACACACACACACACACACACACACACACACACACACACACACACACACACACACATATATACCATTTTTCTTACATTTATATGTATGTGTATTTATATATACATAATAAATTCATACAACAAAATATATTATGCAAACACAAACTTTTATTTTGTATGCAATTAATCACGATTGATCTTTTGACAACCCAAAAATATTATAAAAATGTATATAAAATAAATAAATGCATTAACTAACGATGAACAATACTTCCACAGCATTTATTACTCTTAGTTAATTATAACATTTACTAAACTATTTTAAAATAAAAATGTATAATTGTTAACATTATAAATGCACAATGAACAATTGCATTGGCATTAACAAACATTAACAAAGATAAATACATTATGAAAAACTATTTTGCTCATTGTTAGTTCATATTAGCTAATGCATTTACTAAAGTTAAAAAATACAACCCTATCGTAAAGTATTACCTACTCTATTTGACAATGTATTTTACTGTATTAATAGAGTTTATTTAGCTGTAAGCTAAATTTTCTTCACACACTTACTGTAAATTCTTCCCTGTTATTCGATCCGCATATAAACTCAGATTATTAAATATTATAAAAGCTTGTGTTACTAGGTTTACTGATTAACATGTAAACACTTGAAACAGGATCTCATATTAACTGATTGATTTTATAAACATACATTTTAGATAAGGTGATACGGTACAGTGCAGTGCATACCTGCCTATATTTACTGTATTAGACTCTCTCTCTCTCTCTCTCTCTCTCTCTCATAATCGTCCCAGAAGCTTCATAGGTCCCTTAATCTTGAGAATGTCAGCATTCCTTCAAACAATTAAACACTGCTGCTCTTCACATATACATGCACACACTTCACCCACATATACAGTACACATACACACTTACTGTAAACGTGCACACGCATGCACATCAGTCAATCCGTCAGGTTCTAGCTCGAGCAGATGCATTAAACTCTGTTTAGAGAGCACTGTGACCTTTTCCACGCGCCCCAGCGGCCCACTCATCTGTCCATCTGTCCATCACGCACGCACACACACGCACATGCACACGCACACACACACACACACACACACACACACACACACACACACACACACACACACACACACACACACACACACACACACACACACACACACACACACACACAGAGTACGAGTCTTTTGCTTACCTGCAGCTCTTTTGCTATCCATTAACAAAGTTAAATGTGAAAATAGTTGAGGAAAGAATAATAACCAATGACATCATAAACATCAATCATAATTCCAGGACTAATATCTGTTATGAATGATTCCTATTCTCTCTTTGGGAAATATAGTATTAGATTAAACAGATTATAATGTTTATAAGTCTGTATTGGTTGCTTCATGATGCAAAGATGGAGAAAGTGTACGCAAATTACCATCAGTATTGCACAGACAGGCCTACAGAGACGGCGAGAGAGCCTGCGGATACACAATCACAGAGATGCACTGGAAAAACAAGAGGATATGCTAATACTTTTTTGGGAGGGGTACTAGCACTGTACCGTCAACTTGATAAATCTAAGAATTAAAGCCTACAATTTAATAATAATAAACTCACTGTAGTCTCAAAGCCGTCTGTTCCTGACAGAGCCACTGTCTACACCCTGTGTGTGCGCGGGTGTGTGTGTGAGCGTGCATGCGTGCATGTGTGTATGTGATGAATAATGGATGAGTTTTCATTAAGCAGAGTGTGTGTGTGTGTGTGTGTGTGTGTGTGTGTGTGTGTGTGTGTGTGTGTGTGTGTGTGTGTGTGTGTGTGTGTGTGTGTGTGTGTGTGTGTGTGTGTACCCCGCCTCTTGTTGTGCTGAGCCGCCTGCCTTGTGGCTGCCATCTGGATCCATGCCATGACTGCCAGCCTCTACAGAGAGAGAGAGAGAGAGAGAGAGAGAGAGAGAGAGAGACACTTAGAGTATGGAATAGACATGAAAATATAAATGTTAAACTTTGGCCTTTGGTCTGAATTAAACAAAACTTGCATCATGGGTTCGATTCCAGGAGCACACATTTTGCGTTAAAAGATTGCATAGAAACCCAAGACGGAACCCAAGCAAGCAAAAGCCATCATTTCCCGATCTAGGTTAACTATAGACTCGATATAGTCCAGCTATGAGTAACCCAGCCAAAATAAACTGGAATTTGGTCACATGTAGTTTTATTATATTTATTTATATATTTATTATTATTTATATATAATAACTATTATTTTGGTTATTCTAGTCTCGTTGCATTAAAACACCAGCAGCAAATGATAAGTGTTTTACCTCGTGTCCTATTCCTCTGTGTGTCTATGACTGTAGTTGACCTGTGAGACCCACAGTGGGTATAAAAGCAAAGCACTGGCCTTCCCATAAACCACATCCATATCCAAGCGGAGCTGCTAGCTGTGTCAGCCTTATAAACACACCACAAAGACAAAGTGTGTTTCCATACAGACACTCAATGCTCCAAAATGTTGACGGCAACATTACACAGTCTGCTCAGATACCTCATTTTGCATTGTAGATTATTATTAATGCATGTAATATTGGGCAGAACACAATATAACCCAATGCTTATCAAATCCAATATTTACCCAGCATGGATTCGAGGGTGGGGAATCATTATATATATATAATAATCCAAGATGATATGTAAAATTTACCGTTGCAAACAATATGTGTGTGCTATGCATTTTTTATGCTTTTTTAAGCATTGCATTGTTAGCAGAGCAGCAAGATAACATCAAACTCCATCAAAATAAATCCTTCACAAGGATTCATCTTGATGCCTGTGAAGTGCATTTCAGATCAGTCTCTCATGAAGTGCTATTCTGGTTTGGTTTGGGAACCGAGTGTGAGCGTGTCGCCACAGTCACCAGACATTACATCAGCGACCCAAAAAGACTTGACACTACATGTGTTAAAACTGATTTGTTCGGACATATTTGCTGTTTTTTCCTGGCATGTTGAAGTTTGCGCATGTTAGCAGATTTTTACCCCAGCTTTCAGCTTTTCCCTTAAAATGACTTTTGCATTTTAGCAAACAACCTGCTTATTATTTCTCAACGCAAAATTGTTCATGGTAAAAATTAAACAGCAGTGTATGTTATCTTGCTTAGGATTTATAATATACATTACAACCTTTCCTGGCTTTTTGATCACATAGCAAGCAGCAAGTATACCATATACTGGGAGAAAGACAGACACATTTACCAGTAAAGAAAGAGGGAAAGCCTGTCATAGATAGATTTGCAAAGGGGCGGAAAAGTTTCCATGGGAATTTTGGAAATATTTCTAATTTGAAAAATGTATTGGAATTATTTGGAAATTTATATGAACTATATCATATACAAACATAAATAAATATTTTGTTTGGTCAAAGGCAGACATGCATGCAAGGTAAAACAAAAATTGTCAACGCAATTCATTCCCTTACAAGAAACGTTTACTGAAATATTTAACTCTGCTAGTAGTTTTTGGATTTCTTAATACAAATATCTTACATATTCAGGGTTGCCACACCTTAGTTAACTTCAAATTCAAGGACTAAATGTGTGGACACATTTCAAGTGAGAGCAAGGTTACATCGTGTTACAATTTAAGATACATTGTTACAGTTCCCATTTGAGGGAACTTGCGCTGCGTCACTGCAGTGACACTTTGGGGACGCCTCCAGGAGTAAGTGCGTCTGAATGTGTTTATCAAATTCAACCAATGGTGAGGATTAACGACAAAGACAGGGTGACGCAGGAGCCAGGAAGTATATCGCTATCTGAAATATTGCCAAAGACGGCGTTATAGGGACGCATGAAGTATGACAAGGAGACACAGTGTCTCATTCCCTTCTTAGGGAACAACAGTTACATACATAACCCGAGACGTTTTCATGTGTCAAACACAACTATGCAAAAAAGCATTTTGGTATGAATCAACAATCGCTTAGAGAAGATATAAGCATTTAAAGCAAACAGTTTAGAACGTGTGCTTAAAAAGTCTAGAATTTGTATGATATTATCCTACACTACACAGGGAATAATATTATTTTTTCCCAGAAATTTCTTGCATAAAATAGATTCAAGCACTTTCAATTACCTGTATCTGGGTGATTCTCACGAAAACTTGGTTTTAAAAATGTCAAGCATGAAAATGTAAAAATTGCTTAAATTTACTTTTTTTCCCACCAGACATTGAAAAACAAAGTCTGGAGTAAATGGGAACATTAATTTAAAAACTTTTACTTATCATTTAACACTTTTTGTAACATAATTTAAAAAATTAGTCCTAAAAAATCTCATTACCGCAACAGTCAGAAAACATCAACACTGACATATTTTCAAAATGACATGACAAACCTGAAAGAACATAATTTGGAGATTCTGCACATGCATTTAAAATCAAAGTATTATGCTTCTATTAATTAAATTAACATTTAATAAGCATCTGTTGCGGTAATGATAATCAAAATGTCGTGTAAGCATTCTGACAAGAAAATTTTTCAAATTAACTGTAAAAAAAATGATCTTACCTGGTAGCCATCTTGAAGTAACTGGTCCATGTGCTTGGTCACTCAAAATCAAACTTTATTAAAATTCTGTATGTGTGCTTAAACTGTTCTCAAAAAGTGTTGCGGAGGATGTGAACATCAGGCATGGACACATCATTTTCCTAATTTTTCTTCATTATTATTATACATGAATATTCAGTAAATATTTTTTCTGTCATCTTAAGTAGTCTAGCAAAACATCCATTTATTTTATCCAATATTTTTGTGTTAATTTGATTAAATTACAACATAACGCATGTTCAAACACAGCCGGACACATTGCGGTAATGAGAATTTCAGCAGAAAATTAGATAAAATTTACAATTATACATTCTTATGTTGAAATCACACATTGTGCAAGGTAGAACACAGTATTGTGTTAATTCTGATGCTTTTTAATGTTACTATATTACACATTTTAAAGCTAAAATCATTAGTGCCGTGGTGTTTCAATGGTTTCGTGAGAATCACCCATCTATGTATGTACATTTTCAAAAACTTCCCAGGACCTTGAATTTTCCCCCAGATTCACAAACTTTTGTAAGTATTGTGTTGGAAAAGTAACAGCTCACATCTCCATAAAACGCTACAAAAACTGAGGTGTCCCTTATGCCGAATGTACAAATGGTAAGAATCATTACATGAAGCTTGTGAGGGGTTTCCTAAGCAATACTGCTGATCATCGATACCTGATCATACTGTGAGTCACAACCTAACGTGATATCAATGCACATTCATTTAACATTATAACTCTGCAGGGACTGTGCAGTACAAATACTACCATACTAATCTTACTAATGCTACATACTGTATATGCTGTGCACAATATGCAAATTTTTGCATGCATGAAATTCCCAGATGATCTGCAAGATTTATGATACGTCCATTTCCCACAATGCAATGACCCAAAGTTGACATTTCATTTCAGGTGAAATGAATGAATCAGATGCAAAATCATTCACAATTGTGTCTCTCTTGACTCATTATCTGACTCCAGAGAGATGAGATATTTTTCACAAATCTGAATTAATAATGCAAAATAATCGTATGTATTTCCAAGGTGATAAACGTACAATTAGCCAACGTAATGATGTCACTTTAGAATACTGTATTGTTAACTGTATCACAGCAGAATAAAACATTCAGGTTTTTATTGTACATCAGGTGAAATATGCTGTCCTCTTTCACAAACCACCATGTGTTGTATTACTGTAGATATGAATATGCAAGCATGTGAGAGAGACTGAAGTGTGAATGGATATCAGGGCAGCAGTCAGAGCTCCTGGCCGTCAGCCATTGTGAGACAGTAAATGCCCCTGTGCCAGCTGGCAAACCTCTCATCCCATCTGTGTGCGGTGATCTCCGCTTGAGATCTGCTCAGTCCAGGCCAGATTTACTGGAGGAAACTTCAGCTGGACCGGACAGATCTTACTGCATATGTGTGCACCTGCTGACTGCATTGTCTCAAAATAGTTTTAATTAAAAGGCATAACTTTTTAGGATGATAATGCGTGTGGTAGGAAAATACTGTCATGCAAGCAGTTACTTTTATGTAAATATGTAACATGCAATAAAAAATAGACCTATGCAGCATGCAACACTATACTAAAAAATTGTGGACTTGCCAAACAATGCTTTGAAGTAAGATGCACCACACCGCCAGGTAAGATGTGAAGCAGCTAAGACTCAAAAGAATTTACATCTTCTCATCGTAACATAACAATTATAAAACGTGAGATTTTGTTAGTTTAATAGTCATTTTCCAACAGACTGTGCCATTTATTTTTTGCTGGGTCGTATACGCATAAAACATTTTGTGCGTGTACACGGAGAGAAAACTTCAGGATGCCAGCTGCGACCTGCCCGAGGTGCTGCGTAATCCACAACTACACACCACATTGTCTTTGACAGCCTTATCTGTGTTTTGTGTGTGCATCTGCCTTTGCATGCAGATGTGATGTATGTTTATACGGGCATATTTGTGTGTGCGCGCGTGCGTGTTTATGGCTGTTTAAAAGCACCAGCGAGCGCGGGCAGATTAATATAAACAGAAGGTAATGGCAGAGAGAGTCTATATTTATTTTTTTATCTTAAATGGTGCTTGTTTGTCAAGCTGGATGAATATTGAGTGTGAAATTGGGATCAGGGGCGACACATGCCAGTGCTCGGGCTTATCTCGGCGCTGCAGGCAGACGCAGCTGTGTTATCGGTCGTCCGCAGGAGCGCCGCCTCTCTCCTGCGCTCTCCAAACCGACGCGTTCCCTTTGTGTCGGCCTGGAGAAGCCTGTTTACCTTTCAGTGCCTTGATATTCCTATTAGAGTCGCTCCTATTTACTCGTTTCCTTTATGCTGTGTGCAGTCGCTCATTTCTCTTTCTCCTTCCACCTCTGCCTTTCTTTCTTTCTCCTTCGTTTCTTTCTACCTGCTTCGACCTCCCAACACAACATTGGGTCGTTCCGATGGGACTCAAGTTCAGCCTTTTAGATTTCTTCCTTCATATCTCTCTTTGTCTGTCTGTCTTTATCTTTGATGTCTGTATGCCTTTAAGATGGTTCCTGAACATCAATTTCTAATTATATTCCAGCCAACCAGTTCAAAAGTCCTGAAATGACACATGTACGTTGTCTGTTTTGTGTAAAGGAAACGCAGTGTTCCTCATCAAACTGTCAGGATTGGGAATCACTGGATACATTGATATTTTTGGCATAACGTAATGGGAACTAGTGAGAATGTTCCTAATTTTGCCGCTTAAAAAAACAACACACCTCTGACTGAACAATCTTCATGATGCAACAAAAAGCTTCAAAGCTAATTTATTACGTCAGAGTATATCTACATAACATGTAAGAGCCAAATATATTGCATCTAGTACCATAAAGGGAAATTAGAAAGCAGTAACGCGTTAAAGGCGATTTATAGTCGTGCGTTGGTTCTACACCGTAGCCTGTGCGTAGCTCTGCGTAGCCTGACGCGCACCTCGCAAAATGTTTAACAGCGCGTCAGTTCTACGCGGACCGCAAGCGCTGTGATTGGTCCACCAGAACAAAAACTGCGTCATAGGTATTTCCGTTTGCGATGGTGAAAACAAAGAATGGCCAAGTTGAGGAGTGATTTAACTCAAACTGCAACAAAAGTCGTTGTTTATTTACATCCATCATTGCTGGTCTTCTCAAATTATACACAAGAAGTTGCTGTTTCTTCTTCGTTTGTGGCTTAACTTGCAAAGTTTCTTCTTCTTTGGCGTTCGCGCTGCTACTGTGGTTACACGCGTGGTTACAGCCTACCAGCGGCCTGCGCGCGTGTTTGCACGTCGACGCGGACGACGACGCAAAAGTATAAATGAAAACCGACGCAGAACCTACGCCGTAGGACCTACGCACGACTATAACGAGCCCTTTAGAAGAAAGAGGAATCCGATTACTTTTTTCAAGTAACGAGTAAAGTAAGGGATAAAAATTTTGCGAGGTGCGCGTCAGGCTACGCAGAGCTACGCACAGGCTACGGTGTAGAACCAACGCACGACTATAAATCGCCTTTAACGCATTACTGCTTTCTAATTTCCCTTTATGGTACTAGATGCAATATATTTGGCTCTTACATGTTATGTAGATATACTCTGACGTAATAAATTAGCTTTGAAGCTTTTTGTTTCGTGAGAACCGCTGCGGCTACATCTCATATACAGTGTTACGACGTAAATAGTCCTCAGATTGTATATTATATTCTATTACAAGACATTTCTAGACAAAAATGGTCATTTGATGTATTCTATTAGACGGTTTTCATGGGTTATTCACACATCTGAAACAGACTGGATTTGACTTGCGATCGTTACATCAACACAAAGGTAAGAAGTCCCGTTTATATTTTGGATGTTGTCATCTGGACTTCTGTAACAAAATACTACATTTATGATGCTAAAGCATCTGTATCTCAAAACAGAGTTCATACAGTGATGCTAAACCCGTAGGCCTTTTAAACGATGTATAGTAATGTTAATATTATTTATGTTTGTAGACAGTAGGCTATATAGATATTGTTACCAGCGTAAAAAAAAAGGACGTCATCCCGCCCACGAATTAATGCACGTCGAGAGGTTTAAAAAGAGAATGTTTCATTTGATTCAATTTTCGATGATGGAATATGCAGAAAGAATAGAATTAGGCTAAAAGGTCTGCTGCTTTATAGCATATTCATCATGCATCTTGTTTTTAAAAAGTAACTTAGTAAAGTAACTAGTAAAGTAACGAATTACTTTTGAAAATAAAGGTGCGTTCCATTCGACCGTAAGTGGACTGCGAAGTGGCCTTCACAGGGTATTCCGCCATCTTAAGTGAGATTCCAATCCGAAGGGAGCGAACATGTTCACAGACACAAACCATGCTTGTACAGTCTCTCTTTAGCAGAGGATCACAGCAGAGAGAGAGAGAGAGATGAATTACATTATTTTCTGGAAGAATGTAATACAATATTAAAGCGATACTTCAGCCAAATATCAAAATTACCCAATACCCAATACAATCCAAGATACGTATGTCCATCATCTTTCAGACGAACACATTTGGAGTTATTTTAGTAAATGACCTAGCTCAGCTTATAATGGTACAAAATAGGAATCATGTAAACTTTATAACTATAATAATTAGCTTCCGGTAACGATGCCATCTTGGACACGTTTCACAAGAGAGTTTTAGCGTAGTGATCGTTGGTTGCCATGAGTACGTTGCGCAGTGCCTCTCGTGAATCGTGTGCGTCCAAGATGGCGTTGTTACCGGAAGCTAGTTCTTATAGTTTGTAAAGTTTGAAACATAAATGTTTTTCTTACAACATTGCATTGAATACCTGCAGAAGACCTTTTTTAACACATTGGAGCCATGTGGATTACCTCAGTGAAGGATGAATGCATATTTTTGGGGTTTAAAGTCAGACGTTGATCCCCATTATAAAGCTTGGAAGAGCAATGACATTGGCTAAAATAACTCCAAATGTGTTCATCGGAAAGATGATAGACATGTGTGGCCCGTTCTGGCAAAATGAGTCGGAATGCGGACTGTCTTATTTTGAGCAAGAGGCAAAAGAAAGTATAAATGTCGAATTTGGTCGAAATTGAGGTTTTCATAAAAATTAATACATTTAGCATTAAACATCTAAAATTATCTTTATTTGTACGTTTTCTGAGAGGTGTACCTTTTTTTAAATGTTTAATCTAATACATAGATATGCAGGAATTAGAAAATAAAGCAGTTGGAGACTTATTAAAGAGCACCTATTGTACAATTCACGTTTTTACATTTCCTTTGGTGTGTAAGTGTGTATTAGAAAATGGTAATGATATGTAAAAGGTACAAACCCCAAAGTAAACAATAACGCAAGTTATCGTCTCCAACGTAAGTCTCTTTTCTTGGACTACAACAAACACAGATTGTAGGCAACAGTTTACTTCCTGGGATTGGTGAAGTAGAGAAGACATTATCATAATTCCTCCTGCTTCGGACTCACAGTGATTCTTTCAAACATGGTAAGGAGTGGCACATTTCCGGCCAATGTCAAAAGTATTTAGACCAATCACAACGTACAGCATTAGCTGGCCAATCAGGGACACAGAGCTTTTCAAATCCATGCGTTTCAGGAAGAGAGTGAAATCTGGAGCTACAAAAATGTACGGTATGTGGAAAATAATGTGTTTTAATCACATATCCCGCATTTGTTTTCTCAAATCCATTCCACTTAACTCATTTAGATCCATATAATTTAAACTCCATTTCATGTTTTTTATGCTTTATTTGACTTTCATGACACGAGATACACCAGCGAATGTAGCAACAGTTTAGAAAGGAGAAAGCAATCTTAAAATATTGGTCAGTTTCTAAATAAAAATAAAAAGTATAGTGCATCTACTAATAATTATACGTAAATAAATTACGTAAATAAATTTTACTGATGCAATATGTTAGAAACGATGCATCGCGATGCAAATGCTATTTTGTATCCGATGCACAGTTTTTAAACAGATGCATTGCATCGTTAACTTTTTATGCCGATGCATCGAGCAAATCGGGGAATCTTCCCATCCCTAATATACATCAAATGAAAGCTCTTTCTGCTGCCAAATGCACACACGATTCAATTTGGAGTTATAAAAACTGATGTTAAAAAAGGCCAGATTCTACAGGAAAATGCTGTTTTTCAACAAAACAGTAAAATACTGTAGAAATGTACATGCTTGCATCCTAAACTCAAGACAACTAGTTTTGCAAATGAAATGAGTCAAGTTCAAGGGTATTAATATGGTAACATACCATTAAATATAGGGGTGCTGTTAATTAACAGTAGTGGAACTGTAAGTAAAGAGTAGATTGCTGGCAACTTAGCTGCCAGTAGTTTACCGTTATGCTACGGCATATTTTTTACAGTGTAAAGTCAGATCAAACCATAGTAAATTTTTTTTTGCTCTGGCCCTCCTGAAAAGCTGGTGAAATGTCACGTACGCCCCTTTGGCTCTCACCCCCCTTTATATTGCTATTGCGAGTGTTAAATTATTAACAGTTTACAACAGTTTTGAAGCATTACGGGAACTTGCAAACAAGACTCAAATCATATGGGTGTTTTACAGTAAGTGTCGTGGCATTTATGTAGCAGACAGTGATGGCATTTCATCCGTTTGTGTGTGTGTGTGTGTGTTGTGTGTGTCAGCCCTGTGTCCTATCTGCTGGTGTGAAGGGTGTTTAGATTCCTCTGGCAGTGGGCCTGGTTGGCTACAGTATCACCAGCAGTTGTTTTATCAGGCTTTTTCACGCCAGGCTTGACTCGCGGCACACAGCCCATGGAAAAATGAAACAAACACAGCCTGTGCTTAGCAACACTGAGCCATGTGGCTGGAAGGGACCTGATAACCAAACAGGCAGAAGAAGGGCAGCTACTGTATGAACCCTGCAGACAGACGCCACAAATACTGCCCTGCAGACAGACAGAGCCGTAGGGCTGAAGATGCCAGGACCAGACACATGGGGACTTAAGAGCCCTGCATCTTTCAAGCATCAGTCTGCTCTCAAAAGTGTTGCTCTCCATGTCAGAGGATTAACATGTATATATTGAAGACAACAATGAAAACTGTCACTTTCCAGCAGATGGGTCAATTGTTTATATACACAAATACATATGACCTTGGACCAGTCATAAGTAGCATGTATATTTGTAGCAATAGCCAACAATACATTGCATGGGTGAAAATGATACAGTTTTCTTTTATGGCAAAAATCATTATGATATTAAGTAAAGATTTTGTACTTTTTTCTATCATAAATATATCAAATGTATTTATCATTAGTAATATGTGTTGCTAAGGACTTTATTTGGACAACTTTAAAGGTGATTTTCTCAATATTTAGATTTTTGGCACCCTCAGATTCTAGATTTTCAAATAGTTGTATCTCGGCCAAATATTGCCCTATCCTAACAAATCATATATCCATTAAAGCTTTTAATTCAGCTATCAGATGTTATATAAATCTCAATTTCAAACAATAACTGGTTGTGTGGTCCAGGGTCTCATATAAGTCCTGTACAGTAGCGTAAAATGGCCACTAGAAAAAACTCCAAAGTAATTTCAGTCATGCAAGACTGAAGTCCTATCCACTTGAATAGGGAAAGACGGATATCTCTAACATCACAAATGAATAGCATATTTCTGACCAAAAATTAAACCTGACATCAGTCCCATATGGCAAAAAAAAAATCTCTGGCCAAAAATATTATTTAAATATATGCTAAATACATTTTGTAGAAAGTAAAGCTTAATAAAATATTTTATTTAAAAAATATATTTAGTTTTAACCTTCATATATTAACATACACTGAAAAAAAGTTTTCTTAAAATTATTTTTCTTAAAAAAAAAAAATAATTTAATTATGTACACCAGTTCAACATGATTAAATCAAGTTTTCTTAAAATGAAATTCATTTTAATTAATGTTAATTTTATTTAAAGAAAACCTAATTTAATTATGTGCAACCATGACCAGAAGTTTTTTTTTCTGTCTATATTTCAAAATGTATTTCAGGGGCAACCAATACATTTCTAATTTTACAACCCATACGGCAAAAAATATGTATTTTTAGGAGAATGAAAAAAGTTTTTAAAGTATGTATAAAATATAAAATAAAAAAAGTATATTTTGGCAGTTAAAAATATATTAAAATTGAATCTTTTCAAACCTCTTATATTTACAGATTTTTTTTAAATATATAAAAATTAGTTTGTGAACATTTTTGGAAACATATTTAAAAAATATATTTAGCAAATATATTTTTGGCAATTTTTTATATATTTAAAATTATATTTTAAGTGTGTAGCATGACACCAGAATCTACTGCTTAATACTACATAAATATATTTTTTTAAATGTATAAAAATATGTTAAAGAGCACCTATTTTCGATTCACGTTTTTACATTTCCTTTGGTGTGTAAGTGTGTATTAGTACATGTTAATGATATGCAAAGCCACAAATCCCAAAGTAAACGATGGTGTGAGTTATCAACTCCAAAGTAAATCTCTTTTCTTGGACTACAACAAACACAGATTGTAGTCAAGAGTTTACTTCCTTGGATTGGTAATGTAGACAAGACCGACATTCAAACTCAGCCTGTAAGTTAACGCCTGTTATGGGGCATACACACCAAACGCTGGTTCAATGATTTGTGCGAGTAGATTACATAAAAATTCAATGCAAAAACGCGATCAAAAGCGGGGGGCGATGTGAACGACGCAAATTGGGCGGCGCGTTTGCCGCGAAAACGTGCTATTCGCCTAAAACGTGTCTTCGCGCAAATTGAAAATATTCAACTCAAGCGAAAAATTTGCATGACACAAAGTTAAATTCCGTGAGTAATCTAGAGCGAGCAACGCGATGCTACATGTTTGGTGTGTACGTAGCATTAGCATTGCATGGTGAGCGAATCTTTTAAACATGGTAAGGAGCATCACATTTCCGGCTGACATCAGATGTATTCAGACCAATCACAATGTACAGATTAGCTGGCCAATCAGGGACACAGAGCTTTTCAAATCCATGCGTTTCAGGAAGAGAGTGAAATCTGGAGCTACAAAAATGTATAGTATGTGGAAAATATATTTTTTAACCATAGACCACGCAAACACATTGTATTATACCAAATACACAAAATGAATAGACGCGACAAAGATTGCAAAAACATGACCTTTTGCATGGCCTAAACATGACCCTTTTGCAGTACCTTTTGCTAGATAACATTGTTTTTAAGCAATGAATTAGGTGCACTTTAATGAAAAAATACTGAATAATAATATAAGAAGTTTGATACTGTAGTTCTGGATATGAGTACACATAAACAGATGTAAATAGATATGTAAAACATCTGGGTGGTGCTATTTTCAGAATATCCACGCATACGTAACAAAATATATTAAAAAAATGTATTTTGTAAACATACAAAAGTTCAAGTCTGATGAACATAAGGAGCCGTCTCATCAACAGAAAAGAATGACAGCTGGGTATCTAACAAATGTAACATTATGTACTGGTGTATGTACAGTGACATGTTGAAAACCAGTCATAAATGAACGATCGCACGAACAGTAAGATTAGTTTCTGTTCAGATCAGGACTTTGAAACAGATTTCATCCCCAATTGGTTCGTTCCGAACAGAAACAGTATTTTAACGTTTCTGGTTTTCGGTTCGACCCTAAAATTGTCGTTCCTAAACCGGTTAGAACAAAAAATAAACTTCCCGAACCGGTTAATAACGTTCCATGTCAGCTGTGGGACATGCAAATCATTAGGACATTAAACTTAAATTATTTGTCTACATGTTAATTGAGGTTACTGTCCCTTTAAGATAAGCACGGACCTGGTTTCTGCCACTAATCTATACTTACACTTAAGACATAAACAAATGTTTTTATTAGAAAAAAATACTGTGGTATTTCGAGATCATTTAAAAAAAGATTGTTTGCTTGCTTTTTGAAACGCGTCTCTCCGTGTATGCACTTTTAAATGCACTTAAACACGCGCACACACACAGACGGAGGACGAATTTCAAACGGTGCTTCAGGAAGAAGATGCAGCAAAAACAGTCGCTCCACATAAAGTGAAAATTACGTTGTTTTTAGTGCTTTATTCGCCAAATGTGCTTTAATGGATTACAGTATGAGACATAGTAGCGCAACTCTCTCTCAAGTTTATACATCAAGATTTTTGATCTTTGAAGGGCATAGAGATAATCATGTTTAATTGGAGTTGGACCAGACACATTCAACCGCATGTGCGTCCGTGTGTACAGAAAATTGTTCACTTTAGCGCCTTTGTGCGGTTAAATTGTTTAAAATCACTTAAGTGTTAACATTTGCAAGCCTTTGAAACACGTGCAAATGATCAGCTTTCACCCTATTTAAATTAGCGCATTAATCCGCGAATCGCATGTGAGCCGAACCGTGGGTCGTGATCTGTACGGATCACGGATCAACTGCGATCCGTTACATCACTAATTAGTATTAAAAAAACAAACATCTTGGGATGCTTGGTAGATATTTACCTCTTTTGATTGAGCATTAGAGACTTGGGCTTGAGTAGACTACTAGCTTCTCATTTCTCCGATGAGTCAACGACGACCAGAAGTGAAATTCACCGAGTCATATTGCACAGAAATCTTGTCAAAGAACGAAAAAAATAACGGTATTAACCGGTTACCATTGTTTTAAATAAACGATTCTGTTCCAGAACATATATTTTTTTAAAGTTTCTGGTTTCGTTTCTGTCCCTTGCAAAACATCAAAAGTTTCTGGTTTTTGTTCCGTGAACCGGTTCAAAGCTTTGGTTCAGATACACTGTCCTCTGAAGGTTTTCATGACAATGAGGTCATGTTTTTGCAGTCTGTGTTGCCCGCCTCTATACAATATCAGCTGAGGGAGACACATTTTGCAAACACCTACTCGTGTTTCTACAATGCAATATTGAGAGCCTGCGCACTCACAAATCAATTACATCAAATGACTTTGGGCTTCATTTTCTGTCCCACTATTGATCGTAGTTATGAGCCCGGACGCAAAGTCAAGCTAATTAAGGAAATATAATTGATTTTATTTCACCCATGGGCTGGAAGGAACCAGTTTAGGCAAACTAGATCGAATCAAAGCAGATTCCCTGACCTGAAAATCTTTTAATGAGGCAACAAAAAAGAAAATAGATGCACCCACTTCTAAAGCACGTCATACAATTGACTATTAATTCATCATAAGAACAAAGCCTGGCATCTGTGAATATTTAAAGAGCAATTATTACAACACTGCTTTTTAATCTTTTTGATTCAGAGTATACTTTTTTAAGAGTCAGATTTATTTATCTGCCAACTCCTTATTTTTAAATCCCCATAAAACCTCAACAGAGTTTCATGAGAAAAGCGGCTGACATTTTCTGAGCAACCTGTAAGGATTATCCCACTTTCATAAAACAATAATCCTGATAATTTACTCACCCCCATGTCATCCAATATGTTTATTTCTTTCTTTGTTCAGGTCAAGAAGAAATAAGTTATTTGAGGAAAACACTGGATTTTTCTCAATTTATTAGATTTTATTAGACCCCAACAGTTCACAGTTTTAAAGAGGACATTTCACAAGACTTTTTATTAAGTTGTCAAGTAAAATCTTAGTGTCCCCAGAGTAAGTATGTGAAGTTTAAGCTCAAAATACTATATAAATAATTTATTATAGCATGTGTGAGCAAAAATGTGCTGTTTTGGGTGTGTCCTTTAAATGCAAATGAGCTGATCTCTGCACTAAATGGCAGTGTCTTGATTGGAAAGTGCAGATTAAGGGGTGGTATTATCCCCTTCTGACATCACAAGGGGAGTCAAATTTTAATGACCTATTTTTTTACGTGCTTGCAGAAAATGGTTTACCAAAACTTAGTTACTGGGTTGATCTTTTTCACATTTTCTAGATTGATAGATGCACCAGGGACCCAATTGTAGCACTTAAACATGGAAAATGGATTTTCATCATATGTCCCCTTTGCAGTTTAAAATTACAGTTACAAAGCAGCTTCAAAGGGCTCTAAACGATCCCACCCGAGGCATAAGGGTCTTATCTAGCGAAACGATCGTCATTTTCAACAACAACAAAAAATGCACTTTTAAACCACAACTTCTCATCTTGCACTAGCTGTGTGACACACTAGCGTGACCTTATTATGTATTGCATCATCGTGTCGAAAGGTCATGATGTATGAGAAACTAGCCCCCCAGTGTTTACAAGTGTAGAGAAAGAGGGGCGTTCAGACATTGTTGTATGTGAAATGATACTAATTCATGTGTTTGTGTCAGTTTATTGTTTAAAATGGTCTACAGGTGTGCGTTTCACACGGCTAGTGCAAGACGAGAAGTTGTGGTTTAAAAGTGCATATTTTAAATTTTTCGATAGATAAGACCCTTATGCCTCGTTTGAAGCTGCATTAAAACTGCAATTTCAAACTGCATTGAAACTGTAAACTGTTGGGGTCCAATAAAGTCTATTAAATCCTGGAATGTTTTCCTCAAAAAACTTTATTTCTTCTTGACTGAACAAAGAAAGACATAAACATCTTGGATGACATAGGGTCAATTATCGTGATTTTTGTTTTATAAAAATTAAATATTCCTTGAAGCCACTTTGCGCAGGCCCCGCCCACAACCGTCCTAATGCTGCGTTCAGACCAGCCACGGTAGAGGCGTCAAGCGTGAGTGATTTAAATGTTAAGTCAATGTAAAAATGCGTTAACGCGCGTCTGGAGGTCTCGCGACGCGAATGAGCCGTTTAGCGCAGTAGACGCGATTCCGCCTTATGCGCGCGTCTAGTTCGCGCTAATGTCGTGATTTGAGCTTTGATGCGGCAAACGCGCAAATTGAACATTTTTTACTTTGGCAGGAAAACGTACCGCATTAACCAATCAGGAGCTTGCTCTACTAGTGACGTGATTACAGGAAGCAAGCGGAGTTGCAGAATTTCCCATGACGTGAATTTCCGTGTGGAAGGAAGTAAACTCAATCTGTTAAATCGGCAAACTAGATGCGGTAGACGCAAATTTGACGCCCCAAACGCGGCTGGTGTGAACCCACTGTAAGACCACAGTTAGGTCATCATTTCTAGTTGAAATTTTCTTTACGTAATTCATTACCGCATGTTCACTATGAACATTGAAGTAAGGTGATTGTTTTTTTTAAAAACGGTGAATGTTTTTAGTATAGATAAAAGTAAATGGGGAAGGAAGCAGCAGCTCATTTGCATTTAAAGAGACACACACAAAAACAGCACTTTTTCATGCACACCCAAAAAAGGGCTTTATCAACATGGTATAATAAATGATCTATAGACTATTGGGCCCTGAAACCTCACAGGCACCTCCTGAGACTAATATTACATCATAAAAAACTGCAACATTATGTGACCTTTAAATGAGTTATGTCTAAGTATCTACAATTTTTGATCCAAACGCTTGTAGAAGAAATCGCATTAAGGTCATGACAAAGTCAAGCGTGTCCAGATGTTTTGCACACTGAAGTTCACATAAGTGTGCATACAGTACAATATTATATGGGTTAACCCGTTTGCAAAAACTTTACCTACAGAGCGTGTCTCTCTCACACGGTGGGCTGTCATCATTCCCTGGCACTATGGATGGCACACAGCTGCGAGGAGCTTCTCAGCGGGAAAACATCGCTTCCATCTGTCTGCAACCCAGGGTGGCGTCTATCTAGAGCACTGCAGCGGACCAGAAAAAGCCTAGGTTCAGTGTACGGAAGAACACAAGAGAAACTACCGCATGCACCTGTTCCAGATTTCCCAACTACATCCATTTGTCATGGTCATTTAGGAGTAGAGAGATTCTCCCACCGCTGTGTGAAAATATGACACTTGTTAACAGCATTTTGGCTGCACTTTGTAAGGGAATGCACACTTCTCGACATCTGCTGACTATCGACAGATGCGATGATAGACGTGTTGCTACACGCTCGCAGAATCGAGCATGGACACCATCCAAGAGCGCATCAACACCGAGTCAAAGCGGTTGTCACGTGAACCTGTGCACGATGCATTCGATTTAGCAGGTGTGCATGGACAGACTTGAAATTGCGCCAAAAACTATGAGAGAGAGTGCGAGATAGAGGCTATGCATCTGTGCGAGGGGACAGATGGAGATGGTTTAACTTCCAGAATTCGGTTGAGCTTTTCTGGGCCTGTCTGTGCCAAGCAGGTGTATGCATAGAAATGCCAGCGAGATTTTTTGGGTCATTCATAAAAGCTTTATCCGGGAACACGTCACGCTGTTATTGCTCACTCACCCTCATGTTGTTGCAAACTCGCATGAATGTTTTGATTCTGTGGAACACAAAAGGAGAAATGTGTGAGAGAACATGTTTGGAGCTAAATAGGCCTTTGCGTTTTTGTTACGTGACATTCAGGGGTAAATCTGAGAGCATGTTTCACTGATTGCATTAAAAAGTGTTATTTCAATTTTTTTGCAAAAACACAGCAACACTGTCTTGTTTTCACAGATCGGCAAAAACACCTAAAACGCTGCATTACACATGCCAGGCCAGTAGTTGGCAATGTTACTTTGTAAAGAAAAACCACGTGCCATTGCTATCACATTGCAATTTATACATATTATATATTTTTTCATATTAATTCATACAACCACATTGGTACACTGCAAAAAATGACTTTCTTACATAGTATTTTTGTCTTGTTTTCAGTAGAAATATCTAAAAATTCTTAAATCAAGATGTATTTTCTTGATGAGCAAAATGACCTAAGAAAATAATACTAGTTTTTAGACAAAAAATATACAATTTAAGTGAATTTGTGCTTAAAACAAGCAAAAATAACTGCCAATGGGGTAAGAAATTTTTACTTGAATTGAGTGTTTAAGAAAAAATAAATCTTATTTCACAATTTTTTTTCTCACCCCATTGGCAGATAATTTTGCTTGTTTTAAGGACAATTTCACTTTAATTGTATATTATTTGTCTTAAAACTAGACTTATTTACTTAGGTCATTTTGCTCATCAAGAAAAAGCATCTTAATTTAAGAATTTTTAGATATTTCTACTGAAAACAAGACAAAAATACTAAGTGAGAAAGTCATTTTTTGCAGTGTACATCTTTTTACAATTTGCTTCCCCCCGTGATGTTGGGATTAGAGGCAGGGTTACACCGCAAAAATTGATTTTCAAGAAAAAAATTCTTGGTATTTTTGTCTTGTTTTCAATAAAAATATCTAAAAATTAATCTTAAATTAAGATGCATTTTCTTGATGAGCAAAACGACCCAAGAAAATAAGTCTAGTTTTTAGACCAAAAATATCATATTTAAGTGATTTTGTGCATAAAACAAGCAAAAAAAATCTGCCAATGGGGTAAGCATAAAATCTTGAACATTTTTCTTAAACACTAAATTCCAGAAAAATCAAGAAAAATTTGCTTAGTAAATCATACTTAGTATTTTTGTCTTGTTTTCAGTAAAAATATCTAAAAATTCTTAAATAAAGATGTATTTTCTTGATGAGCAAAATGACCTAAGAAAATAAGTCTAGTTTTTAGACAAAAAAATATAATATTTAAGCGAATTTGTGCTTAAAACAAGCAAAAAATCTGCCAATGAAATAAGAAAAAAATTCTTGAATTAAGTGTTTATGAAAAAAGTAAACTTATTTCAAGAAAATAGTTTTTATTCCACTGGCAGATTTTTTTTTTGTTGCTTGTTTTAAGCATTAATTCACTTATTTTCTAAGGAAATTTTGCTCATCAAAAAAATGCATCTTAATTTAAGAATTTTTAGATATTTTTACTGAAAAAAGACAAAAATATTAAGTAAGAAAGTAATTTTTTGCAGAGGGTTATGTTTTTTATGATAATCGTGTGTTTTGTCTCACTTTGCATGAATTCTTACGAATTAGCCACGTCGTAAAAATTTTCGTGAGGTCAGGCTAACCTTCGCACATATGCATTCTTCTTCAGATCAAAAAATACAAAGCATTGAGCTATTTTATTTGGTCGGACGATGAGGTAGGTTTATTACTACATTGTAAAAAAATTACAGTTTTAAGTTTAATCAACTTGAATTTACAATTCATTTTAACTTTTTGACTAGGAGTTGCTATATATTATAAAAATAAAATTGAAATAAAATAGGCTAATTCAGCTTTTATTTTTATAATTTATTATTTTTTTATAGGGATGCACCAAATCCAGAATTCGGATTCGGCCGAATACTGGGCTTTTTGACGAGGTTCGGGTTTCGGCCGAATCTTAGATTTTTTTTCCACCGAACCGAACTCTAGGCTTGTGCTATGCTGGTCGACGTCACGCGGTCATTGATTACACACATCGGGTGCTGATGTGGAGATAAGCGTTTTTGTTTCGGTGAGCCTTAGGGGCGGTTCACATTTCGTGGACGCACTTGGAAAAAACTAGCGCATCGCACCGCATCGCTTTCATTATGCATAGGCTTATGATAATTGTCAAAATAGTTTTTCCCACTTGTCATCCTGGCATAATGTTGCCTATGCTTTTTTTACAGTTAAAATCAAATAAAATGAAAAATACACTGCTGTGGACATTGTTTACTTCATTAATGTGTTTTACTGTGTTAATGGAATAAGGATGCGAGTAGGATTCGGTATTCGGTTTCAGATTTGGCCGAATCTTAAACAGTGGATTCGGTATTCGGCCGAACCCAAAAAATCTGGATCCGGTGCATCCCTAATTTTTTTTACAACTCCTCAATAGACAAGAAAGTTTAAATTAATTGCAAAATCAAGTTGATGAAACTTAAAACTTTAAACATTTTTACAATGTAGTAATATACCTACCTCATCGTCCAACCAAACAAAATAGCTTTTTAAATGTCAAAATTTCAAGAAAAAAAGGTTCAACAAGGAATGTTTTATTTTTTGTTGTATTTGTAGTAAAACAATGGCTAATTTTGGCAAATCCAGTGATGATTTTTTTCCAAACTTTAATTGTATAAGCATTGTGTTCAGTGCTGGTTTTTAAATCACACGATATCTTGTTGCTGTTTGGCCAAAATGGTTTATCCAGCCCAATTAACAATGATCCACCAGAAACCGTATAAAACCGTCTTCCTCTTTTAAAATATTCTCACTTCCCACAAGCTCAACACGTGTGCAAATGGAAAACTGTGTTATTTTGCCTGGTTAAGATCCTAATTAAGCTCTCCCCTGCGCTCCTGCTGTATCTATTTTCTGAGGAGAGCCTGTACGCCACTGATAGCCGGATCTCTCTGAAGCGTCTGGTCTGGTCCGGTTCTGCCGAGGGCTGCGAGCAGCAGACGCTGGAGGAGATAAGACGCGCTGGCTGCCTGCATAACGTTCCCCTCGATCCTGACCTTATCATCAGGAGCAAAGCAGGTCTGGGTCACAAACCACCACCATCACACCTGTGCAGCAGACGACAGGAGAATAGAGATTATACAGAAGTCATTATCTCATTTTTATGAAGAAACACATTTAATACCTGAAAACATTTGCTGTGGCCGGTTGCATAAACTTCTAAGACTAGTCTTAAAAGTTAGTAACGTATTTCTGATCATAACATGTTTAAACATAATACATAAAAAGGTAGATTGGTCTTATTTAAATCCAAATAATAATGGGGCCTTCACACCAAATGCAAATTAAATGATTTGCGTGAGTAGATTACATACAAGGTCAACGCAAAGTTAAGAATAGATGCAAACTCACGAGGGCTGAAGAAAATTACGCAAATCGAGTGAAAACGCGCTATTCACCTCAAACGCTTCTCCGCGCTAGTTGAAAATATTTAACTCAAATTAAAAAATTTGTATGACACAAAGTAAAAATCCTGTGATTAATCTAGAGCAAGAAATGCGATGCTTTGCATTTAATGTGTATGCAGAATAATGGGGTGTACACCAAACATGAATTCAATGATTTGCGCGAGTAGATTACATACAGGTACAAAGTCAATGCAAACAGATCCAAAACTGCGCATGGCGATGCGAATGCTGTGAAAACACGTGCTATTTGCCTCAAACGCTTCTTCACGCAACTAGAAAATATCCAACTCGAGCTAAAAATTTGTCGCAACACAAAGTAAAATTCACGCAAGTAATATAAAGCAAGAAATGCAATGTTTTGTGTTTGGTGTGCATGCAGAGCAATGGGGTGTGCACACCAAACGCGAATTCAGCAATTTGCGTGAGTAGATTACATAAAAAATCAATGCAAAGATGCAAATAGATGCAAATTCACGCGAGGCCATGTAAATAATGCGAATAGAGTGGCACAAAAACACGCTATTTGCCTCAAACGCTTCTTTGCGCAAGTTGAAAATATTTAACTCAACTGAAAAATTTGTATGACACAAAGTAAAAATCCTGCGAGTAATCTAGAGCGAGAAATGCGATGCTTTGCGTTTGGTGTGTGCGCAGAATAATAGGGTGTACACCCCAAACACGAATTCAATGAGTTGCGCAAGTAAATTACATACAGGTACAAAGTCAATGCAAAATGCGAATAGACACGAAATTGCGCATAGCGATGCGAATGGCGCAAAAGCTGTGAAAACACACGCTATTGGCCTCTAACGCTTCTTTGTGCAAGTTGAAAATATTCCACTCAAGCAAAAAATTTGTGACGACACAAAATAAAAATCCCGCAAGTAATGTAAAACAAGGAACACGATGTATTGCGTTTGGTGTATGAAGAGCAATGGGGCGTACACACCAAATGCGAATTTAACGATTTGCGTGAGTAGATTGCATACAAAGTCAAAGCAAAGACGCAAATAGACACGAATTCGCGCTGGGCCATGTAAATGGCGCCAATCGAGTGGCTTGACTGCCGCGAAAACATGTATTCGCCTCAAACGCTTCTTTGCGCAAGTTAAAAATATTCAACTCAAGGAAAAAATTTGTATGCGAGGTGTGTACGCAGCACAATGCGGTGTACACACCAACGAGTAGATTACATACAAAGCCAATGCAAAGACCGACACAAATAGAAGCAAAATCGCACATGGCGATACGAATGACGCAAATCGGGTGGCGCGGTTGCCGCAAAAACATGCACTCTTCTCCCTCAAACGCATCTTCGCACAAGTTTAAAATATTCTACTAAAGCAAAAAATTCTTATGACACTAAGTAATCTGCGAGTAATCTAGAGCGAGAAATGCGATGGGTCCCCAGAACATTTTAAGACCAAAAAAAATAAAACTAGGCAAAAAGTGTGAAGTTTGTAAACAATTTGCTGTCTTTATAATATCACAATTACTATTTATAAAAAATATGAATATATATTTTAGGAAAAGGGTCCCTCACTAAAAGTTCATCATGAGGTCCCTACATTAAAAAGTTTGAAAAGCCCAGGTACTGTATAATGCACAGATGTTTTACATGTTTGCTAAACTTTTCATGATCACATGAAGTAATAAATTGTAACGCATGCTCTTGAATGCAATACAATAGAAATGTGGTATTGTACATTGATGTTTTTAAGTATCACTGTATAAATCTACAGTTACATCAAGCAGTGTATGTTTATCATTACCTATGTTTATTGTGTTTACTGCTACGAGAAATCTGAGACAAAGTTTATCCCTCTTTGATCTCTTTTGAGTCTCCAGAGTAATAAACGAGCAATAACACTGTCCTCTGCATAAAGACTGAGGAAAGTCCCTGAAATATTTTTGTGGTAATAGGGTTAAAAAAAGATGCTACAGTAAGACCTCAGTTACACAAGTTACACCTGTAACACGTGGCCAAATACACACACACAGTAGTCTCACATCCACTCTGCTGGCCACCATCTGTGGGAGTTTGGCAGTGACAGCCGGTACATCTGTGTGCACATCCCCTTTCACTTCTGTGTACTGTGTGTGTGTGTGTGTGTGTGTGTGTGTGTGTGTGTGTGTGTGTGTGTGTGCGCGTGTGTGTGTGTGTGTGTGTGTGTGTGTGTGTGTGTGTGTGTGTATGTGTGTGTGGCCAGTGGGTCACAGCTGTACGCAAGCTCATTTCTCAGTAGCAGCATCTCTGCGGCCGGCCAAAGGGCTGCAATACTCCAAACGTTTGTTTTTTAACTCAACCCTCTTTTCTAACTATATTTGAAGAGTTTGGTTCCAAAACGCAATAAATCCATTTTGACAAATTTTGGTAAAACCGTGTTTTCTATACCAAGAAAGTGACAAGATGAAAACCACTATTTTCTGTTACAAACTTTCACATAGCATCTTTAGGTTATAAAAACATAAAAAATTCAAATCCATAAGTTGATTTTCAAAGATTTATTATAAAAACGGATTATTTCTTCCACAAAATGCAATAAATCCATGACAAGTTTTTATTCAAAATGCTATAAATCTATTGAATCAATAGCCTATATAAATGTGCATTCATCTTTGCCATGTTATATTTATTTAGTTGACTAGTTGTACACACTAATTAAAAATATAAACATTAATGTCATTAATCAAAACACTTACTTTGTCATATTAAGAATACTGTCATTGCTGCGGTTATACTTGACGTCGTCTCTTAACGTCTTTCACAGCGATCAGCTGTAAAATGTTTTTAGTCTTGCTCGATTTTTGTTGACTTTGAGTAAAATAATGGAAAGTTTTTCATAAGATCCTCTGGGGTCAATGTGTTAGCATGACAGAAACTTGATGCTGTCGGGAGAACAGTCTCCCGAGTGCCTCTCGCATAAATTATTAGATGTTGATGGCTTACGTTTCTTTCCCGTCACAGAAAACCATCACAGGGTTAGCGATGCAATTAAAGTATTATTTTGTTTTGTTTGTTGATCACAAAGTACAAAGTAGATGAGGAAAACTAGGACTCCATGTACTCAGCGCGCCACCATTGTTTGTTTACATTGCGTGAATGGTGCGCTGTAGGACTTATTGCGTTCTGTAAAAAAGGGGGAGTGGCATTTATTGCATTTTGGGAAAAAAGGGAGAAAAGATGACGGAATAACATTGTGGATATTGGATTTTGCGTAAAATTAAGAATTTACTTTTAACTACTGACCTGATATAATACTGATTTTGGCAGTAACTCATTTTTTTCAAAAATGGCGTTTATCGCGTTTTGGAACCAAACTCTTCATTTGTTCTTTTAAAAAAGATCATTTGTGTTCTTCAAATTTACTGAAGGTTTAGGAATCTAAACACTAAACCCTGAGTTTAAACTTGCGAAACTCATCCTGCACTTTACATGCTTTAGGCAAACTCTTACTCTAAACCGAAACACCCACCCTGAACATCCAAACGGCCACACAGCAATGCACCTTATTTAGTCCGCCGCCATGTTGATTTTAAACCGCTGCTATGAGTGATGGATGTCCAGGCCGTGCGCTTTAAACTTATTGTTTTGCGTCAGGATGCTGCTCATTCAGTCATCAAAACACAGAAAATACATATGCTGCGTCCGAAAACTCAAGGCAGTGACTCGTTGCCTCGCTGCCTCATGAGGAAATGACTTCTGAGGCATGAAGGTAGCTCAGAGAAAGACTTTCGGACACACTTCTAAGGCAGCGTGTTTGAAATTTAAACAGAGAGCGCCTTTGTGATAACTAATCACATATTTGAAAACTACAATACTAATTTCTCGCTAGAAATGCAATTGAAAGGTGTAAAAAGTGAAAATATACCTTTATTTACACTAAATTGGTGGTCCAGTCGCGTCCTTGGCCGCCATTTTATTTTTTCGAACTCGACCAATCACATTCTTAATGTACGTCCGCGCATAGGAATCTCAGGAGACAGGAAGTAAACCAAACATTGAATTCGGACATGCCTTGATGCCTTGCTGCCTTGGAAAGCTGCCTCAGAAGGCAGCAATTTAGAGTTTTCGGACGCAGCCATAATTTTATAAATTTCTACAAAACAAAGAACCTCAGAAAACGTGGATTTTGAGATTAGAACACATATGACCTAATTTGAGATGAGTGCATCGTTTACATAATATCTGTTTTGGATATTAGCCTATTGGCTAATTTTTTATGTTGTAAGCATGTTTACTTTTCTTTAAAACACCAATATAGTGCAACAACAATACATTATTTTATGAAAACAACTAAATAAATATCTCCAGTTTGTATAGATTATAAGAGTATGTCCCATGTTTTTTCTGCGTTATGTTCTGACATTGACTTAATAACGTGTAATTGACTTGATAACAAGCTATTTACGTGATAGTTGGTTGTGCAAGTATTGTTAGAGGGAAAGCCCCATATGAATCCCCAAAGTTGTGTAAAAATGTTATTTAGTTAAAAATGAATCCTACTTTTAACATATTCATGCCTTGCATTTTTTGTGATCGGTATGAATTGGAGATATGTGCTTAGTTATAGGACTACACTGCAAAAAATGATTTTCAAGAAAAAAAATCTTAGTTTTTTTAGTCTTGTTTTCATATCTAAAACTTCTTAAATTAAGATGCTTTTTCTTGATGAGCAAAACAACCCAAGAAAATATGTCTAGTTTTTAGACCAAAAATATCAAATTTAAGTGCTTTTGTGCATAAAACAAGCAAAAAAATTCTGCCAATTGAGTAAGCAAATTTTCCTTGAATTTTTCTTGAATTTAGTGTTTAAGAAAAATGTTCAAGGTTTTTTGCTTACCCCATTGGCAGATGTTTTTGCTTGTTTTATGCACAAAAGCACTTAAATTTGATATTTTTGGTCTAAAAACTAGACTTATTTTCTTGGGTCGTTTTGCTTATCAAGAAAAAAAATCTTAAAAATCTTGATTTAAGAATTTTTAGATATTTGTACTGAAAACAAGACAAAATACTATTTTTTTTCTTGAAAATCATTTTTTGCAGTGTATATTATGGAGCATACACACCAAACACGAATTCAACGATTTGCGTGAGTAGATTACCGTAGAAGTCAATGCAAAGACGCAAACTCTCTTTGACTTTTTTTTATTAGACATTGCGCTGTTCTTTCCTCAAAATTAGCTCATATGTCCCTTCTCGTTTTAGCAAATTGATTGAAGTCCATGATTTCTGAGGTTCTTTGTCATGTGGAATTTTTTTTAATGATGTATTTCTGTGTTTTGATGGCTGAATGACCAGCATCCTGATACAAAACATTAGGTTTAAAGCGCATGCACTGAACGTCCATCCCTCACAGCATCGGTTTGGAATCAAGATGGCGGCAGACTGTATAGACCCTTTCAAGGTTTGTAAACATTGAATGACTATCGGGTGCGCGCGCAGCATGGGGTCAAACTGTTCATACCATCCAGGCTTTATCATTTAATCTAACAGGGCTGAAAAATGATGAGTTACCTGAAATGAAGTGAGCACTACAAACACAAGCCTCTTTGATATTTGCATTGTCCCAGTCTGCACGTTAATTGCTTGCAGCCGCAGATGTTGTTTTTTTGTTTTTGAGATTCTGCATGAATCGCGAAAACTTAACGGAAGACCTGGTGCGATTTTCACAGCCCACGACGTAAGTACACTCTTAGAACGAATGTGTTAAAAACAACACATCAGTGTTGATTCTGGGACAACACACTAAATGCGTTGTCCCAGAATTCACCCATCGCTGTGTTATTATTGAAACAACACATTTTGTGCTACTTTTAACACAACATGTGTTATATTTTAACACAAAATCAACAGAAAATGACACATAATGTGTTAAAATTACACATAATGTGTTACAAGCTTACCACACAATGATGTGTAAAAAATTAACACATCCTTTCTAAGAGTGTAGGCATTTTTGACAATATCGAATAATAAGCAACTCAATCTGCTGTAATGACTTTTCTGACCCGACATGCGCAGTGGGAACCGCCTGTGACGTGAACCGTGAAGGGGTCTATAAGGCGTATACTCAGGTGACCAGACGTCCCCGTTTTCCGGGGACAGTCCCATTTTTTGGTGTTTTATCCCCGACATGGAGCTGTCCTCGGAAATGTCCCCATTTTTCAGCACGTCCAAAACAACCAGCAAATACACTAAAAAAGACCAAACAACATTTAGCCTTTGAGTACCAGAGAAATCATGTTGTTCAATTAATTAAATTAGAAACACTGCAAAAAAGACTTTCTTTCTTAGTATTAGAAAGAGAAAATAAGTGTCCGGGAAGAATGGCACGTATAGTCACCCTAGCCAATAGGGTAAGAGAAAAAAATCTTGAAATAAGTTTACTTTTTCTAAAACACTTGTCTTAACCCCATTTTTGCTCATTTTAAGCACAAATTCACTTAAATGAAAGGTCAAATGAAAAAAAAAATCATAGATAACAACAACACTCCAAAAAATTTTTTGAAAAAAAATTAGTATTTTTGTCTTGTTTTCAGTAAAAACATCCAAAAATTCACAAATTAAGATGCTTCCCATTGATGAGCAAAACGACCCAAGAAAACCAGTCCAGTCCCTAGACCAAAAATATAAAATTTAAGTGATATTGTGCATAAAACAAGCAAAAAAATCTGCCAATGGGGTAAGCTAATTTTTCTTGAATTTAGTGTTTTAAAAAAAAAATCAAGATTTTTTGCTTTATTATATTTTTTGTCTAAAAACCAGACTCACCCTCTTGGGTCATCCCGCTCACCAAGAAAAAGCATCCTAGTTTAAGAACTTTATTTTAGATATTTTTACTGAAAACAAGACAAAAATACTAAACATCTTCTTCTTGAAAATCATCTTTTGCAGTGTAATGAGATTTTAATGATATTTTGACCACTGAACCAGAAAATGTCCCCAGTTTTCAGATTAAAAATCTGCTCACCTTAGCGTATACCTAATAACAAAAACCCCTCTTACAAAATTAACCATGGTTTTACTACAAACAAAACCAAAAACCTATGTTTAGTATAGTTAAACCATGTTTACCGCAAAAAATAAAAACATGGTTTAACCATGTTGCTTTGGTGTATTGATTACTATTAGATTACTATTAAAACCATGGTTAATTTTCGCAAGGGTGTTGGGCGCGAGATGGTGCCAGGGGGCCCCATTTGTATGACAATTTATAAAATACATTCATTTATCATCAATTCTGTGTAATTAACCTATAAAAATATATAAAATATAGCTACTAACCAACAACACTGCATTGTGTCATTTCATGTTTTGTTTAATTCAAATCTAAGTTTGATTTATGTCATGAGTTTTCTTTGGGGGGCCAAGAAGGGATGCACCCTACACAAGTGAGAATGCACGCCAAAAAGTTTGAGGACCACCGTTTTAACCAATGGTAATCAATGCACCAAATAAAGCATGGTCCCTACACTTTTACTATAATAAAACCCTAGCCTCCTAAAAACAATCGGGACACACTGGCGCAACGTCTGGAAAGCCTCCCACAATAGCATTGCATGAAAATAAACACAACTGTGCTAATGCCAAATGTATAGCATATGGGTCTGCACAGTTATTCAACAGAGCGCTTCTGAATATTAATAACATCATGATGAAATAAGCAACAAAGCCCGTCTATGTTGCAATATGCCTTCGAACTTAAGAAACAAGCTTTCAGATGGGAGCAATACTGAAAGTGCCTGAGGATATGTGAAGCTCTGGAGGTGTCGGAGAGGAAATCTGGGTGACAGGACTGTCCAGTAGGTACAGGAAGAGAGATTGCCCACAAACACAGCTGGATCCGGCCAGAGGAAACATGGACACCAACTATCACGGGCTCTCAGTAATGTCTGGGGAAGCAAACGCTCACATGGGGACAGGATACACAAACACTCTTACCTACATGAGGAAATAAATCATTTATTTTATAAATGTAACTTTTATGCCCTATAGTGTGATATGAGTAATTGATGATTCAATAGCATTACTACTCTGATTTACTTCCCTAAATAATATTTCAAGTACTCAAGTACACTACTTTACACCCCCAAAGGGAGGTTTTGTCAAATTTAGTTAACTTGTAAAGATAGTGTATAATTATGTAAACCAATGCGTACATGTGTTGCCCACTTGCGTACAGTATCAGCCCACAGGCAGGCTAACCTCTCTACAACCACACCACCCTTTCCTTTAGAGATATAACACAGAAAGAGAAAGGGAGATAGAGAGAGAGGAAGGGAGGAACATGTGCTCACTACATGCTGCCAGCCGTCATAGAAAATGTCAACGTTAACCCAGAAGCTCATAAATTTCGAAGAACATTTTTAAAAAGCTCCTTAATATAAAAGGAAAAGCTGTGGTAAGCGTTCAAAAGGAGTTAAAGTTTTGTTTTTCCACTTCCAGGAGATCTTTCCTGCGTAGTCTTCTTTCCGTGGGGTTACTGAATGAGGAACCTTACCCGTAGCAGCTGATCTGGGATTATAGACGTGTGTGGAAGTCTGCATGCACTTGGATGAGATGACTGGCGAGGTCCATGCGAAGAGACCTAACAGGTCAGGCGTAAGGAGATCCTCCTCGAACACCTCATTCTTATCCACGGCTCTCACTGCAGCAAGAGTGCCGACCGTCACGCTGACCAGCCAAAGGATGATCCCGGATAAAGGGGCCTTGTTACGACTGCCACAGCCGGCTAACATGACCAAGAGACAAAGCACAGGTGAGCACACCGACAGTACACGCAGTGTAAACATGAACACTTTAAAATGCCATCGCGTTATGCAACATATAAAAGCGAAACCTTATATTTTTTCACAAAAAAAAAATTTAATTGCCTTTTAGTGAATGATGTCAAGGTGGTTTTTAGTTGATGCATGAAATCAATTCCCTCACTGTAAAAAATATGCAGCATTTTTGTCAAATCAACATAATTTTTTTTGTTACAGTAACATAAAAATAAGTTAAACAATTTGAACTTGATTTTATAAGTTATGTCAACTTTTCACAAGCCAAAACTTCAAATATTAGGTTGAATTGACTTGCAAAACCAAGTTGTTTTAACTCCATTCTGAATTTTAACATTGCTCTCAAATGCTAGCAGAGTAAACATAGTTCACCACATTAACTAAAGATATCTCTGAAAAAAATTGGCTTGAATGCACTGTCTGTCGCTTTGGATGAAAGGATGTGCCAAATAACATTTGATCGGTAACACTTTACTAAGGTTCATTAGTTAACATTAGTTAACTACATTAGTTAACATGAACTACTAATAAACTGCACTTATACAGCATTTATTAATCTTTGTTAATGTTCATTTCAACAATTTCTAATACTTTATTCAAATCTTGTTAACGTTAGTTAATGTACTGTAAACTAAGGTGAACAAACAATGAACAGCTTTATTTCTATTAACTAACATTAACAAAGATTAATAAAGACTGTAACAAATGCATTGTTCATGGTTTGTTCATGTTAGTTAACACATTAACTAATGTTACCTAATGAACCTTATTGTAAAGTGTTACCATTTGATCATTATTTTAAACAGTGCATCTATTGTTTTGTCATTTAAACTTTCTTTAATAAAATGTTTGGCTTGAAAAGTTTGCCTGCATGTGCTACAATGTAAAAAGTAAAAGTTGGATCAACTTAAAAAAAAACTACTTCAATTTGTAACACCTAAAAAAAGGTTTTTTTTCAACTTAATTTTCACTTAAAAATATAAGTTGAAACGTTAACACTTTACAATAAGGTTCATTAGTTCACATGAATTAATAATGAACTGCACTTATACAGCATTTATTCATCTTTGTTAATTTCAACAACTACTAATACTTTATTAAAATCTTGTTAACATTAGTTAATGCACTGTGAACTAACATGAACAAACAATTAAAAGCTTTTTTTATATTAACTAACATTAACAAAGATTAATAAATACTGTAACAAATGCATTGTTCATGGTTTATTCATGTTAGATTAACTAATGTTAACTAATGAACCTTATTATAAAGTGTTACCGTTGAAAAATTTTTTAGGTGTTACCAATTGAATTTTTTTTTTTAAGTTGATCCAACTTTTACTCTTTACATTGCATATTTTTCTTAAATAAATACCATTTGCTTTGATATTTTGTTTATTCATATATTTTAAAGCAGGGGTGGGCAATTCCTGGTCCTGAGGGCCACAGCCCTGCAGAGTTTAGCTCCAACCCTAATCAAACACAGCTGAAAAATCTAATTGAAGTCTTCAGGACTGTTTGGAAATGACATTCAGGTGTGTTCGATTAAAGTTGAAGCTAAACTCTGCAGGACCGTGGCCCTTGATGCCCACCCCTGTTTTAAAGTGTAGCTTTTTAGAGCCCTATTTTAACGATAGCGCACGGTCTAAATGGGCGTGTCTGATGCCACTTTTGCTAATTTAAAGACGGGAAAAATTGTTTGTGCGCCGAGCGCACGGTCGAAAAGGGTTGTTCATATTTCCTAATGAGTAATGGGAGTATTTTGGGCGTAACGTGCAATAAACCAATGAGAGTCTCAGCTCTCATCCCTGTTAAAAGCCAGTTGCGCTGGCGCTATGTCTTATCCCTATTAAGATGACGGACTTTGTAAACTGAAAAACTTAGCGGAAGAAGAAGACCCCCAGTTTAAGAATAATGTTAAATAAAATGTGTTGTTTTCATTTTTATTGAAATTTAATTTTTTTTATTAAAACCTTTAAAAGACGTTTTCTTTCAGTCATAGAAGTACAAATAGCAAGCTTTTAATTGCTGTAAATGTATTGATATCCTACATAATCATTGTAATCTCATAAAATAATTTGCAAATATGCAAGAAAGGGTTTGTACTCTAAAAATACAAACAAGAGATAAAGAAATTACAAACGTGCGGATAGCCGAAGCGTTTCAGCACTAGAACAGCGCCATGGGATTTTTACAAAGCATTACTTAAACTGTTTCTCATCTCACCATATCAACAAGTACAGTGTCATCATATACAATAAATCCGTAATCTGTACTATTATGTTATAATAAATTATCTATATGGAATTTTGAGCTAAAAACTTCAAATACGTACTCTGGGGACACCAAAGATTTATTTGACATCTTAAAAAAGTCTTGTGATATGTTCCCTGTCGTTGAATGCCGGATTTTTTCAGCTGAGTGCTTTGGTTGCTGTGATACTTCTGCTTTGTTTATCAGTCGTTGTACGATGGGCCGGTAGGTTGTTGTGATGTTTATCCCGCCCCTCCTTCACTGTGATTGGATGGCTGTGTGAAAACAGCGCAAAAAAAGTTTTGGTGTGCATGCCCCCTTAGAGCAGTGTTTCTCAAACTTTTTCAGTCCAAGGACCACTTTATCTTCCGATATTTTTCTGAGGACAACCTAACAGAATAAGTGATATTTTTGTGTAAACACTTGCCTAGTTTAGGTCATCTTTTGGCGGACCACTTGGGGGTTTTGGTGGTCCGCGGACCACACTTTAAGAATTACTGCCTTAGAGAAACACATTACTGGTGTGCATCTTGAGACAAAATATAATATAAATATAACAATGGGACTGATATATTTAAACATTTTAAAAGTTGTTTTCACATCAAACATGCATATAAGTCTGGGACTAGACTTTGAAACCAGGCCTATAGGTGTCTGGTTAGCAGCGTCTCCTGTAAATGGTCTTGATTTGCATCCATAAGGCATTCTGTACTATGAATAACAACTGGAACATGTGATCACATTGCAAACCTTTAAAATGTATCAAAATGACCCTGTAAGGTTGTAGCTGACAACTTGAAAACCACTTGAGACCATCAAAAGGAATTTTACCCTGAAGTGGCACTTTTAAAGTACACTTTGTGGCCTTGAGTTTACTTGCATCCAAAGGTAACATACAACATCACACATTACTTGCAGCCACACTCGGCTTTCGGCAATAATGAGCTCTGTGCGTGTTTCTCTGATAAGTGCAGCATAATTAGGATTAGCCATAAACATCCCTGTAACTCAGTGATAAAATAGCCGAGGCAGGACGTTAAAGCCTCGCCTGCTACGAAGCGACACAGCGCTGTTATGTTTCATGTATTGCTACCTGTCCAGGTAAGAGAAGAGCCTGATGGGAGATGTAGTGTACAAAGTTTTTGTGTTTGGTGTAAGAGGCAGCTCATGAAACAGCAGATGTAGAGCGACTCAGACACGACTGCAATGTACGATAACCGCTTCTGTGAGAAGACAAGCAAATGCTGGATCATCTTCATACACACATGCTTCATGCACACCAGACTGCAGTAAGAAATAGCCAACCACATATATAACAAGCCGGGGGCGTCGGATCTAAACCCTGAGATTCTTGAAGCAACCGAAGGAGAAAATGATCAAAACAAAGTGCTATCACAGGCAGCAGAGAGCTTAGCGGCGCTAATCCACAGCTATTTAAATATCTAGCTTAATGATATTTTGGTTAGCATCTCAGAACAGCTAACAGTTCTGTACTTGTGTGTGTGAAAGCCTGTTTGTATCCGAGGCGAAAATGAGGACTTTATCTTTCATCAGCTCTTTACCAGCCATAACAAAGACGCAATGCTGTACGGACGCTTATAGAAATGTTTCATCAGGTGCAAAACATTCAGATCTGTTGAGATCATTTTGGTGTAAGGACAACCTAGAAAAAGACATTGGCTGTTTCTCAATATGCATTCTTTAGCGATCTTGCGTCCTTGTGTCCTCGCTCTACGTCATCATTAAAAGTCGAAGTTCAATTCCAATCCTCAAGAATGCAAGTACAGAGGACGCGTGAAAATACCCGGATGAGTTCTTGATATCGAGGATGTTTCAACTGCAGTTGGCTTGTTTTAATTTAAACCTTCATAACTTAAAAAATACAGCTAAGGGGCTGTCCACACGGAGACGTGTATCACTGTTTACGTATACATTTTTTATCGTATTGGCGTTTCATCCACACGGATCCGGCGTTTTGGGAGACTGAAACTGCTATTTTTTGAAACCGGGTCCTAAAGTGGATAAATCTGAAATCGACACCCTTGCGGTTTCGTGTCTACAGCCAATCCATATATTTTGTGAAGCGAAAACGTCATCACATCACGTGTCGGAACGTCACACGTAACAGCAACAACAATAACGGCGGACTACGTGATTGTGTACGTGCTACAGAAGCTACTAAGCCTACTAGCTTTATTACAGCAAAATCTTTTGCTCTATGCAATTGTGGTGAGCAACAAGCGATAATGGACAACACCATACGTTGGTTATGCGCATGCTCAAAGTCTTCTTCTCTGTGTATAGTGTATATCTGTGGCAGAATTACAGCGCCCCATACTGGTCCGGCATATATACTACACTGCTTTCAGTCGGTTTCAGTGGTTTCGTGTTTACGGATAATTTTTTTAGAACAAGGAAAAAAAATGATCGGATAGGGATCGTGTGAACAAAGCCTAAGAAGCACCATAAAACAAAATAATAACATGATAACATAATATTAAACATGTTTTGACAAAAATGTAAAAAAATTGATTTATCTCGTTTTGCAACTAAACTCTTCATATAATTAATCGGTCATAAATTCTTATCTTCGGTTAACGATTAATTGGTCAATATGAATATCCTTACCCCACAGTCACATTAGCTACAAAAGTGAGCGACATCGAGCGACACGCACTCGCTTGATGGGCGTTCCTTGGCTAGTATCTAAAAGCGGTATCAAAAGTCACTTTAGAGATATTGTTAAGTTACAAGAACGGTGTTTTTGGATTTAAAAATATTTATTTCTTGTTAAAAGTAACAAAATATATTAGATAAAATGCCAAACTTATAAGATAAACATAGATATACGCATTTTCCGCCATCTTGAATTATTTTCTCCGACTCGGCCACAGACCTACGTCACGCTGCTCCTTCACTCTGATTGGCAGTCGCTTTGTCGCATCGCTCAGCATTTGCATAAAATAGCCTGCTTGTCTATTTTGGCCCCACCTTAAATGGCCACTCCCATTGAAAATGAATGATAGCCTGTCGCTCTGTCTCTTGTAGCTAATGTGACTGGGGGTTACTCTTGACTATTTTGAGGAGACTGGAGTCCTAAATATTAGAATTAGAAATTAGATTTAGATTTCTTTCGAATTAGATTTCATTTCATTTAGGTTTAAGAGATGCTGTAGGTTCCTGTAATTACTCAAGAGTAAGAGAAGATCACAATAAATACTTAACGCTTTAACACAGAGGTCTTCAACCTTTATCAGGTCAAGTACCCCTTAATGGATAGAGAGAAGGAGCATGGACCCCCAGGACATATATCAAATTAAGACTTAAGGATTTATATACTGTACTTTGTTATGATGGTTACGTTACAAAGATTTTAAAATAATCACTTGGTATAAAGTGACGTACTGTATTGTTAACATACTACATAACATTGTCTTTTTTTTAAGATATTAGGGCGGTTTCCCGGACAGGGTTTAGATTAATCCAGGACTACGACCTTAGTTGTACACTGAAAAAAATTATTAATTCAATTAACTAAATTTTTTAAAGTAAGTGCACGCAATCAATTTAATTAAGCTTCATTTAAATACACGTTTTTGTATTATTTTGTGGTTCTAATATTTTTTTTAAATGTAGCTTAAATAAATTGATTGCGACCACTTACCTTAAAAAAATTTAGTAAATTGAATTAATAATTTTTTTCAGTGTATTGGGACATTTAAGTTGTTTGTATTTGTAAACATACATTACAAAACATTACTAATGCGCATCTTGAGACAAAACTATTGCACTGATGTGTTTTAAGACATATCAGTGCAAGCTGTTAGGATAGCTCAAATATGCAATTTAGCGCAAGACTAGGTTTAAGACCTGTCTAAAAAATACCCCTCAATGTGGAAACTTTATTAATCATGTTTTAATGTTTCTTATTAGCCTATTTATGCATTTTTATTTGATGCCCAATTCAATTTGTCAAAAAATACAAAATAATACATTTGAAGGACCCCTTGTAATATCAGCACGGACCCCCAATGGGCCGGACCCATTGTTGAAGACCTTAAAGAGAAATAATTATATATGGTCATTATATTGCACAAACATCTACTGTTATAGTGGCAGACTTGTGCACAGTATTGTATGTGTGAATGTACTGTATACATGCAGCATTTATTAGACAGTAGAAGACAAGGAGAAATGGAGACAAAGAGAGAGAGAGAAAGAGAGAGTTAGAACAGTTATCCTTCCTATTTCCTCTGCACCAGCTTTGCGGTCTCGACGAAGAACAGATGTTCACAACTTGATACTGCACATCAACCCCCTCTGCCTGCTATCTTCAGTCCCAGTCTGCCAACTGCCTGAACACACACAAACCCAAAGTCAAGGTTTAACTATCAACACGCACACCTGCGAGGGCACAGATGTGCAAATGAATACGCAACGATTTCTAGATTTCACAACATCGCAAGTGTGAAGAGGTCACACATAGGCAAGAACACTCACAAACGCAATCTCTTTAATATTTCAACTGTTTCTTCTAGACAGCAATGGTAATGAATAAAGAGAGAATGGAGACCTCCATTTCAGCTCAGTAATCCCAAATGTGCGTCCTGTAATTGCAGAAGTGATGTCCCAGATTTGCATAAAACCAAAGCCTGCTCTGTAAAGCAGATGCTATCCACATTCATTTATATCATTTATAAACTGCATAACATAAAAAAGCATGAAATGTCAGCTATGCAAGGGATTTAGGAGAAACATATGAGATAAAGATAATTGGAAAGACACCGAGAGCATTATAATAGTGCAACATCTGAGCTAGAAAAAAATATTGAATTGAGAACAAATTGAGACACTTTAAGCTTTCTTGTTTATAAAAGAAGACATCGTATTACATCTGAAGGTTCAGAGTTAGAAGTTACGTATAAGAAACACATCAATATCTCAAGTTTATACTGAGAACTGACATGCGTACACTGGTTGTTCATTTGCAAAACGATCACAAAGATCCCAAAAAGCCTTGCAATTGCTTACTGCACGCTATTAGAATTTATGTTCTCATAGTCTTATACCAGTTTAAATACTGAATAATTTGCTTTAGGATGTCATTTAATACAGTGTTGGGGAAAGTTACTTTTAAAAGTAATGCATTACAATATTAAGTTACTCCCCAAAAAAGTAACTAATTGCGTTACTTAGTTACTTTTCATGGAAAGTAATGCTTACGTTACTTTTAAGTTACTTTTGCGTTACTTTTTCTTACTTGGCTGAGGCTTGATATCTTTCAGGCCTTGCAGGTGTTTTTAATGATCGCAAAAATGTCAAGCTCTGGCCTGCCATCTCCGACTGTTCCTGCTGAGGCGCGCATAGATTGCGTAATTCTACGTTAATATGTTCAGTTTAATTATTTTATTTTTAAATTGAATTAATTAAACTGAAAAGTAACTTGCATTTAAAAGTAACTCAAATATTAATGTGTACATTTATAAAGTAATGCGTTACTTTACTCGTTACTTCAGAAAAGTAATATTATTACGTAATGCACGTTACTTGTAATGCATTACCCACAACACTGTTAAATATATAGGTTTCTTCATGTTTTTGTCTATTTTTAAACCATGGACGCTTGAAGTTGGAGTTAAGCCCGATTTATAGTCGTGCGTTAGCTCTACATCGTAGCTATGCCGTAGGTTATCCGTAGCCTGTGCGTAGCTCTGCGTAGCCTGACGTGCGCCTCACAAAATTTTAAACAGCGCGTCAGATCTACGCAGACCGCAAGCGTTGTGATTGGTCCACCAGAACCCCTCCCGTCAGGTAAAAAAACTGTGTCATAGGTATTTCCGTTTGCGACATGAAAACAAAGATGAGCCGACACTGAAAAAAAATGATTCATTGAATTTAATTATTTTTTTTAAGGTAAGTGGTTGCAATCAATTTATTTAAGCTACATTTAAACAAAAAGATTAGTAAAGTAAATAAAATATAAAACTTTTGTTTAAATGTAGCTTAAATAAATTGATTGCAACCACTTACCTTAAAAGAATTGATTAAATTCAATGAATCATTTTTTTCAGTGAAGTTGAGGATTAATTTAACTCAAACTGCATCAAAAGTTGCTGTTAATTTACTTCCATCATTGCTGGTCTTCTTAAATAATACACAACAAGTTGCTGTTTCTTCTTCGTTTGTGGGTTAACTTGCCAAGTGTCTTCTTCTTTGAAGGTCGCGCTGCTACTGTGGTTACACGCGTGGATACTGCCTACCAGCGATCTGTGCGTGTGTTTGCACGTCCACGCGGACGACGACGCAAAAAAAATAAATGAAAACCGACGCGGAACCTATGCAATCACGGCTACGCCGTAGGACCTACGCACAACTATAACGAGCCCTTTAGAATTGGGTTTGGACGTCATTTTATGTAACAAAAAGTTGTTCTAACCCCAAACTCAAGCGACAATGGTAAAAAACTAAAAAAAGGAAACCAATACATAAAACGACACTAAAAGATGCGCCATATTATGTAGTAAACTGGCATATAATATGCACGAAAAATTGGAATTTGGTGTATAATGTATTGCATGACTTTTCACACTGTGTGCTATTTATACGCACTTCATGATAATGGGCAGGTACATAGTATATCAAAAATATATTTATCAATAGTAATTTGTGCTGCTAAGGACTTTATTTGGACGTTAAAGGCAATTTTTTTCAATATTTAGATTTTTTGCACTCTCAGAAATCGTTGTATCTGAAATATTGTCCTATCCAAACAAACCATACATCAATGAAAAGCCTATTTATTTAGCATTTAGATGATGTATAAATCTCAATAAAATAATTTCCCCTTATGGTTTTGTTGTCCTGGGTCACATTTAGTCATCTTTTTAATCAGGTACGCTCCTGTTTGTTTATTTTTTGCTAAATTAACATAGGCATGGGCCGGTATGATATTCTGGCGTTATTATAATCGCAAGCAAAAATACCACGGTTTTGCGGTATTGCCATTGTAACACTAAAATGTGTTATTTTCAAATGTCTGCATATAAAAACATCAACATCAACTGGACACAATACATTTTATTTTTAAGCAATGTTTATCCAAGGTAAAAATAAAGCCTTTAAATCATAATATTCTATGTAATTAAACAAATTAGCGTCGCACAACTAAAGTGAATGGATGGGTGCGTGGGATAAGACGACAAAAAGTCTCATAACATACATGAAAAGCAATTCCCGCACACAATCTGCTTGCTGAAAATTGTAATAATTGTACGCAACAATTATAAAAAAAATTAGCAAGCAGATAGTGTGCGGGAATTGCTTTTCAAAAATATGTAATTGAAATGTAAACATGAATTCAATTAAATGATTTAGTTCATTTTGTGTTAACACAGTTCATACCTTGAAAACGGTATCACAAAACATTTTAGTGATTTTGACTCTTTAAAACCTCGGTATACCTTGAAACCGGTAACCGGCACATGCCTAAATGAACATCATTGCTGAATGATGATGCACATTTCTTGGGTGTCTTTTTTATGCATTTTATATCTTTTTTTTCTATTCTAATCCTAATTCTCCATAATTGCAACAATGCACAAATATGCACTATAGAAATAAAATGTGAATTTGAGAGAATAAAATAAAAAACACTGAAATAGTCTTAATCTTATTTTTCAGTGAATTATAGAGATCTCATGAGCACATACCGGTCAAACACTCGTTTACATTCATGCAGAAAGACAGATGTTGCCGGAGCAGCCAGCTGTCAATCAAATATAATCACACCACCCGAGATTTCGTGACGGGACGTTCGGTCACCACGGTATTATTGTGGGTTTTTGGTCACTGTACAGTACTTGCCTCCCTCTTTTTCAGCAAAGTTAAAGAGTCTGCAGGTGTGATTGTTAAGTGCTTAAGCATGCTTAAGTGCATGGCGCAATAATCTGTTGCGCTGTGCTGCATTTCAAAATGCACTTCATTATCTCGCTCTCATACGCTGTCCTACTTCCTGTCCTGTCTCACATCCTCTCTCGTGCTTTTCTCTTCTCTCACCCTGTTGAGAAACGACAACCTCCGCACGCACACACACACATTTCTTTCCACCTTATTTAATCTCTGCGATTCAGGAGCGCGATAGCGGTGAAGAAACGCAGAGACGATGCTTCTGCAATGCGCCTCTCGGTGTAAAATTGGACGACTCCATTCCCCGTTCCACTGCCTGTGGCCACCTTCTCATTAGATAAACTCCCTCACCGAGCGGCAGTGCTTAAAATAACTTTCATTTACTGCAGTCTGTAAGGGTGACTCAACAGGGCCACTGAATACCGGAGCTTCAGTGAGAGAGGACAAAGACGGTGAACAAAAGAGCTGTGTTTCTGTCCGCCAGCACCCGGCCTTATCTCTTCCCAGCACTCTGGATGGCGACTGCAGCCACAGGAAAGGATTTATAATGTGCCAGTGAAAAAAGAAGATCTCCCTCAAACCGTTTCCCTTTGCTTTCTCTCGAGCTGTATTTCAGCATCCGCCGAGACAGTCATTTCCATACGGACACAATGAGCCCAATCAGACACGAGCATCTCTCCTCTTCTTCTTCATCAGATGGAGAAAGACTGACAAGGACGTTTTAATGCCACTAGGTGAAGGTCGATGCATGAGGGGTGGTGTAGGTACAGAGATAGCAACTTATAATAGGAGAGGTTTGAAAAGCCATCGCTCAGAAGAGCATGGACAGGGACACTGTAGTCACATCAACAAAGGCCTAAATGAAGTTTGGAAGATCTGTCAGGCTCTTACATTGACAGGCTGTCGACCAGCTTAGCCTCATGAGAGCATCACGCTGTCAATCAAACTGTTGTTGTGATGATAAGAATCCTTCTTGCTCCAGTCAGTACGGACAGATATGCAGTCTATGTATGCAAACCCATTTCACACAAAGCATTGATCCCATAAAACTGCCATAAAATTGCTAAAATGTAAATTTTGTCATTGATCCCAGGATCAATCCCAGGATGGGGACCTAGTAACATTGCCATGATCAGTCCCTTAAAAACACATGCTGTAAGGGTTGTGTCGTAGTGATGGCGAAAGTGTTGTTGCAATGACATGGTATGGTTAACGTGCAACTCCTAATCTCACTTTTACAGTCTGCAAACTGGAATGAAGCAGAGATCAGGGAGCTTCTTACTATCAGAGCTGTAGCTTAAGTGGTACACAGTGTGTTTGTCGTATTTGGAAAAAAAACGCACAAGTGTGGTTTCTCAAGAGAGGAATCACAGATCATAAGCAAACTTAAGATGCTGTGGAAAACATTACAAATACATTACAGGTCACCCCTTGATGGCAAGCATCTTTACAAGATGTGTGTGAACGCACGCACAAATATCAGAAAATCCCTGGCAGTGTGAATGAACCAAAATCAAATGATCCCGGGATGCATTATCCTTGTATTTTCCGGATTCTCCGTGTGAAAAGCGCTATTAGGCCAATACTGTACAGTATAACTAATCTGAATTTAGATGTGATCAATAATAGGTTGATACAAATATTTTACATGTCATTGTTGTTAGTCAAGACCACCTCATTTGAGTCCAGATCCAGCTTTATTTGAACTCGGACTTCACACTCTTTGGTCTTGGACTTGACTCGGACTCAAACGACTACACCACTGACCCGATCCAGAGCCTAAAGCTTTGTTTATACTCGCGCTTTGGTCCACAATGAAAGCCTCCGCAGATCGTGCACGCGTCTCACCAAACGGACGAGGTGTTTATAGTTGACGCATTCACTGTTGCATTATTTTTTGAACCGCCAGGGTGCGACGTGAGCAATCAAATTAAAACACAAACACAAAGAAGAGAATAGAAGAAGTCATCCGCTGGAACATCCCTGGTGATAAGCCAAACATTCTGAATCCTGTAAAATAATTCGTGTTTTAAACTGCAAAGTTTCCATACTTTATTCCAGAGTGTCAGATAAATATATACATTGTTTTGCTTGGATTGATCAAAGAAATACGTCACTCGGACAGAATCACCTCGAGTCATTTTCGGATGTGGAGCCGCGCGCACCGTTACAAAAAATGCTGTGCACACCTCCAAGCGAAATTGGGTCTTGCGCACCCAACACACACGAGCGCCCACTCTGCGTTGACGTCATTTTTGTCGCACGCACCAACGCGCCCGTGCGGACGCGGCGAGTATAAACATAGCTTAACATAAGCACTAAACCGAACACTAGAATCTGATTGGCTGACAAAATTATATAAAAATTGTGTACAGAGTTTGTCACAGCACAGAATTTTTTTTTATTAACCACCCAGTCAAATTTGTATGATAAAAAACCTGCAAAGTAAATAAAATTAATACAATACAAGTGCATTCTTTGCGCTCACACGCTGGGGCGTGTCCACTGTCATGGCTGAAGCCACGCCCACTCGTAAAAAAGCTGCTGTCTCTCCAAACTTTCAAATACCGCTACAACCTGAATGGATGTTTGCGATGTGTTAGGGGCGGGGCAATGCTTTTTAGCCCCACCCAAATAATCCTGAACACAGAAATGTGTAAAACTGTTTAAAGGTGTAACTCCACATTTCCATACTACACAGTTCAAAGTCTTTGTAAGGTGTTTCAGCAATACATTTATAATGTGTTTAGAAACAATTCTCTGAAATGACTTTACACAGACTTTAAAGGGGACATATCATCAAAATTTTACTTTTTCCATGTTTAAGTGCTATAACTGGGTCCCCAGTGCTTATATCAAAGTATAAAATGTAAAAAAACAACAACCCAGTAACTTAGTTTTGGTAAACCATTCTCTGCAAGCACGTCAGGGTTCGTACAAGTTTCGGAAAGTTTTTTCGATTACAGGTCCAACTGACGGTTCAGGGGTTTTCTATACGTATCACTTCTTTATATGGGCACTTCCCCCGGAAATCCCCGCCCACCCGTCAATCAGCGAGAGACGCTAGAACTTACAAACATCTTATCACGCCACTCAGCTTTGTTTTAATGTCAAAACTCAACAATGGATGAAGTGTGTTTTTGGATGTAAGGAGAAGAAATCCAGCCTTATGAAAACAATGGATATAGTTTATTATCCGGGGTAGCAGCGGAGTTTTGCGTGTGTGTTTGATGCGCTGGATTTTCCCAACCGGGTCATGACGAGTTGCGCGCGGTAAGTAAGACTTCTGTCTTATGTTGGAAATAGTCGCGTGCATATTATATAAATGACACGAACAAGTAGTGAATCATAAGTTAAAGCAACACTATGTAGTTTTTCAACCTTTAAATAATGTCTCTAAAATTATTTCAGTGATAGAACAACTCTTAACTGAACAAATTCTACTGCTGGTGCAACCTGAGCAGCCTCCTAGCTGCTACAAGCACACTCTGAAAGTGGCGGTGGAGGGTAGAGCACACAGCCCCGCCCCTCCCCCTGCCTGCAGAAGAGTGTCCGATACCAGGCACTGTTGCACTTTTCAACCACATGGGGGAGCCAGAAGTCAGTCTTACATGGAAACTACATAGTGTTGCTTTAAAACAATGTTGCATGACTCGTACTCGCTCCTCCCGCGGTATAACTCCTCCTTCTTCATTTTTTTGTACGTTATCGGAAAGATCCGGTAAAGCTAATATTTATTTTATAAATCTGATTAAACTAAAGACTCTTCGGAGATATAAAGGATGTCATACTACTCTATAGGTACTCCAGATTAACATCAGAAATGCAGAAACAGCGTGTGTTACGTGAGCTTTAACATGTTATAATAAATGATCTATATGGTATTTTGAGCTAAAACTTCACATATGTACTCTGGGGACACCAAAGATATTTGACATCTTAACCCTGGAGAACACATGGGTCAAATTTGGCCAATGTTAATTGATGCTAAGAGAAGTGTTCTAGGGTTCTCCAGGGTTAAAAAAGCCTTGTGAAATGTCCCCTTTAAGTTTTTAAAGAGAACTGACAAAGAGCAAGACAGTACACTAGCATCCCTGTAAAACCCCAGTGCAGACCTGCATTATGTTGTAAACTGTATTCTGACACGTAACGTGTGCAGGCGAACTTGTGTAGCCATAAACGTTTACGAGCGTGAAGTATTTCACAGGCCCAACACATCCATTCATTTCCACCCTCTCTATAGTCATAGTTTCTCAATGGTATACGTTCACACACACACAGACAGTAGCAGGAGTGTGTAAGGCCGCATGTGTGGTCAGATCAGGGCCAGCCGTGGTAAGACAGGCAGGGCTATAACTTCCCACCAGGGAAGAAGGCCATAAACACTCCATCAAACCCCAGGACAAGCGGCCATCCATCTGTCTGACAACCAGGAGCTCAGCCTGTAGTAGACTCCGTGTGCTCTGTTGAGAGATGCAAGTTTCAGGTATATGCTCAGGTTGCTCTTCATGGTTTTGTAGAGCTAGGCCCAGATTTTCTAAATGGGGCAAATTACACAAGAGCACAATTCCAAAAAAGCGCAGACGGGAGTGGTAATATCTGCGGGTTATTTACTAAAAATGCGCAAATAATAATAAATTTTAAAATAATAAATAATACAGGCGCAACAGCTGATTTCCATAATGACCAATGCAGCCTACTAAGAGCAGCGCAAATAAGTTCAGGGTCGCAAATAGCCTAAGCAGAGCTGATGAGGTGCAGGTGATCTACTAATGCCTGATGCACTTGAGTTCAGCACCACAGACCTATCAGCTGAAATTTCGGGGGGTGAAATGAAAAAAAGCAGCTCAAAAAATGAAGGTTTTGAAACACCTGCTATGGTATGAATTTTCCTAGTGACTCCTCTATTATTTCCTCCAGCAAATAAAAAAATAACATGGCTTGGCAAACAATATTTTTGATTATGTTCCTCTGGCATTCCAAATAAACTGATAAATGTTAAAAATCCTCTGCCTTGTACCACGCGCTCTCTGTTATCAGCAATTTGAAGCTCAAAATGATTTAAGACATGTTTTTTTCGGTGTGAAATAATGGCGCAAATACCAGTAATATCACGGGCAAACATTAGTAAATCGCGTTGCGTGAATCATCCCATAAATTTTGTGTCTGAAGGGGAAACTCTAAAAATGCATATGGTCAGTCGCAAAAATAACTAGACCACACCTTTTCAGCGCTAATAATCCACTGTGCGTCTTTAGTAAATCCCCACAGTCGTTATTTAACGCCAAAATGATGGTTTGCGCTGGTGCAAGCTGTTAGTAAATCTGTCCCTTAAAGTCACTATGAAACGGAAGTAGCAATTGTCTTCCTTTCCATATCGTAATGTATATCTGAGTGAAACGGCTTCTGACATGAGAAAAGAAATGTAAGGCATGATTTGATTTTGTGCACCGAGAACTGATTGGATCGTTGGGCCGTTGCTTATTCATAATTGCCGCAATCTTTTCCCAGGCAGCAATAAGTCTTCCATAGCCACGCCATTCCTCATGACTTGAAGGGAAGAGAGGTCGTTTCGAGAAGGAGAGGAGGTTAATGTTTTTGATTAAAGATTATGAGGGCACATGCATAAAAAAATGCCTAGGAACTAACCGTAATAATCAAGGAATTTGCTGCCTTAAAGGTGCAGTGTGTACTTTTTAGAAGTATCTCTTGACAGAAATAATATACAAAACTATATTATCAAAGGTGTATGAAGACCTTTTTATAAAGAAATGTAATGTTTTTATTACCTTAAAATTAGACGTTTTTATCTACATACACAAAGGTTCCTCTTACATAGAAGTCGCCATTTTGTGCCGCCATGTTTTTACAGAAGCCCTAACGGACAAACTTTTTTACTAAGTTGTGTCCGACGATGACATGTTTTTACGGTGGCGGCTACCGTAGCTTTTCTATGCGTTTCAAAACAAGGGGTGAGCAGTGGACTGAGCCGTTGGTTGCAATTCATAACCTCACCATTAGATGCCGCTAAAATTTACACTCTGCACCTTTAACATGGCTGCAGCAGGCGCAATGATATTATGCAGTGCCTGAAAGTAGTCCCCTGGTAACTTTCAATAGCAGAGGACTATTTTCAGGCAGTGTGTAATATCATTGCGCCTCCTGCAGCCATGGTACAGCAGCAAAGACCTTGATTATTACGCTGGTATGAAAGTAAAGTTCCTAGCCATATCGACCTAGAACATCGCAACTTTTAATTTTCCGTCAGTATTAGTACACGATGTAACTACAGAAGAGTCAAGTTTTAAAGCAACACCAAAGAGTTTTTTTTTACCTTAAAACAACGCTTCCAAAACAGTTTCAGTCGTTCATCCACTCGAAACGGGGTGAACAGCACTTTCACATTCGCTTTGCAGCCCTCTATCGGCCAAAACCGCAAGTTTCCAACCGTCGGGTAGTGGTCCTGTAGTTCGAGTGAAAACTACAAAAACTTGCTTTACGGCAGACCTACAATCCAATCAGAGCCAGCTATGCCTCAGTATTTATGACAGTGGGTAATGGACAATTACGCTTCTAACCTGTAGGGGGAGCAAAGAGCAAAAACTCTTTGGTGTTGCTTTAAATAGGAAAAATATCGCAACGCTTTGGTTATTTTAGAGCGATGCTAATGGTCTAATCAGATTCAATGGATTATGCTATGATATGCTAAAAGTGGTACCACCAGACCTGGAGATCGGCTAAATGGATTGCAAAACGATAAAAATCAAATGTTTAACTCTATGGAGCTGGAAAATGAGCCTATTTTAAAAAAAAGTGGAATGTCCCTTTAAGCTACGTTTCCCCACTGACCACCCCTAAACAGCCCAAAAGCTTCAGGATCACGGTCAGCCCTACATGAGATCACTTCAGTCTCTTCTCATGAGCCCACAGTCTGATTATCTGTGTCTCTGAATTGCTGACCTGAGACGTAAGTAAAGTTCAGTGTTTCAGGTCAGATAGCATCATGGTGCTTCACACATGATTAGCTGGAAACGTTTGCCCTTGCAAGACCAGCTTAAGACTGACACTTCAGTTAATGTAGAAAAACCCTGAAATATCTGGGCAGAGATTGCACATCCACATGAGCTGACCACATATCAGTATGACAGATTAAGAATTACGAGTGTAGAGGACTGAAGTCATACAGGATTTATTTAAAGTCTCAGAGTAGTAGCCGCTATAAGAAAAGAGGAGTACGGACCAGTGCAATGAAGTGTGCAAGATTTCTCAAGGCTGCGAGTTTTGATCTACTGTAGTTGTAAATATTATCAAGATCAATTCACTTTACACACAGTGGTACACACCGTTTCTCACATGCCTCCTGCATTACAGCATCATGGCCACTGTTAGTATCCATGTTGTCCAATTTCAATTCATGAGATGTCACGATATTAAGAGTGCATAATGATGATACTTAAATAAATCTGTGATGCATCCAATTTTTTCCTTGTGTTGACCGGCGGAACGCTGTACAAATGATGAGACTAAATAAGGTGTACACGGCTGCTTTTTTCTCCAAGGTCAGTACAGCGCTTGTCATGCTTGTTTACACGTCTTTTACATCTCATCGTCTCTGAGCGGTGGGTGAGACAGACAGATGCGAGTATCTCATAGGCTCACCTGCAGTCGCTCTGCAAAACCAAGTCAGACTGCTGCTGAATGGCTAGCAGGTGCGGTGATGGTTAAACAGTCAAAAATGATGAAATCAACTGAACAAAACAGAAGGGAGGGAGGTTTGGATAAAAAGCCCATCTATTTTTTTTATAGAAGCAGCTGTATTTACTAGAAAATTTTGCCAAGACCCCGGTAGGAGACATATTCTGCACTTATGCCCAAACCGCAAGAGGAAAAGTCATATTCATATTCAAATACAAGCTTTAAATGTGTGTGGAAATGCCATCTCATATCCATATTCATAGCCGGTGTACAAATGGTGCATATGGCTCTCTGAATCACTGATGTAACTGCTCTGCTATTCAGCTCGAGTGTAATTGGACCACCACAGACGTTACTTCTTAAAATAGATAAAATGATAAGTAAAAAAAGAGTGTAGGTTTTCCACGACTAATAAACAGCTTCTAAGACGTTATTGCTCAAAAAGGTATTTGGACATTTGCATTAGATAACCAGTGTTGGGTGTTAGTTACTGTAATTTAATTACTTTTTCCTTGAAAAAGTAAAGTAAGGGATTACTCTCATTTTTCCAGTAATTTATTCACAGTTACTTCTGATTTAATTAAACTAAATACTGTGTATGAACTGTAGAATAATTATATAGACCGTTTCATCGGACTCTGGATCCGAACTTTACTTCCGGTTTTGTTTTTTTTTATGCTAAACTGATCTCTTGTTTTTTATTGTTATATAAATAAACTACGTTTAAAGTACTTTGTGGTTATTTATTATTAGCGGAGTTTACCGGAAGTTACGTGCAGACCGCGACAGCCGCTTGTTTATGTTGTTACTGCTGAAACCGTCTATATAATACAATAGTGGATTTAAAGGCGGAGTCCATGATGTTTGAAAGCCAATGTTGATATTTGAAATCACCTAAACAAACACGCCCCTACCCCAATAGAATCTGGACCTTCTGTTGATAGACCCGCCCCACACATACGCAACCCGGCATTTGATTTGATTTGATTGGCTATAAGTGTGTTTTGGTAGTCGGCCCGTCTCCTTTTCCAAACCGTTTTTCAAACATCGTGGACTCCGCCTTTAAAATAAAAATGTGAAGTCTAAGAGTAAAGTCTAAAATTCATTTTTGTGTATCCTTCTAACTTTAAAACCTTTTGGTGAGTTAATAAGAATAATGGTAACACATAGTGTAGTTTTTCAATTTACACTATTAACTAGTGGGTTACGATTATTTATACCACGGAGCTGTTGAATGCTTTATTCTGATTGGCTGAGAAATATTCCATGGGTGTTGATTATTTTTTAATAACCGCACACCTAACCTTTAAAATGTCTTGAAAATAGGCACCAGAGCGATATTTTTGGTAACCGTGGTAAAAGAGGAATAATTGACTGCGGTCCTTTGAATTATTCGAAAATAATGCATACATGGTTTAACGGCACCACGCTAACCACCTTGGGTGTGCATTATTTTGTTATAATTTAACGGCCGTCGTCAATTCCTTACTATTGGGAATTGTTATTGTCATTATTCCTTACTAATATTACTGAGATATTGGCTGTCTATTAATACTTAAAAAGCACATATTAATGCAAGATTCTGCAAAACCTTATTCTACATCCTTAATCCTAACTAATTCCTACCAATATTTAAACTTAACAACTACTTTACTAAGTATTAATAAGCAGTGAATGGGAGTATATTGAGGCAAAAGTAGTTAATAGTTAGTTAACAGTGAGAATTGGACTTTAAAAAGTGTGACTACAATAATGAATGTTTTTTATATGATTTATTTGAGATGTTTCAAGCCTATATTTGTATCATTTACTAAATAGGATTAAGAAAGTATGAGTAATAAGTAATTAAAACAATTTTGGAAAGAGTAATTTGTACAGTAATTTAATTACATGATTTGAGATATAATTAATAACTAGTAATTAATTATTTTTTTGAGTAACTTACCCAACACCAAATAACATTTCTTTAAAGATACAGAAATGCACTTTCCAATAAAAACATTTAGCAAAACGAAAATCTCCATACAATGTGATGACCTCTTACCTATGTTTTTATTCTGTAAGGGGGATTAAAAATAATATTTCACACTCCTAAGCCATTTCTATTTATTTCTATGCAGGATTATAACATTTGTATTGTCTAATGCAATTAAATTCGGTGAATGTTTAGGGTGTATTTTGTTTAATTTAAAACACAACAATATCAATTCCCAAAGGTAAAGACGATTGAACATTAAACAACAATCTATGGGACAGGATGTATAAATGAAGCAAAACAAAATTAATTTTGAAAATGAAATGCTCATTTTGTAGTTATGATCCAACAAACATCACATCTCTCATCTGAATGCTCTCGATCGGGTTTCGGGCACCAGATGCGTGGCTGTCAATCGCTTAATGAACTCGAGAGTTTGCGCGCGTCACTGACGCTTCACAGCTGATACGGGGAAACAGCGGCCCCTGGGGGCCCTCGGAGGAACCGCAGGCAGAAACGCGTTCACTGCCAGAGCCGGACCATCAATACGGCTCTCAGGAGAATAAACCTGACATTTTTATCAGGGACACTGCGTATGATCCCTTAAGAATTGAGAAAATGCTGGGCACATCCTAATTATGTTAATAGCGGGTCTATTAAAAATGTGATATGAGTTATATTAGGAATCGTCGATATCTGAGGAGACTACGGCAGAATGGAGCAGCGAGGGAGGCAGGCTGTCAGCTCGTGGCTCTGAGAAGCTGTCAGAGAGAGAGAGAGAGAGAGAGAGAGAGAGAGAGAGAGAGAGAGAGAGAGAGAGAGAGAGAGAGAGAGAGAGGTTAGGAGCGCAGAAGAACGCATCTCCTCTCCAGATGGTGTTTTAAACGCAGACAGAAGGGTCATTAGACAGCACACCAGCTTCCAAACCAACACAAAAATAAACCAAAAACCGAGATGATGCGCGAAGAAACAGCACAGAATGCATAACATCAGTTAGCAGGGAACGCGAATAATGTTTTTAACGGAGCGATTTTTCGAGTCGGGAGTTTAGGAGTATTAACGGGAAGATCTCCGAAGGACTCCGTATACGACTCGCTTCTGGAGACGAGGACTTAAAGGGATTTACCAGAGACAAACAGTCTTCACTGCACTTCTGCTTGGTGAACCGAGGATCGATGACGATAATAAAAATCTAATTTCTTCGATACGTGGACTCGTGGAGGAATATAAAAACACATCCGAATTTGTGATTATTGCGTGTGTGTGAAATCAAAGCAAACTTTTTCTCTCTCAGTGCGTTTTGATGAAGAAATTTGTAAGGACGTTTTGACGTTTGAAAGGAACGTGATACCAAAGTCTCTCTACTTTAATACTGAAGCTCCGCTGTTTTATCTTTCTACGATATTTTTTTCGATTTCTTGAAACTGAATTACCTCAGAATTTAACGTCAAACCAACATCGCGTGCAATCCAAAGGAGTTCAGGACTGTCTTTTCTATAAAAGCGCTTTGATAAACTGCATATTTATGATTATCCGTCATTTTGGAAAGTATTTTTATCAATGAGGATCGAGGCGTAATAATCGCCGCTGATTTCTGTATTTATTTTGGATTATTTTTTATTTATTTTTTGCTACAAACACCCCAGTTTGACTTCGACCTTTACAAAGTAAGTGTTTTTGGTCTTTTTTACACAGTGTTTGTTTAATATCAATGTTTATTTCTGGAGTAGGCTATGCTGGACTGTTCCGACGATGCTTTCAACACAGGACAGGTGTACAGTAGCTAAATTAAATAAATTAAGTAACGCAGACATATTATTAGTGTTTTACAATGTAAATTTATATGCTAGGTATAAATATGTTTTTTCTTAAAGAAAACTATATCAAATTAGTCAAATAAATATTAATTTCTGTCAAACAAATGTAGGCAATTTCGATATAAATCGTAGCGTATACAAATTATAATAACGATTTCACGTCAATCGATACAATTATTATTATTAAAACATCTATTAATCACTTAAGAAATTGCTTATATTTAATTTTCCTTATTTTCAACACTTATAAATGTTATAAAAAATATTTCCAAAAAGCACTTATTCTTATCTGCTTGTCAAAATTGTGCCAAAACATTGAAGCCTCTGGATTGGAACTTTTGATAAATTATCAAACCCAGTACAGTAACTATAGTTTAATATTTTTAAAGACAAGCTTGCCATATTTAACTTGGATTAAGATCTCATCTAATTAAACTGTATTCATTATGAAGAAATAACAGCCTGCATGTTTCAGGACTAAAAAGCTGTAGACAGTAAAGCAGCAACAGTCTTGTAATTTCTGCACTTGTCCATTTAAATATGTTAAATCTCCTATGATCGTAAATGTGGTCTGGTGTATTATGATGAATTGTTCATTGCAGTCATATACCTGCCCATACATATAAATCCACTGATAGCTCAAACCACAATTGCTTTCCTGTTGCCCCATCATCATCTTAACTGTCCTTCAATAAAGCCCCATCAGCATATGTTGATCTTACTGGCCACTGCACTGCAAACCACCACTTTACTTTTCAATTGACCCTGGTAAAGATCAGCTAAATTATGAATGAAGAGATAGTAATAATTCTCCAAAGGTGAAACCGCGCTGTGACCACAAACCATCCCCAAACATTACCACCAAACAGCCCTTATAGCTTTTACAGGCGCATGTCCCTGCTGCATGCACTAAAGCATCTCTGCTAAGAGAAAGCCAATTATTAATCTTATAGAGTGGTTATTCAATTAGATTTATATGGAGGTTGTCAGTATATGGGGTTGAGACAAATGGCTATGAGGTTGTGGTGCTTTGCATGGGCAGCGAGTCGGTGTTTGGTTAAGGGTGCACTTAAACCCTGATCATAAAGATGCTCTTCAGTAGAAAGTTTTATTTTAGAAAAACCTATTTGCAATGACAGCAAAAAAATAAGTATTCTTAGGTGAAACATTATACATGAATATTTGCATTGTGAAAGATCTGCATGGGAGGCTAAAATTGTCACATGGACATATGTCAGCTCGTACGGCTGTGACGCATCTTTAGTTTACTAGTAAAGGACACCCACTTTGAGGTTGTCCCCGTGTCACCATCTTGCAGTGTGGAGAGGGGACGTGGTGTGCGCTGGAGGTAATTATTGTAATTTGAGTGCAGTTCCAGGTGAAGTTTGCCGTCTCGTAATTAACGAGAGGAGCAGATGGCGGTGGGCGGAAGACGGGTGCGAGCAGCCGGCCGGCAGCTCAACGGGGGGAGGGAGGAAGTGAAATCTGAAGGGTGGGGTCAGGTAGTCATCCGTAAGCACAGCCACCTGATCGGTCAGGTACCCTAACCCTCGAGTAACCTTATGACACATGGTTGCCATGTCGATACGCTGCACCTGTCAAAGTTGGGCAGAGAGAGAGAGAGAGAGAGAGACAGAGAGAGAGAGAGAGTCTTTCCTATTGCTGTTAAGTGTATCTTGGTGAGGGAGATTTTGGGTTTATTAATTTATACTGTAAGTGATGCAGTGGTGGGTTTAAAAGACAATAGGGGGTGTACGCTAGCGCCCAATGATAGCATCATTTATTTGCATTTTACATTATATAAATTGTGCATTGCACACATTTGCAATACACTGCAAAATCGTGTTAAATGCAATCACGCATGCCTGACAGCATGCAATAGGATGCAGCGATCTAGTATACTGTACAGAGAGTGCACAGCATCACTCCACAACACCAATCCTTGAATCGCCCCTTTAAAAACATGGTGCATTTGGATGAATGCCAGGTTATAATGCTCTTCTCCATCTTTGATAAATGACTGGAGATATGATCACTCGAAATGTGCACAAACGTTTCTTTTAAACAAAAATGTGTTTATTGCCTGCCAATTTTATTGCGACATGTGAACTGTTGTGCTTATAGAGACACAAGTCTAGTTTATATCCCAATGTGAAGAGTGTCTTTGGTGGTGGGATGGGTTATGCATGCGCTTGCAAAACATAATAAGCTGTTATACTCACCGAACTGCAGGTTGTAGTCTAATCTGTCTCGTCCTGATTTCATATCTCCCCTATAAATGAATGGAAATAAAGTCAGTTAATAATCACGCAGTCTAACTGGATTAGCTCATCATTTATTCCCACAACAAAAAATTGTGCAATCCAAAAGAAAATTCAGGACATGCAGTTCGATTCACACTGGAATAGCCATCCAAACAAGTAAACACACAACGTTTCTAATTCCTAATGCAGTAATGTTATGAGCGATTACGTAAGTCCAGAGCAGGTGGGGACGGATCTGGTGAGGTGTTTGTACCTGTTCGTGTTTATTTGTGAGATAATTCTTGCTCTACATTAGCTGACAGTGAAAGCATTATGTGTCGTTTATATCCCAGTGTGAACAAAATGAATCTCAGGCTGAGGAAACGATTTTGGATATTTTCCTTTACATCCTTATTTCCAGTGCCATGCTGATCCATACCTAGTCATGCAAAAGGTTTCTCCCTTCAGTCCATGATACAAAGAAATATGTATTACAAGATCAGCCCAATCTTATAAGCAGTCATCTCTGAGTGACAGCCCAGTTAAGTGCGTATTTAGGGTGTGTTTCGATACATACATATCTCATTGTGTGGAATCCAACTGTACGATCCCAAAAGCCCGTCCGGCCGTCCTACCGTGGAAACCCCAGGCTCCGGGCGGGAGTGCCAGCGAGAGCACGCAAGGGGGCAATCGTCATGGTTTCAGGCCTGTTTATCCTTGCAAACAGTGGGAAAGAACACAGCAGTGCGGTGAGCACATGTGTTTGACATTACTGTGACATGGCGTCTCTCTCGGGAGAATGGGAATGTCAGAGAGCAGAGAAGCCGGCCAGCTTCCAAACATCTGGGGTAACAAAAAAACACATTTACTCCAGATTTTAGGAGCTGGGAGTTTGCTTCGAGACGAGAGAGTACCACATTACAATCAAATACACTCACTCTTCTCCTTCCTCCTGTTCTCATTCTCATCCCATGTGTTGTCGATCTATAATGTATTTTTATATATATATTGATGCAATTTGTAAAAAAAGAGTCCTTATGTACAGTACAGGGCTCAACATAAAGGACTGCCCAGGGCAAGCATGAGAGACATTCGGGCCAGTAAAAAGTATTGTCACTTGCCCGATCGGGCCAGTGCTTCACTAAAATATATTTTCATCAATGTATATTATTTAACATCTTAGAAGCAGACATTTACTTGGGTAAAACACAATGAAAGAAATGATGCATAATTTTGCACAATTTGCTGTCAGTTTACAGGTAATGCAGAAAAGTTGGGAGCCTTTCTTCGTTGGAATATGTCTTTTGTATATTATGTATACAATTATATTTGACTTTTGAATTATTATTTTTAAATAACTAGGGCAGCATAATAATAATATATATATATATATATATATATATGAATATATATGAAGAGTTTCGTTGCAAAACGAGATAACCACCTTTTTTTAATTCTTCAGAAATCTCGTTTTTTGGTTGTGCATTCCATTTAATTTCAATGCAACTGCAGTTAGTTTGTTTTGATTTAAACCTTCATAACTTAAAAAATACAGCCAAGTAGCACCATAAAACAAAATATTAACATAATAACATAATAATAAACATGTTTTGACAAAAATGTTAAAAAATAGATTTATATATAATAGGGCTGGGTATCGATTCAAATGTTCCAGATCGATTCGATTTCGATTCACAAGCTATCAAACCGATTCAATTTCTGTTCTCGGTTCGATTTCCGATTCAGGTTTTTTATACTCGATTCTCGATTCAACTCAATGAATATAGATTATATTATATTACAATAGACCGAATGAATGAATGATAGGCTCGCCTCTTGCTTCTTGGTAACATCGCGCAGGGCAACAAAGAGGGTGACATTTAGTAGAGAAGACCAGTAATTAGATTAACGTTAATCTTACGTTCAATGTTTGCGAAAATAAATATAGGAAAAAAATTGATTCGTGGCCTTTGAGAATCGATTTTGAATCGACCACGTAAAAAAAAAAGATTAATCGAAAAATAAATTTTTTTGCCCAGCCCTAATATATAACGTAGTTATCAAAATACACGCATTTGGCAATATGCATATCATAATTTTATTACTTTCAAAGATTGTATATAGTCAAAGATCAACGTTCAGAGAGAATGTAAAATGTTGTTTAAATATGATTTTCAGTTTATAAAGTTCAAATTTAGTTATCGCATGTTTGTGTAACAAGTAGTTCTTAACTCTTTCACCGCCAGCGTTTTTTTAAAAAGTTGCCAGCCAGCGCCAGCATTTTTTATGATTTTCACCAAAGTTTAAGGCCTTCCATAAAATGTTTTTCTTTAAATAAATAAAAATACAATATCCCAAATGAAATAACAGACCCTCTGCTTTCAAAGAAAAAAAAAAAAGGAACTTTTCAACCTCCCTTCAGTGGTTCTTTTGTAATCAGCTTTTGAATATGGGTAGGTTTCTCCAAAAACACCACATTTTGAGCAAAAAGCAGAGATAATTAAATTTTTGTGACGGACTTTTCATAGAGATCCTATTCAGAGCGATCTTTAAAACAAACACGGACATGCAGCCGCTTGCCATAGGGCAATACTTCCGGGTTTAAAAAGTTGCGGAAAGATGGAAAATCTCGTCATTGGCGGGGAAGCGTTTTCTCTTAATTGACGAGATATCTCGTCAATGGCGGTGAAAGAGTTAACTATCTTAGGTCTCCAAACGGTTGTATGAGCAACATGCAAAAAACATCCACAGATCTCCAGTTAATGTGACATTTAGGGTGAACTCTTAAAAATCTTTCAAAGATTCAGAAGCGTGAACTCGAAATTGGCAGCGAGTGATTCATTCTCAGAGGCACCATTGAAAGATCAATACAAATTTCTGCAGTCTGACTACTACCAAAAATTGCGTAAAGCCAGCCAATCAATTGGAGATTGTGAGAAAACTCCTATTATTTTCTGTGCATTACGCATCACAGCCATACCCTCGACTCCTCAGGCTGCTGGTTCACCATTTCTCCATAATGAAAATCTGATCTAATAGGAGACATTATAAAGCTCACGGGCTCCCGCTGCGAGTTGGCTTGTTTCATTTGGATGATACTTAAACTCTCGCTTAATAAGAAAGGGGGAGATAGGTCCTCAACAGGAGACCAGCTGCAGTGGTGGAGGGGTTTATTAATCAAACTGTGGAAGTTCATATCGCTGCGATAAAGCCAGTTTCTCTCGCTCTCGCTCTCTCGCCCTTAGCTAGTTAGATATCAGTTTTGAGTGGTAACTAAAGAAATTAAGTTGTTATTGAGCCCTACACACACTCGTCCAATTCTCCTCACAATGATGTTAAAGTATCGAGAGGGGGTTCTGGGATGGAAGACGTACCATGTGCCGTATTTGCACAAATTAAAGCAGCCGTTATCTCATGGAAACAGAAGCGGAGCGCTGGACTGTTCTGTCATTCTTGAAATGGGTTTGAGCGGAGATTCAGTCTCTTGGGTCTAACACGGGACTGTCCTCCGATTATTCATCGTTCCACAGCCAGGTATCAAACTTGATGTTTAATTTTCATCTAGAAAAAGTGAGTAAATAGGATTTGTGGAATGTTCAAGATTTATGGAGGAATATATAAGAAGAGGTTGTTGCTATAAATTCCTGCAGAGATTTGTGCTTAGTTCGAAAGCTACACATTCACTTTTATACTGTAAGATATTATTTCCATATGTTTTACTAAGTACATCAAACTGGAAATGATGTCGAGAGAGATTGTATGGCAGATGTGTATGGGAACTGGAGAAAAAGATGCAAATGAGAGATAAGAATTGAAAATGAAAATAAATAATTAACACAATAAAGATAGATGTGGCACCATTAAAGCATCTGAAGAGATTAAATCATAAGGGGGTCATGGGTGCCCATATTGTTTTTTATACAAAACATATCTGATGTGCCGAATTATCCCAACAAACCATCTAAAAGACTTTCATCTAGCTCTCAACCGTTACTCTCTCATCCCACAAGCATCCAGTGGTTTGTTTTTCTGACTCGCTGTGAATGAAGTAAAGGCGATACCTGTCAGCGCTGCTGTTTAACACATCACTGTGAGTGGCAATGAAGCATCAAATCCAAAGACTTCATTCTGTCTGATGAGTTTTCAAGGACATTTCTTTTGAAGGTTTGAAATTGTGTATTTGTAGTCATAACTGTATGGAAAACTGAAAGACAAAAGCACAAAAAAGTTGGACAAGGGAGGTACAAGTCCAAAATATGTAATTGCCAAGGTACACGTATACATAGGTAAATATATTATGCAAAAACTCTTTTGCTGTATCCTTTGGAAATTGTATCCTGGAAATGTAATAGTATTATAGTGTTAAATTAAAGTACCGCGCAGTATTACCGTCACCGCAATGTACCTTTATAGTACTAGACAACATTAATAAATGTATACCTGTGGATGCATTCAGATTATGCATGTGTCTTTGCGGTAGTTTGTGTATGTTATGGGCAGTTTTCAGTCTTTTGTGCTCCATAAATCAGCAAGCTGTAATGACAACAGCCAAAGCAAACAAGAGCAATACTGCAGCTGGCCATAGCAAGAGAGAGAGGAGAGAGCAGCTGTCAGGCTCGGCATCGTGCACCTGTCACACGGGAAGTCAGGGCCTGCCACTATTTCCTGGATACGCCTCCTCAGTCAAACACTTCTGCTGTTTTCTCAGAGGAAATATAGAGGAGAGAGAGCGAGACAGAGAATTTAGTCTGAGAAAAAGAGGAACAGGGCGAGTTAGATGTCTTTATATACAGTATGTGTATATATAAGCATGCAACTTGCAACCCATTTTAAACTACATTAACCTACAATAGAATATAAAACATACATAAGTCTAACATTTTTACCCACTGATATTTGCATTTTTTTCTTATCTGGCATTTTGGCCCAAGCCCTCGTGCACAGCTTACTACAAAAATGTTTGTAATTCTGAACAGACCCTAATAACGATTTTTATCCAAGCGACCCAATGTGCATTCAAGCTAGTATGACCTTTTGCGCTGCTAACGCAATGCTCGACAAACTTAGCTACAGGAAAGGTAAATGACGTGGACCTGTGGAGATCCACGTAGCCATCAGAACAGGTAACCGTCACCTGTGTGACAGGAAGTGACATCACTGCTAGCACAGTAACAGATGGTAAGCACGGTGTTATAGCTTCATGTTTTTCTTCCAGTCATCTGAGCAATGGATCTGTGTGTGTGTGTGTGTTTGGCACGCGTCCTCTTTGTTTGTTAGGATTGTCAAGGCGGGTCCTCCGGAGGGCTCCTGTGTCTAATTCCCCAGCCGCCCCTCACGCTGCCTGTATGCAATTAACAGAGTAATTAAAAGCTTGATGAGCTAATTGGTGTTGGGTGAAGCTGCAGGTGTTTTGATTGGGGAGCTTGTTTGTGGAAGTGTGGAGAGCAAACAGATTTTTGTCATTGATCGCTTTGGCTCTTTACCCCCACTAATAAAGTAATACAGGAGTTTAGGGTAAGAGAAGATGGAACAACTGTTCATCAGCTTCGGCGGGGAAAACCGTAATCACTCTGTAACTATGGCTGAAGGATTAGCAGGTGGATGGACATGATAGATGGATAGATTGACAGAAAGAAAGAAAGACAGACAGACAGGATGGATATACAGACGGATAGATGGATGGATGGATAGAAAGACAGACAAACAGACACAATAGACAGACAGACAGACAGATAGATAGACAGATAGATAGACTGGATGGACAGATGGATGGATGGATGGATGGATATAGACAGACAGACAGACAGACAGACATGATCGACAGACAGACACAATAGATAGACATGGTGGATAGATTGGCAGACAGACAGACAGACAGATAGATAAACACAAAAGACACAATAGACAGACAGACATGATAGATGGATGATGGATAGATAGATAGACACGACAGACAGACAAATAAACACCATAGACTGACAGACAGACATGATAGATAGATAGATAGATAGATAGATAGATAGATAGATAGATAGATAGATAGATAGATAGATAGATAGATAGATAGATAGATAGATAGATAGATAGATAGATAGATAGATAGATAGATAGACTGGATGGATAGATATAGACAGACAGACAGATAGACATGAACGACAGACAGACACAAAAGATAGATATGGTGGATAGATTGGCAGACAGACAGACAGATAGATAAACACAAAAGACACAATAGACAGACAGACATGATAGATGGATGACGGATAGATAGATAGATAGACACGACAGACAGACAAATAAACACCATAGACTGACAGACAGACAGACAGACAGACATGATAGATAGATAGATAGATAGATAGATAGATAGATAGATAGATAGATAGATAGATAGATAGATAGATAGATAGATAGATAGATAGATAGATAGATTGGATGGAAAGATGGATAGATATAGACAGACGGACAGACAGACATGATCGACAGACAGACACAATAGATAGACATGATGAATAGATAGGCAAACAGACAGACAGACAGATAAACACAAAAGACACAATAGACAGACAGACATGATAGATGGATGATGGATAGATGGATAGACACGACAGACAGACAAATAAACACCATAGACTGACAGACAGACAGACATGATAGATAGATAGATAGATAGATAGATAGATAGATAGATAGATAGATAGATAGATAGATAGATAGATAGATAGATAGATAGATAGATAGATAGATAGATAGATTGGATGGAAAGATGGATAGATATAGACAGACAGACAGATAGACATGAACGACAGACAGACACAATAGATAGACATGATGGATAGATAGGCAGACAGACAGACAGATAGATAAACACAAAAGACACAATAGACAGACAGACATGATAGATGGATGATGGATAGATAGATAGACACGACAGACAGACAAATAAACACCATAGACTGACAGACAGACATGATAGATAGATAGATAGATAGATAGATAGATAGATAGATAGATAGATAGATAGATAGATAGATAGATAGATAGATAGATAGATAGATAGATAGATAGATAGATAGATAGATAGATAGATAGACTGGATGGATAGATATAGACAGACAGACAGATAGACATGAACGACAGACAGACACAAAAGATAGATATGGTGGATAGATTGGCAGACAGACAGACAGATAGATAAACACAAAAGACACAATAGACAGACAGACATGATAGATGGATGACGGATAGATAGATAGATAGACACGACAGACAGACAAATAAACACCATAGACTGACAGACAGACAGACAGACAGACAGACATGATAGATAGATAGATAGATAGATAGATAGATAGATAGATAGATAGATAGATAGATAGATAGATAGATAGATAGATAGATAGATAGATAGATAGATAGATAGATAGATAGATAGATAGATTGGATGGAAAGATGGATAGATATAGACAGACAGACAGATAGACATGAACGACAGACAGACACAATAGATAGACATGATGGATAGATAGGCAGACAGACAGACAGATAGATAAACACAAAAGACACAATAGACAGACAGACATGATAGATGGATGATGGATAGATAGATAGACACGACAGACAGACAAATAAACACCATAGACTGACAGACAGACAGACATGATAGATAGATAGATAGATAGATAGATAGATAGATAGATAGATAGATAGATAGATAGATAGATAGATAGATAGATAGATAGATAGATAGATAGATAGATAGATAGATTGGATGGAAAGATGGATAGATATAGACAGACAGACAGATAGACATGAACGACAGACAGACACAATAGATAGACATGATGGATAGATAGGCAGACAGACAGACAGATAGATAAACACAAAAGACACAATAGACAGACAGACATGATAGATGGATGATGGATAGATAGATAGACACGACAGACAGACAAATAAACACCATAGACTGACAGACAGACATGATAGATAGATAGATAGATAGATAGATAGATAGATAGATAGATAGATAGATAGATAGATAGATAGATAGATAGATAGATAGATAGATAGATAGATAGATAGATAGATAGACTGGATGGATAGATATAGACAGACAGACAGATAGACATGAACGACAGACAGACACAAAAGATAGATATGGTGGATAGATTGGCAGACAGACAGACAGATAGATAAACACAAAAGACACAATAGACAGACAGACATGATAGATGGATGACGGATAGATAGATAGATAGACACAACAGACAGACAAATAAACACCATAGACTGACAGACAGACAGACAGACAGACATGATAGATAGATAGATAGATAGATAGATAGATAGATAGATAGATAGATAGATAGATAGATAGATAGATAGATAGATAGATAGATAGATAGATAGATAGATTGGATGGAAAGATGGATAGATATAGACAGACAGACAGATAGACATGAACGACAGACAGACACAATAGATAGACATGATGGATAGATAGGCAGACAGACAGACAGATAGATAAACACAAAAGACACAATAGACAGACAGACATGATAGATGGATGATGGATAGATAGATAGACACGACAGACAGACAAATAAACACCATAGACTGACAGACAGACAGACATGATAGATAGATAGATAGATAGATAGATAGATAGATAGATAGATAGATAGATAGATAGATAGATAGATAGATAGATAGATAGATAGATAGATAGATAGATAGATAGATAGATAGATAGATAGATAGATTGGATGGAAAGATGGATAGATATAGACAGACAGACAGATAGACATGAACGACAGACAGACACAATAGATAGACATGATGGATAGATAGGCAGACAGACAGACAGATAGATAAACACAAAAGACACAATAGACAGACAGACATGATAGATGGATGATGGATAGATAGATAGACACGACAGACAGACAAATAAACACCATAGACTGACAGACAGACATGATAGATGGATGGATGGATGGATGGATGGATGGACACGATAGATGGACACGATAGATAGACACGATAGATAGACACGATAGATAGACACGATAGATAGATATGCAGACAGACACGATAGATAAATAGATGGATGGATGGACAGACAGAGATGATAGACAGACAGAGACAATAGACAGACAGAGAGAGAGGATAGACAGATATGATGTCCATCCACAATAGACATACATGATAGATACATGTAGATATATGGATAGACAGACAGACAGGCAGGATGGATAGACGGACAGACAGACAGACAGACAGACAGACAGATGGATAGAAAGACAGGCAGGCAGGCAGGCAGACAGACAGACAGACAGTGAGACAGACAAACAGACAGACAGATAGATAGATAAATAGACAGACAGTCAGACAAACAGGATGGATAGACGGACGGATAGATGGATGGATGGATAGACAGACAGTGAGACAGACAAACAGATAGATAGACAGACAAAATAAATAGATAGACAGATGGATGGATGGATAGATAGATAGATAGGATCGGCACAGACAGACACGAACTCCTATTGACGGATGAATAGATAGACACAATGAATAGATAGACATGATGGATAGGCATACAGACAGACAGACAGGATATATAGACAGACAGACAGACAGATAGATAGATAGATATATACAATAGACACAGTAGACAGACAGAGAGGATAGACAGACAGGCAGACACAATAGATAGACAGACATGATAGATACCTGTAGACAGATAAACAGACAGATTTATGCATCGTGCAGAAAACACAATATAAATGCATACAGTCTTTTCTCCCTTCCTTCTTTAGTCTTTTCTTTTTCTTGGGCGTCCTAGCTTTCCCCTGTTGTTCTCTCTTTAGCTGACAGATGTGTTGGTGACGGCTGTATGCCTGCGGTGCTCCTGGTCCCCAGGTGTTCGAGCTCTGTGTGTGTGTGTATATGACAGTTATTGATGTTCAGGTGTGTGAGCTCAGAACAGGGACACACAGTAAACACAACCACAAACTTAACCGTTAATGCAGGCAACTCAAAAGAACAAAAAAAACAAACAAACGCAACACGTTTGCAGCAGGGCGGAGGGACACAGCCCAGTGTTTCTCGATGTGAAGGGTGGAGGTCTTAAACTACGAAACCCTCAGAGTTCTGCACTAACATACGAACCTAAACATATAGCATGTGATTTTGCGAATCTGTGGCCGTAGCTTAGCATCTGCAGCCTGCCTGGTGCCCATCGCTGTCCTAACACACTCCAGATGGCCCGAGCTGGGGAGTTGTTCTTGGCACGTCCCGGATCGGCTGAATGTCACAAATACTTTCCTTTATTTAGGAATGGCCCGGGCCGAGCGGCCGAAAGAGAGCGAGAGGGAGAGTGTATGGCCCAGCTTAGTAACATCTGGATTTTATTAGCAGAAATATGAAAAGGAAGTTTTTTCTCACTCGCCTTTTGGGGAAGCGCCATGCTGTCATGCTGAAAAGACCAGGTAGCTTGTTTTGGGTACTGGCGTATGTGGGTGTTCCCCACAAGGTTCTTAACTAACATAACCAGCAAGACTTCCTTGGCATCACACGATCTGCTACGAGACATATTTCTTTAACTAATCGATTAAAGAGAGCGGTCTCTGTATTAACTACCATTTATGGATCAATAGATAAAGACTGAGACAAAGTTTCTTTGACTGGAATGTTGTACCAAACCAACAAGGACACTGAGCCAGAAACAACATATGAAAGGATCTGTGATTTTATATTCATAAAGTGTTATGGTCCAGATAAAAATCTCTTACCCAAGAGAACCGACTGAGACTCATATGTCTGCTTCCCATAACCAGATGGAGATGAGGAACTCGTAGGAGCTGTGACGAGAGAAAACGTTTACACTATTTGATGTGCTCTGTAACCGTACTGCGGTTTAACATGCAATATTTTTGGTGACCTCCAGCATTCTTTCCCACACAAACATACATGCGTCTGACCGTCATTCACACTGACACACATACATGTACAGGGTCTCACGGGTCCAGCTATTTAGCTCGTGATTAAACAGGCATCTTAATGTTTGTTTTCTCAAAACATATTTGTTCAGCTGAACATGCATGCGTAGTATCACACAGTGTTTATATATGTGTGCGTGTGTTTTTACTGTACTGTAAATCCATGAATTGAACATCAATTTGAGATAAGGTCTTTTCCCACCCTCATATACTTTAACAAGTGACGGATTACATAAAGTCCACATAGGTAATGACTATAAATCAGACAATTGAGACTTGACTTACAATGGGGGTTTTGCGCAACAAACTAAGTAAAAAACAGGTCAAATCCCTTCTGGTCTTTTTGTGTGTGCTTCATCCATGTTTTACTCAAGATGCCTTCAATGAAGCTACCAAAGATAAGCACAAGTAAAATCCACGCAAATATAGATTATTATTTTAAAATGGTACTATTTTTCTACTTTTCACTGATATTTGGATACTAAAACAGAATAAATGCAACGATCTAGCTAGCATACCCGTTTTCCGGTTTGATGAGCGGAAAAAATCCCATTGATTGTTTAAAGCTTATAAGATGACAATACTATACTCTAATAAACGTAAAACTGTAGCAAAACATAAATAATAGGGCTGTCAAAAGATTAATCGCATACAAAATAAAAGTTTGTTTTGCATATTATAATTGTGTGTAATTATTATGTATAAATGTATACATATACATATACATAATAAATTAAATTTATTATTGTATAAATTTTACATAATTAATTTTTTTTATATATAATATGAAATATATTAAAATATAAATAAATATAAATATGTCATGTAAATGTTTCTTAAATACATATGCAAGTGTGTATTTATATATACAAAATAATTACACACAGTGCACACACATATATTATGCAAAAACAAACTTTTATTTTGTATGTGATTAATCGCGATTAATCTTTTGACAGCCCTAAAAATAATAGTTTTTTTAAGAAGCATTTTTTAGCGATGTTTCGATCTATACGGTATTTTATTGTTTTCTAAACAGTGACAATAAAGATCTATTCTTTAATTTTCAGTATTGAATTGCATTCATTAGATAGTATTAAGCACTGCAGACAACATTTCTTTAAGAACATTATGACCGTGGGTTCACACCAGCCACGTTTGAGGCGTCAAATTCGCGTCTACCGCGTCTAGTTTGCCGCTTGAACATTTTGAGTTTACTTGCTTTATTTGCGCGTCATTTCCGCTCGCTTCCTGTATACAAGTCACTACTAGAGCAAGCTCCTGATTGGTTAACGCGGCACGTTTATCCGCCAAAGTTCACATTTTTAAACTCGCGGTTTGCCGCAGCAACACTCAATTCGCGCAATTCTCGCAAACTGGACGCGCGAATGAGGCGGAAACATGTCTACCGCGCTAAATGCCTCATTCGCGCCACGAGACCTCCAGACGCGTTTCAACGTGTCTTCACATTGACTTAAAGGTATATCGGAGGATTTTCTTGAATTTTAGAAAAGAACCGCCTTCTCCACTTTTTTAAAAATGCAACTGCGCAACACTCCTGACTGACAACTACGAGGACCAATAGTTTTGATGATCCAACCGGAAAAAGGAAATCTTCCGCAATACCTTTAACGTTGAAATCACTCGCGCTTGACGCCTCTACTGCGGCTGGTGTGAACGCAGCATTACACTGCAATCAGTTGCAATGCATTCTGGGATAGCTGCAATTTATATACGTGATGTCAGAGATTCTTGCCAAAATAAGGTATCTTAAACACTTTTCACACAGTACATTGATCCCAGGAGGTTGCTATAAAATTTCCATTGGTGTGAACGCAAACACATCCCAGGATTGATCCCAGAATGGGGACCCAGTAACATTCCTGGGATTACTCCCGGAACATGTCCTGTGTGAACAAAAGCCGAGACCAATGCCATGAGGGGTGTGTCGTAGTGATGACGCATGTGTCATTGCATTGACATGCAACTCTTTGACCGGAGATTTTAAAGATCAACTTTTGCGACGAAAGAATGAAGCAGAGATCAGGGAGCTTTCCACGCTAAAGTTAGGATCGTTGGCCATCTTAAAAAAATAAATAAATACGCAACGCGCTAATTTATGATCAAATCATAAAAACGCATGAGTGTGGTTAATCTCGAGAGAAATCGCCATTAATAAGCAAACTTAAAATACTGCCTAAAATATTACACAAAGTGCACAATTACAATAACATAACACGTCACCTGTTGAGGTCGCATGTCTCTACGGGATCTTTACAGGATTTGTGAATGAAACCACAGTGTGAATAAAATGATCCCAGGAGAAATTCCTGGACATATTATTCATATATTTTCCAGAATCTCTGTGTGAAAAGGGCTTTGAAGGCACCTAAATAACACTTTGAGTAGAGTTCACAAGTTTAACACTTACAATAATACACTATTTACGAACACTCCTACAAAGACCACTTGGGTTTGATGACAGTCTCGTGTCCATCTCGCTCAGATCCAAGCCTCGTTTTGATGTTTGATGATTCGGGCGATGATGAGCAGAGCTGGGGAAAGGGATTGCGGATGGACGGGTCATGAAGTGCCGTCGAGGGCTGTAATCCTGCTGTTTTGATGAGAGGCCTGTGTTTGTGTGGACTTGGCAGCGCCCTGATGGAGAGCAGATGTGAGGAGGCAGGCGGTCGGGCACAGAGCCAGAGCAGCTGGGAGAAATTAAAAACAACAGCATTCCTAGAGACTGGGGGAATTACAGTGAAGGAGGGGGGAGATGATGCAGGGACAGTGAAATAAAACCATGTGATGAGAGAGAGGCTTTGCATTTTGTCTCACTTCACACACGTTTACCTTGTTACCTGTCAATATTGTATGCATTAAATATTTGTAAAAATACTGCTTTCGATTTATGAATTATTTTTACCGTGAGAAAATCTTCCAAGGAAAGATTGAGCAAAATAAACCACACATCTCATAAACGGTCTAGATCACAGAAAGGCTTGTCATTATATGACGAATACTTGTGTGTTTGGATCTTTCAGCGAAAGCAAATGTCTGATCTCCGCACGCTCCAAAAAAAGCTGTGGAATTACAAACTGGAGCGTTTCTGCGGTGCACGTTTTTTTCCAATCTGATTATAGCGCTCGACAGCAGATGGGCCAGGTTAGTTTTAGCATGCAGACATCAAGCACGCGGTTCGAAGCGAGAGGCTGCTTCATTACGGGGAAAGAGCATTAAACATCCCGTCACACATCTGCAGGAGATCTGCTCATAACACACTGAATCTATCTGCCTTATTGATCTCTCAGCACGACTCCTCTGTCTGATAGAGATATGATGTGATTGACGAGTCCGTGAGTGGGTTTTTGAAACGAAAATGAACATTTATTGCTCAGCGGTTGGTCTTTCGTCGCTCTGGAGAATCAATGGAGTTGTTTCAATCAAGCATCGACGATGTCTCGGATGTTCCTGCTAAAATACCTTCAAATGAGACACTACGAGAGTACAGACCTATTAAACAGACATGAATGTGATAGCTCAGTCGTTTTGGCTTTACTTTAAAATAAAATCTCTAATGTTAATTATTTAAGAACTGTTTGACGTTATGCAATAAACTACTTTTAGTTATTTCCTAATCAATGCTGTTTTGGACAAATGCACGAGATGGGTCAATATATTTGTGGGCAGATGTACAAGCCAGATTCTCTGGCTTTGAGGAGAAAGAGAAAGAGTCTTATGTGAGGTTAGCCATGTTTCACATGTTATGCCACAACTTCTCCTGGACATTATGGAAGCACAGATGGACATGGTAGGAGTAATACATTGACTCTCTAATCTATTAAAGTGTGTGTCCATCCTTAACATTGGTGAAAGGGACAGACGTGACTTTCTCCAGCTTGTGTTGTCTCTTTCCCAGCACCTTCCCTGAACTCACTCCAGTCCGGTCATGGCAACTCCCAGAATCCCTTGAGCGAGCGAGCGAGTGAGAGGCTCCCTAAAGAGCAAATTAAAAGTAGTGATTATGGTCTGTTTTTCTGTCAGAAGTCAGATTTGGACATTTTAAACCAGCAGTCTTGGGAGGAAATGGATGAAAAACATGTTGTATATTCAATGCAAAAAATGATCTTCAAGAAAAAAATACTTAGTATTTTTGTCTTTTTTTCAGCAAAAACATCCAAAAATTCTTAAATTAAGATGCTTTTTCTTGATGAGCAAAACGACCCAAGATAATAAGTCTAGTTTTTAGACCGAAAATATCAAATCCAAGTGATCTTGTGCATAAAACAAGCAAAAAACAAAACAATCTGCCAATAGGGCAAGCAAAAAAATCTTGACATTTTTTCTAAAACACTAAATTCAAGAAAAAATCAAGAAAAATTAGCTTATACCCCATTGGCAGATTTTTTTGCTTGTTTTATGCACAAAATCACTGGTCTAAAAACTAGACTTATTATCTTGGGTCATTTTGCTTGTCAAGAAAAAGCACCTTAATTTAAGAATTTTTTGATATTTTTACTGAAAACAAGACAAAAACACTTAGAAATTTTTTTCTTGAAAATAATTTTTTTGCAGTGTGATGATCTTTCAATTTGCTATTTAATATCAGTGAAGGGCAATGCTAACTTTTTAATGGATTACCAGCAAAAGTCTGATACTCCAGTATAGCTCAGTGGTACAGGACTTTGTTAGCAACAAAATATAATGGGTTTAAACCCAGTGGCGGCTCGTGACTGCTTATCCGAGGGGCGCAAATTCAAAATATGTGTTTGTTGCGTCATGTGAACCATGTGCATCATGTGTTTAGTCAAACTAAGTGCCTGCTGCACACGCGTCAAAACTGTTTACGATGAAAGAGACGCTCACATTCACAAAATACACGCAAGACACTCCCTTAACAGTAAACTCATGAGATTACGCATGAGATTATGCGAGTATCTGGCAAACGCAAGCGTATCTTAGGCACTTAGTTTAACAAGACACATAGGATCTCTCAACGCACAGAACACACATTTTAAAATAAGGAACCACACACATGACAGGCTACATACTGTACATGTTGTGACGAACTTCGCATCGAGCGTCCTCGAAAAAAGAAGTCACCGGCCGCCACTGTTCAAACCTACATACATGATAAAAAATATGCATACCTTGTAATGCGCTGTAGAGTCTGCCAAATGCGTAAAAATGTAAAATGTACTAAAAATCAGCCTGGCATGACTATTTTGGGAGATTGATATCAGCTAATGCCTGTGTCAGATAAAACAGACCTGACAGTTTGTGACAGTATGCTGACAGATTTGTAAACCAATAACGCCTATGGGTATTTTTAGTTTTTTAAATACTTTAGGTGAACAAAAAAACTGAAGTTAGGACTAAACTAGTGGATAGCCTCGAAGCTTACAGACACTGACTGAATGGCTCAAAACTTCAAGTTTGATTTCTTGGGGTCTTGTTGACGTGATGCTGGTTGACCTGGGTTTGTTTAATGGTCCCTTTGAGTCCACAGCTGCTGAGGTGAGTGACAGATGGACGGTCAGGGCGTTCGGCGAGATCTCGTTCTACCTGTCTACATTTGGCAATGACAGGGAGAGCAATGCATGGAGCGGTGCAGTGTTAACCCCACAGAGCAGGCCAGGCCTATTTTCGTCGCTGTGGCATTAGTCCTAATGCCTTGTTATGTTTATTGCTCCAGGGGCCCAAACAGTTGATATTTAATGAATTTAGAGTGAATTTTTTTTCTATACATGTACTCGTTGCACTGTTTTGTATTGTTTTGCTATTGTTAATGCTCAGAAAATGTTTAAAGTCACTCTGCACTTATCGTTCTTAGCATCCTTTTTAACATTTAGAGTCCTTAATTTTGCTGATACAAAGGATCTCACTTTTTTCAATTATCTCAATTTTTTAAAATGTACTCATCATCTTCTCATTTTAATCTGCTTTGACTTTTTTCTTTGAGGAAAACTAAAGCCTGGTTTACAGACCTTACATTAAGTCAGAAGTGAGCCTTAGTTAAGTTAGGACATCTCAGAAAAAACATTACCAGCAGTGTGCATCTTGAGACAAAACTGGCACTGATATATTTTAAAATATGTTAGGGTAAGTTATTTTTACTTAAGACAGCTCAAACATGCATTTAGTCTGGGACTATACTTAAGCCATGTCTGTCAGACCAGCCTAATAGGGCATACACCAAACGCACCACTGGGCGATGCAAATTATGTGAATTGGGCAGCGCGATTGCCGCAAAAACGAGCGCTATTCACCTTAAAGCTCACGTAACACACGCTGTTTCTGCATTTCTGATGTTAATCTGGAGTACCTATAGAGTAGTATGACATCCTTTATATCTCTGACGAGTCTTTAGTTTAATCAGATTTATAAAAGAAAGATTAGCTTTACCGAATCTTTCCGATAACGTACGAAAAAATGAAGAAGGAGGAGTTACTACCGCAGGAGGAGCGAGTACGAGTCATGCAACACTATACAACACTGTTTTAACTTATGATTCACTACATGTTCGTGTCATTTATATAATATACACGCGCCTATTTCCAACATAAGACAGAAGTCTTACTTACCACGTGTAACTCGTCATGACCCGGTTCTAAAAATCCACAGCATCAAACACACACGCAAAACTCCGCTGCTAATCCGGATAATAAACTATATCCTTTGTTTCCATAAGGCTGGATGTCTTCTCCTTACATCCAAAAACACACTTCTTGTTGTGCCATTGTTGACTTTTGAAATTAAACAAAGCTGAGTGGCGTGATAAGCTGTTAGCAAGCTTTATCGTCTCCCGCTGACTGACGGTTGGGCGGGGTTTTCCGGGGGAAGTTTTCCGGCGGAAGCCCATATAAAGAAGTGATTACGAAGCGAAAACCCCTGAAACGTCAGTTAGAACTGTAATCGAAAAAAACTAGCCGAAACTTGTACGAACCCTGGCGAAGTGCATTCGGCACAGAAATACTCTGAAACACGCCCAACTGCTGTTTTGACACTTTGCCTAAGTTTAGCATGAGGAAACAACTCTATAACTGTGTTAATAAGTCAGAATGCTTGAAATACCATTAAACCCCCCCCCCTTTAAACGCGTCTTTGCGCAACTTGATAATATTCAACTGAATCAAAAATTAGCATGACACCGTTAAATCCTGCGAGCTAAGAGCAACTCCGTCACACAGCGTCTCTATATGGTCCCCAAACAATGTTTTGTCGCAAAAATACATGCAAGATTTGGAACGGGAAATGACAACAAGTAAAACACGTCTTTGAAAATGGACGCGTTTCAAGTTATTTGCACAATGAAAACTCCCGAAAAGGAAAAAACTAAAGGTACATTCACATTATAAGCGACTTTGTCGCTGTGTGTCGCTCGTTTCTTTCAAAAGAGGGGTTTTTAATCTTTTTGATCTGGTTTTCAACTTTGTCGCACGACTGGACACGCCCCATCCAGTTGTCAACGGTCACTGTCACTTGTGTCGCCAAGCTTTCATTGAAATCAATGAGATCACATCGCTCTGCTACTGCTAGTCGCTGCTAGTCTGAATGCAGATTAAGAATATGGGTGAAAGAATTAATCAGCATATGGGTACCTCAACCCATGCCTTGCTCTGATTGGCTGTAGCTCATTGCAACACGTGACATCACAGGATGTCGACTCAAGATATTTATCATGCTAGATATTTGTCTGGCGTTGGCAAGGCGTCAGTGGCTCGTCACCAAGCATCTTTGATGCATCGTTGACTAGTTCACACATAAAGTTTGGCAAGCGCTGATTTGCCCCCGATCACAGCCCGACTTGTTGGTGAGCTCAATGTCGAAATCTGGCTTAAAATCCTGTAGTGTGATCTTGGCGTTAGGTGTGTCATTTTTGCTAATTCTGTGTATTCTAAAGCTAAGACATCTCCTGAAGTTAAGACCGCTAAGAAAACAATGAAAGTTTCGCACTTGTAAATGTGACATTGTTGCGACGTTCATGTGTGTTCATCTAGCACAGTAATTATTTTCCTTTCATTAAAAAACGAGAAATATTGAATCACGATTAGAACACGCTATAAAACCCATTAAAAAACACATCAAAACACCTTCCCATTGTCAAGAGCCACAGCATGTCCCTGTGCTGAAGCATGTCACTCTCTGCAGCTGTCACTTCACTAAGGTCGAGCACCAATTATCTGGCTGTTAGTAGTTTGGCTGTGACCCTGTACGTTTAGTTATTTTTGCACATGACATCTCGGCCGGGTGGGGGCTTTATCCGAACATGGCCTGGGCTGGTGCCCTGCACACGGTCCGGGTGTTTCGGGAGGTCTATCTGACTGAAGGTGACAGTGGAGAGACATGCAGGCAATCTACAGCAGAGACAACAGGCGCCTGCTGCTAAACACATACTTCACACACAACAGTAACACATGCATATGTACCATGGTATTACTGTGTTTTTGAAAATATCCAATGGTAACACAATACAGTATAGTTTTAGATATATAAACTGGAAATATTTTTTGGACATGTACTATGGTAATACCATATTTACCTTGGTATTTATTGAAGTACCCTATATGGCAAAAACATGGCAATATCATGGTACCAAATATATTAAAGTATCAACATATCATCATCTCATCACTTTGGTGCACTGTACATTGTCACATACAGGTGAGTTATGGGGCGGCAGTGGCTCAATGGTTAATGTAGGTTGTCTACAAATCGGAAGGTTGGTGGTTCAATCCCAGTTCCACCTGACCAAGTGTCGAGGTGTCCTTGAGCAAGACACCTAACCCCAGCTGCTCCCGACGAGCTGGATGGCGCCTTGACACCGCGGTGGGAGTGAATGGGTGAATGTGAGGCAAATTGTAAAGCACTTGGGATGGCCAATGGTCTATAAAAGTGCTTTATAAATGCAGTCCATTTACCATTTATGAACATATACACTGTACGCGGCAATCGGCAGAATCGCCACGCGGCTACAGCCTTTTTTGTGTAGTGGAAGGTTTTGTGCAGCATTTAGTGCAAATACATTTATCTTCAACGGCGCCTGTCGTGAAGAGCCATGTTCGTGGAAGGAGCAGTGTTTTGGGTGCAGGAGCAAAGCGTGCGGACCAACTCCACCCCTGTAACCGCCCCCGTTTTGGCGCTTTTTGCACATCTCCTATTCAAAATTAACTAGACACTCGCAGCTGCCGCGCACCGTGTGAAACGCACATTACACATGAACAAATGGAGAGATAATCATAATAATATGTTTCATTACATCGATCAGGACTCACTGTAATAAATAAGCTTCTGTGTTGTGACATCTTAAACTTACTTCTTGAAGACAGAAGCAGGTTGAGCACAGCATCTGTGAGCTGTCACCAATGATGTTGTGTTGGCTGTGACAGACACATACACAAAATACTAAGCTGTGGAAACATACAGTATGTACTATATGTAGGTGTATATCACCTACACTGATACTTTTTGAAATTTAATAGTTTAATACCTTTGGCACAATTTCACAACAAACCCAGGTCAACCAACAGTGTACGATTGGGGAGGGGCTACCCCTTTTGATTGACAAAGGATGTTTATGTGAAATCTCTTATTTATCTCTGCGACAGATTTTTGGTGGGAATTGCACACCTTGACACTAAATGTTGGCAGAACAGTAGCAAACGGCACACAACCATGTCAAGGTGCTCACAGCACAAAGGCTTTACCACATGACAAGCGGACGAGAGTGAGAACAGGCTTGCCATGTTTGGTCCCGTAGCGAGGCGGAGACGAAGGTTTGTGTTAACGCTGCCTTGTTGAAGTGTCCAACCCGTGATGGACAGCAGCAGATCCAGCTGCACATGTCACCGGCTGTCAAGCGGCCATCCGTACGGCGGACATGAGCGGACAACAGGCGGGCGAAAAGGTTTGAGGGCGCTGATGGGGGGGGTCCCGTCAGTAGCAGCTGAGTGAGAGAACAGGTGTGACTGGATGTTTTCAACAGCAGTGACATTTACCCTCTACTTCGCTTTGCCAAAGCCACACTTTATCTCTATCAGTGAGATTTACTGCTATGAAATATTATAAGTCTGTCTGAACGCTTTGCTAAAGGGAAACTGCTGGGAAAGAATGTCACGCGTATGATCCTGCGCAGCGAACAAGACACAACATATGCGCCAAACATGATACGGTTCGAACGAGTGCCGGAGATATCCGACATCAAGAATATAACTGTGTTTGGGTTAAAGCTGTGGTGTAGTGGTGCTAAAATGAGCTATGGGTTTTTGTGCAGCTCAATCGGTAGAGCATTGCGTAAGCAGTGCAAAAGGTCATGGGTTTGAACACCAGGAAACACTGATAAAATGTATACTCTGTAATGCACTTTAAGTGGCTTTGGACAAAATGCGTAAATGTAAACCTTGGTGCTCATGTTGTCATGTGTTGGTTTATAAACTATTGTTGTGAAAATCTAATTACCTAGAAAAGTAACAAGTAGTATCATTCATGTCCGTAGCGCACATGGTGCGGATTACACAATGAGTATGCTTGAGTAACAGCGATCCCCGTTTCCGGGTTGCATTCACACCAGAGTTGCCGACTTCGGTTCAGATCCGGTGTGGATGCGGCCCAGCATTGTCTGCTGTCTTTTATATGTATATAGTCAAACTGTACAGAAAATGATATACAGGTCATATACAGGCTATGTTGTCTGATCGAACACACTTGCTTGATCTTTGCAGGTAGACCAGCACAGAAGGCTGAAACGATGCCAGATTCACCTGCTGATGTCAAAACCCAGCCCAGGTCGACTCCGCCCACAATGCCACCTCCACCCCCTGCTGTCAGCCAGGCAGCCAATCGTACCGCATCGTTCACGCCCACAACAAGTAAGTGCTCCCATGGTAAAACCACAACTTGCAGAATTCGTAACACCCTGAGGAAATCCAGCTGTGCGACACATTCAGTTCAGTGTAAAGTATGTGTGTGGACAGCATCTGTTGTGGACCCTAAACATACTCGATGCAATTACATGATCACAAATATTTCTAGCTATGCAAACTTGACTTCACGAAGCTTGAAATGCAATGCAAATTCACGCTGCATTCTTGGTGTTGCTAAATTGGGCTCATTCGCATAGATAAACTTCTTCAATGTTAAGATTTCTCTGTCAGGTCAACAGCTGTCATTGCAGAGAAACAGTTAGAAGACAATTAAGTTAGTAAAAGTTGTCAATATGCGTTTAGCTAGTTACTTAAAAAATATACCAAGGGATGTACAGCTACAAAATGTGCCGATACCGATATTCGATTACCTTGGATACCGATAGTTTTGCCTTTACTGCTTGTTTATTATCATGTCAATTTAAATAAAAAAAGTGCAGACCCAATTCAAAATAATCGCACGGTATGAGTCCAGATGCATTTTTTTCTGGCCCTTTTAATTCCCTTTAAACATGTCCGATAGTGGAAAAAGTGGATTTTATCTGCCGATATCGATTATAGACCAATATATCGGTGCATTCCTGATAAAAACACATTTAGATTTATACCTGGCACAGATATTTAAAGGTGATACTTTAGCCCCAAAGAATATAATGGGTTTGTAACAACACTGTGGTGGTACCCTTTCAAGAAGTACACCTTTGTACCCAAAGGGAGCATATTAGTATATCGAAACCACCTATCGGTACCTAAATGGTACATAATAGGATCTTTTAAAAGGGTACCTTCCCAGTGACAGCTATTGTACCCTTTTCTGACCGTGTACAGTACAATGGCACCACATGCTTGCAATGCATTGGTATGCACAGGCATAGTTGTGTTTTTGAACTACGCAAAAGATATTGTTAAGCCACAATAGTCTTTATTAAATTAACAGCAGTCACTGTCACTTATTTTGTTCATATGGCACAGAATGCCCTTGTAACACGATCGAGTGTGTTTGTTAGGTAAAGCCATTGTCTGAGTGTGCGAGTGCTCAGGGTACACAGCGAGAGATTTGTTTACCTCCTGCGGGGGGATTCGTGGGCACCGACGGGCTCGACAGCTCTCACTACCCTATATAGCAATGATGGGCCTTGTTGTTTCACCTGTCGCATGGGTCGTAGCGTAGCCCGCTTGCCACTCTAAAACCAGAACACAAGTGCGGGTGTCACATGGTAAACCCACATGTGTCCAGCTTGGAAGATAAAAAGGGACAAGAAAGACTCGGTGTTCTGCAACATGAAGCCCGGCACACACTCGCACACCCAGCATGCCTGTCGTCCTCAAGGAAAGCTACCCTCCGAAATGTGTTTGCACAAGCACACGTCTTTTGACGTCCAAGAGGATTATGGACCGTAACTCTAAGCCGTCATGTTGTGTCCTCTGGTAAGCTAGTGTTTGTTTATGTGCGACGGTAATGCAAAACAGAGGGCTTGCTCTTATTCGGCCGTTATGAGAAGGAGTAAGGAATGGAGAGATGAGATGGATGGGGCAGCTTGGACTATGAAAGCTGCAAAATTGTACTTTCAGCTGGTAGACATGTGCGCGTCCGGATTTAGACACACACCTGCTGTTGGAATAAAAGTAACCCGGGCCAGGGCGCTATTTTTGGGTCCTCTTTAACACGTTCCTCTTATAGTTGTATCTTAGTGAGTGAGTGGGTGAGCAATAGACCGGGTGGTCGGTATGCATGCATGTCATGAAGAGAGATAGTGAGAGAGTCTGGTTGGCACTTTAAGCGTTTACACAGAAGAGAATGAAACGAGTGGAGACCAGCGCGCTGCGTTACGCTCCTGGTGTTTCCGTCGTTTCCGTGTGTTCGCTTGCTGTCCTCGGGATGCATGTGCCCTCTTCGGTTTCCTGGAGGACGTTTCCCAGGAACGATACAGAGAAAAAGCTCAGGATTGACATAAACAATGCTTGCCCTCTTTCCACAGTGCTGAATGGGAGCAGTCACTCTCCGACGGCGCTCAACGGAGCTCCTTCTACCCCCAACGGCTTCAGCAACGGGCCGGCCACCTCCTCCACCGCCTCCTTGCCCACCCAGCAGCTGCCTCCGGCGTGCGGAGCCCGACAGCTCTGTAAGCTCAAGCGATTTCTCACCACGCTGCAGCAGTTCGGCAACGACATCTCGCCCGAGATCGGGGAGCGTGTCCGCAGTCTGGTGCTCGGGCTGGTGGTGAGTACTTGTTAGCACTCGTTAACTGTTGGCTGTTTGTTTTTATCCATGTCAAAGTCTTCTATCGATTGTTTTTCCAGAACTCAACTCTAACCATCGAGGAGTTTCACTCCAAACTTCAGGAGGCCACAAACTTTCCCCTACGGCCCTTTGTTATTCCATTCCTCAAGGTAGGAACAAATGCACAGACCCAGTTAATATCTGACAGCATTTATGTGAAGGTTTGAAGTTTTAATGTAAAGTTGGGTTTCCTATCGCATATTCAACAAACCTAGACTGCCTGACCCGTGTAACATAACTAATATTATTGTAGATTTAATTGGACGTATTGGTGCTTAACAGTGACCGCAAAATATCCTTATACAAATATAAATAAAACAAACAAACCTGACAGATCTAGTTATTCCTTGAAAGTGCTTACGTGAACATGACTTTGTTTTCAGACCGATTTAAAAAACGGCACCATGGCTCATAATTTCATAACGCTAATTTCCTAATCCATTTGGAGCTTGCGTTTTAAAAAAGCTCTTGCCATTTTTTGTCTGCAACATGCATTAGATGTCCTGCGAAAGGATTCGTGGGTGTGCCGTCTAAAAGCACTGCGGTAGAGTTCTTAAAGTCTCACAGTATCTGTACGAGAAGCTCTTCCTTATGGCGCGCCATATGGGAAGGGGTGGGGGGGCTTTGAGACAGACAGGCAAAGTGACAAACAGAGAGGACAGAACTGGATGTTAGCCAGCATCAACACACACGTGCACACACTTGCTGTGTACTGCGACGACATGCTTTTAACACATAATAATGTGTGTGTATACAATTGAAGTCCAGTCTTTAAAGCCCCCTACAATCACCGTTGTGCCTGGGCTGCACCGATCTTCAGCTCCATATGGCCATCACTCGTGATTCATTAAAACTGGCACGCTTGTGTTTACCCAGAGTGGTGTGGGCCAGAGAAGATTTCCTGGCAGATGTTGGAGTGGGTGCCGTAAGCTACTGCTGTTGTCTTTGGGCTGATCTCTCTCTCTCCATGGCACAGCAGGGCGGCGAAAACAAAAATCGGTACATCAGGATGCTTTTTTCCAAACAATCCCGTGTTAATATCATAATCACCTCACCTAAAGGATTATTAGGAACACTTGTTCAATTTTTCATTAATGCAATGGTGTTATGGTGTGGGGGATATTTTCTTGGCACACTTTAGGCCCCTTAGTCCCAATTGGGCATCGTTTAAATGCCACGACCTACCTGAGCATTGTTTCTGACCATGTCCATCCCTTTATGACCACCATGTACCTTTCCTCTGATGGCTAGTTCCAGTTACAAAGCTCAAATAATTTCAAATTAGTTTCTTGAACATGACAATGAGTTCACTGTACTAAAATGGCCCCCACATTCCCCAGATCTTAACCCAATAGAGCATCTTTGGGATGCGGTGGGAGCTTCGTTCCCTGGATGTGCATCCCACAAATCTCCATCAACTGCAAGATGCCATCCTATCAATATGGGCCAACATTTCTAAAGAATGCTTTCAGCACCTTGTTGAATCAATTCCACATAGAATTAAGGCAGTTCTGAAGGCAAAAGGGGGTCAAAGACAGTATTAGTATGGTGTTCCTAATAACTCTTTAGGTGAGTGTATATACATAATTATTATACACATTTATGTAAACCAAAAGTTTATTCTGCGATCGATTAGTCGCAATTAATCGTTTGCAGCTATAAAGTAAATATAACCACTAAACTATCGGTATCTGCAGATATAGTCTGAATAATCGGCTATTGGTATCAATGGAAACATTTCATATTGGTGCATCTCTAATAAATATTAAAATACAGCCTATGACTTAAACACAAAGTTTATCCTAAGAAATCCTTAAATTCTTTCATTTAATTTAGTTATAATGATATTGGCATTCGTAACACTTTCTACCAGACAGAACAGAATATAAGTGTCCATCCCTAACACTAATGTAAAATAAGAGTGTTTTTGCATCCCAGCAATAATGCCATCCGGTTTACACAAAGTGCAATAACATAAATAAAAGAGAGAGTACTAGTTTACTCTCAAAGTCAGCAAAGGATGCTAAAAGAATGTTCTAGTATCAGAGGAGCCAAAAAACAGACGGCACGGTGTGAGAGATGTGAACCCGGAGACGCACATCCACATGCCTCCAACCCATACTGGTGTTGTGTAACTGGCGAAACAGAGACGGAAATATATCCACTGACTCTGGAACAGGACAGCGAAATGTTTGGTATGGAAAGTTGCCACGGTGTGTGTTAGTGAGATATAGACAAGCCATAACCGCATATCTTATAGTGTGAGTGTTTTATTGAAAGCAGAGCTCGGAGGCACATGGCACCCAGCGCATTGCTCACAGGCGTCTGTCAGGGGCCTGTGGAGTGTTGATACTTCACATCTGTATCACCAGCCAGCTGTGGAGCGTTAAACTGACAGCCAGAGAAAAAAAGAGCACGAGAGGCAGTTCATATGAACATGGTGGGCTGGAGAATGTATCTGTTGTGTGTCATCTTTTTAAAGCCGGTCGACCACGTTCAGTATGTTGTGGTTTGCATGCTAGCGTTTAGCTGAGTTAGACATGTCAGCTAGACCAGCACAAACCAGCCAGTTCGACCTCCTAGACTATTTAACTTCATTAGAAAGGTCAACCAGTTTCAAACCGACAACGTAAACCACCCTGGACCAGGTTAGAAATCCTTGCTGGTGTAAACTGGTTACTCTCTCTCTCTTTCAGGCTAACTTGCCCCTGCTGCAGAGAGAGCTGCTTCACTGTGCTCGGATGGCCAAGCAGACCCCAGCGCAGTATCTGGCCCAGCACGAACAGCTACTACTGGACGCCAATGCCAGCTCACCCCTGGACTCCTCAGAGATCATGCTAGAACTCAACGAGCACGGCAAGAGACGTACGCCGGACAGGTACGTGCTTTTACACGCCTGTCTATTCATGTACCATTTTCATAATATACACCTTCAGTCATAAATATCTACAAAGTCAAGCAAAAGGGAAAAATGCAGACAGCTATGGTAAATGTCAACACAACCTTGCCCAGGGCAATACTTTCTTCTGTCTGGCTTTGAAATGCACACACACACGCACACAGTTAAATGTATTGGGTAAGGTGGTGGATAAGTTAGACCACACAAGAAAAGACTTGGAGGAGGGAAGGTGGAGTTGTGCCAGGTGGTGCCAGCTGTATGTGAAGGACGAACAGAACAAGATGTCCCAAACGTCACACAAAAACAAATCGCTTATAAAACGGTGTCCTGCATCCTCTCATACAAGCAGTGAAGATACTGTGTGTCCTGATCATAAGAGCTACATCAATTTGACACGTATATTTACAGATTTCATAATCACAGTAGCTGGGTATCCATATCTCTGATTTTATGCGCATTTTAGAGTATTGCATAATAAATGTGCAAGTGATGAAAATGCCAAATTTCAAATAAAATTCGCAAAACTGTTTTTACGCATGCTTGAGGTGGTTTTTGATTTATGCAAAAAAAGTAAATGCGAATAATGGGAGATTAAATGGAAACCCATTTGCCGAATAAATTCTGACGTAGCGAACGTTAAACCCACTCATCTAGCTGTTTCCGCTGTCGTTGTCTTTCCCATATATGGGACTCAACGTCTTCCTAATGCCCTTGCTGCTAGTGCCTGCATCAAAAAGTCTGCATTCCTTCTTCTGTGCAAAGAATTTAGTTTGGCAATTACAAACTGCACTGCTAGTAAATTTCTAACTTGCCCAATAGTAACTAAGGCTATGTCCACACGAAGCCGGTGCGTTCCCTATCCGATCATTTTTTTTTCTTGCTCTAAAAAAATAATCCGTAAACACGAAACCACTGAAACCGACTGAAAGCGGTGTAGTATATATGCCAGACCAGTATGGGGCGCTGTAATTCTGCCACAGATATACACTATACACGGAGAAGAAGACTTTGAGCATGCACATAACCAACGTATGGTGTTGTCCATTACCGCTTGTTGGTCACCACAATTGCATAGAAGCAATAGATTTTGCTGTAATAAAGCTAGTAGGCTTTAGTAGCACGAACACAATCACGTAGTCCGCCGTTATTGTTGTTGCTGTTACGTGTGACGCTTCCGACACGTGATGTGATGACGTTTTCGCTTCACAAAATATACGGATTGGCTGTACAGACGAAACCGCAAGGGTGTCGGTTTCAGATTTATCCACTTTAGGACCCGGTTTCAAAAAATAGCGGATTCAGTCTCCCAAAACGCCGGATCCGTGTGGATGAAACGCCAATACGATAACAAATTTATACTTATACAGTGATACGCGTCTCCGTGTGGACAGCCCCTAAATGCAGTACTGTCTCTATTTTCGAAGCGTGCCATGTTTTATTTATTTATTTGGTTATAAGGTTACCAATATCACCGTCATTCGCTCAAACAACTTGATGGAAACGTACCTAATTCGCATTTGTTTGTTTTTCTTTTTTTGCGAATTTGGAAAAGATTCCCAACACGTTTGGATGGAAACCCAGCTATTGATAATGCCTGCAACACCAGAAAGAATACTGTTTGGTATTTAACTCTAAAGATAAAACCGAAATCTGTAAGACAATAACCCCCAAGTAATTTTGCATTTAAAAGACGTCTAATAGCCGTCCAAACACAACTCAGATGTCTAGGCTAAAACAAGACAAAATTTGAGCTGTCTAACGTCTAACATTAACATTACTAGCCTAAAAATAAAATAAATAAAACCAAACACCTTGTAATTACTGTTAGCTTTGCTTACATGATAGAATATCAGGCATCTATTTTGGCAAAAACATGTAACCAAATTCAAGTTTATTTTGACTAGAAGTGGGTTACTCATAGTCGGACTATATCGAGCCTGTAGCTAACATAGACGGTGAAATGACGGCTGTTGCATGCTGGGTACTGATCTCATATTCAAGAAACACTACGAAAACAAGTTGTGGTAATGAACAAGATGTTACTTATCTTGTTTTTAGAGCTTTTAGATTTTAGCTGAAAAACAAGTAACACAAAACCCATTAAAATCTCATTAAGAAGAACTCTTTTTTTTTTTAGTTCGGTGACAGCGACAAATGTAAAAATCAAATACAGAGACTTTTACACATGAAATATTTTATCAAATTTAATTAAAATAAAGAAGCTAACGTTTGCAAATACACTTTATAATTTAGGTCTAGATTAGAAGAAATAGAAAAATTACAAATTTAATTGTAACTGCATTTAGCCAACAGAAAAAATCAATAGAAATGAATGACGGGACTGGAAAAAAAGAAACAAATTTATCTGTTATTTGTTTTTCTTCTGTTTTCTCATTCTCACTGCTTCCTGTTAGTTTGCACGGTAGCTGTCCATATGTCACAGATGTGTCCAGATGGTGATGTTGCTGAACCTCTGCTTGAACTGATCTGAGGGGAGGGAGGGATGGATGGAAAGAGAGAGAGAGAAAGAGAGGGAGAGAGGCAATCTCTTACTGTAATCCATACACCTCCATCACTAAGGCTTACCGTATCACTATGGGAGAACAAGCTGTTGCTTTCATTTGATTTGATTTGATGGATATCTTGTCAGAGACGCTGTCACTGGCTAGAATGTTTTGAGCGGCTGCGCAGTCGGTCACGATCTGGCGCCGAACGCAGCCAGAGTCAGATGTTTGCTCCAAGCTTGCTCAAATCTCAAGTGCAAGAAAACAAGCTTGTGCAGTCATCACAGGCGTTTATTTCACGCTCGCGGAGTCGCTCTCGACCTGAATGCCTGGCTGCTGCACTCAGCTAAACAGATTATTATCAACACTGCAACGCAGGGCGGCCAGATGGCTCCAAAACGCCAATGTCACTGAACATCTGCCAAAGGGAGCAGCACTCGCAGTACAGCAGCTCATAAGAGAGAAAAAGAAAGATTAAGAGGTTGGGATTTAACTCCAGTTCTTGGTATAGGAAGGCTAAAGTCCACATATGGCTCACAGCTGGCCTCAACATTTGGACACACGAGCAGAGAGAAAGAAAGAGGGGAGTGGGTGGGATGTATTAGACTGCAAGCATGCAAAACCAAAGCTTTCATTCTTCCTAAAAGTATCTTTATTTGCCTTCATCAGGACCAAAGACAGCACGAGCGACAGAGACGGCTTGCACCCGGAACATCTGGCCAAGCGGCCGTGCACGGTGAGCCCCAGTCAGCGCTTCAGTCCCAGCAGCGGCCTGCCGGCCCACCCTCCACCCAACGGCCTGTCCTCGCACCCGCCCAACGGCCTGCCTCATCCCAATCCTCCGGCTCCGCAACATTACCGACTGGAGGACATGGCCCTGGCGCACCACTACAGAGATGCTTACAGACACGCAGAACACAGGGACGCTCGAGACCGCCACAGACAAACAGGTCAGAAAGCAAGTTGTGATATAGTGAGGCAGTCATTAATGTCAAAGGTCATAGGTTTCGACCTATTAGTCATAGGCTTGATGAAATGTATAGATTGAAGTCACTTTGAATTGATGTGTGTGCCAAACGCATGAATGTAATTTCCTAAATGTAATAGCCAAATCGACATGGACTGTCAGCTTTTGCATCATGTGCTAACATGCTGCTGTCTTTGCATTGCAGCCGTGCATGGTACACGTCAGGAGGAAGTGATTGATCATCGACTGACAGACCGCGAGTGGGCTGAGGAGTGGAAGCATCTCGATAACGTACGTGTGACTGTAAGCTACCCATAAGAGAGTTGATAACCCTCCTGATAACCTGATGGAGCCAAGAAGGTCAACCAGGTCAAAACCAGATTCCCCACCTCTTAGTTCAACCTATCTACTCCAGCTAAGACCGGTTAGCTAGAAACAAACATGTAAAACCAGTCACCTTCCTACAGTAAGACCTGCACTCCCTCACATATTGAACAAAAAGGCAACAGATGGATCGAGGAAGCCAGTGAAGGAAGTTCCCGCCGCATTGAACATCTGAGACGATGGGCTGCAGTCTGTGGCTTTCTGCTGGAGCCCGTCCAAATCCGAAATAAATACGGCCAACAACATACATAGTGAGGAATGACATCACAGGGATGGTGGGTGTTATTGAGGAGGTGAAGATGGGAGGAGCAAAATGCAGGGAGCCTATAGGAGCATGGGGGGATGAATAGTTTTGACTTCTGCCGTTGGCAGCGCAGCTGTTGCAGGGCTATTGCTGCTGTATTGCTTAACCAGTCAACCGTTTTGCATTCCCATCAGTACACTTTCAAGTGACTTTTGCCTTACATTTATGATTTAGCAGATTTTTATACAAATGAATGTAGCCAAAACCAAAACTATAAAGTGTCTAAATCTCTCTAATCCATCGGCCCCAGCATCTGTTTTGGCCTTGTTACACATTTGGTTTGAGAAATAGCTGTTGTAACAAAGTTTCTCACTTTCTCTCTGCAGCTGCTGAACTGCATCATGGACATGGTAGAGAAGACGCGGCGTTCCCTCACCGTACTGCGACGCTGCCAGGAGGCCGACCGCGAGGAGATGAACCACTGGATCCGCCGCTACAGCGACGTGGAGGATATGAAAAAAGGTGGGAGCTCCGCCCAGCGGCCTCCTCCTCCTCCTCCTCTTCCTCCCCACCACAACTCTTCCTCCTCCAACACTCCTAACAGCAGCGACACGCAGCCGCTAGACATCCACCGCTGCAGATGCAGGCGCAGACGCTCGCCAAGCAGCATGCATCACATAAACGTACCAGCTGCGATAAATTCAAATTACCAGGCCTGTTTAGCCTATATTTACCCCACTGACATTACGTCATGTTTTTTTAAGTTGCCGGTCGTGGCACTGGTAGCTGATGATTATCGGAGCTGTACTTTATTGTTGTAATGTATAATGAGGTTTCCTTTTTAACGCTTCCTACAGACATCCACCGAGATTTCCTGCACCGGCCGGCTTCAGGCTACCTGCCCGAGGAGATCTGGCGGAAGGCGGGTAAGTGCATTCGGACGCCGGACCGTCTCCCACTTCAACACATAGACACAGACAGACACACTGTATGTCCACAAGCCTATGTAGCCATAGATATGCAAGTGTTATAGAAATCGCATCTGTCGCGGGCCCCGCGGCCAAGAAAGACAACTGCAGTTAAAGCTGCAGTGAGAATGCAGTAACCTGCAGCAGTCAACAGCAGTGCAGCATATAACAGCTAGGGCCGATAAATGCGACCCTGTCCAGAGACAGATGGGCTGGATTCTTTGTTTTAAATGTGATTGTGTTAATACTGTTGTTGTACGTAAGCCCCAGTTCCTTTTTAAGAATGTAGGTCACACATAATACTGATGGGGTCACCCAGAATGCAGGTGGTGTCACGTGTCTAAAGGGTTAAAGGGCATTTATTATAAATGACCACCACCAATAACATTACAGTGGAGTAAAATCAATATAGGCTAATCTCATTTATGATGGCAGAAGGAAGCTGCTGTTGTCTGCAACACATTACTGCATTTTCACGGTGCACAAAAAGCATTTTTAACTGCAGTTGTTTTTCACACAGGTGCCACGAGCATCCAGCTTACGCCTGCGCTAAAGCAACTGCAAAACAAGCAGGGTGAGTAACTGCACCCGTATTATACCTCCTTTACAACGTACACTTTATTGAGACTAGAGATGCACCAGTATATTGCCCTATAAACGTTATCGGCAGATTTGTCCCAAAACTGAAATCACAGATTGTTTAAAAACAGCGATGATCACACTCTAAAAAAATGCTGGGTTATTTTCAACCCAGCGTTGGGTCAAAAAGGGACGAGCCTTGCAGCTGGGTTGAAATTAACCCTTAAAATTCCTGGAAAAGGCTAAAAATGCCACAGATGGTACCTGCTGTGTTGATTGTATCTTAAAACGGTTTACATCATTTGAATCACAAGAATTTCAGCTTTCTAAAGATATGTGACATTTTTAGCTTTTTGTTTTTGAGTTGTTGTATTTGATGAAGTTTACTGTCAAATAATGCAGTGTTCTTCCTACGGTACACAGGAATTTTAATAGATATGTATAATAAAGGCTAGATGTGTTACGGCGGAGTCTCTAACGTCATCACCTGGCGGCCATCTTACCACAGGCAGCTCGCTCACTCATAACAATGTGTTTTATTGATGCATGTTCTTTTAAATGACCATAACTTGCTCAATTTTCTACCGATTTTCAAATGGTTTGGTTTCTTACAAACGTTATTAACGTTGCTATAATCTGGATGCTTTTTTTTGTTGAAGTATGCAGTGTCATAGGTACAGCTTTGATGTTTATATCAAACCAAACCTTTGGAAATCAGTAGAAAATTAAGCAAGTTATGGTCATTTAAAAGTACATGCATCATTAAAATACAATGCTACGAGTGAGCGCCTGTGGTAAGATGGCCGCCAAATGCGGACGTTCCACTCAATTGGCCAGCAGCATGGGCGAGACATATAGCCTTTATTATACATATCTATGGTTAAAACAACCCAGTATTTTGGGTTAAAATAACCCAGCATGGTCTGCACTTTTTGGATTTTACAACATAATAATTTGAAACAGTGAGTACAAAGCAAAACGATCAGTATCGGCACATACATTTCGTATCAGTGCATCTCTAAATGAGACACAATTGAAAAGAGATTTGTAACTTTCTTACTTATTCTTAAAGGATTAGTCCATTAGTCCAAAAAAAAAATCCAGATAATTTACTCACCACCATGTCATCCAAAATGCCAATGTCCCTCCCCTGTACAGTAGAGAAGAAACCATGTTGTTGTTGTTTTTTTGAGGAAAACATTCCAGGTTTTTCTCACTTCAATGGACTCTAATGGACCCCAACACGTTCCTTTAAGTATTGGGGTCCATTAAAGTCGATTAAAATGAAAAAAATCTACCATAATTTCTTCTCGATGGAACAAAGAAAGACATCGGCATTTTGGATGGCATGGTGGTGAGTGAATTATCTGGATTTTTTTTTTTTTTAAGAAAATTGACTAACCCTTTAAAACTCTAATTTTTTCTAGGGTCTTACTCTTATCCTCCTTATCTTGGTTCTCATGAGAAAATCTGCAAAACATAAGATATAAATCTTTATTTGAAGAGTTTGGTTCCAAAACGCAATAAATCCATTTTGACAAATTTTGGTAAAAACGTGTTTTCTATACCAAGAAAGTGACAAGATGAAAACAACTATTTTCTGTTACAAACTTTCACACAGCATCTTTAGGTTATAAAAACATAAAAAATTCAAATCCATAAGTTGATTTTCAAAGATTTATTATAAAAACGGATTATTTTTTCCACAAAATGCAATAAATCCATGACAAGTTTTTATTCAAAATGCTATAAATCTATTGATCAATAGCCTATATAAATGTGCATTCATCTTTGCCATGTTATATTCATTTAGTTGACTAATTGTACACACTAATTAAAAATATAAACATTAATGTTATTAATCAAAACACTTACTTTGTCATATTAAGATCACTGTCATTGCGGTTACTTGACGTCTTCGCTTAACGTCTTTCACAGCGATCGACTGTAAAATGTTTTTGGTCCTGCTCGATTTTCGTTGACTTTGAGTAAAATTATGTAAAGTTTTTCATAAGATCCTCTGGGGTCAATGTGTTAGCATGAGAAGCTTGATGCTGTCGGGAGAACAAGCACCCGTCTCCCGAGTGCCTCTCAGGGAAATTGTTAGATGCTGATGGCTTACGTTTCTTTCCCATCACAGAAAACCATCACAGGTTTAGCGATGCAATTAAAGTATTATTTTGTTTTGTTTGTTGATCACGTAGTACAAAGTAGATGAGGAAAACTAGGACTCCGTGTACTACGCGCGTCCGCCATTGTTTGTTTACATTGCGTGAACGGTGGGCTGTAATATCAGAAATGGAGTTATTGCGTTCTGTAAAAAAGTGGGAGTGGCGTTTGTCGCATTTTGGGAAAAAAGGGAGAAAAGATGACAGAATAACACGGCGGATATTGGATTTTGCGTAAAATTAAGGATTTACTTTTAACTACTGACCTGATATAATACTGATTTTGGCAGTAACTCATTTTTTTCAAAAATGGCGTTTATTGCGTTTTGGAACCAAACTCTTCATTTGCTCTCTATTCAATATGTGGTGGTTAATAACATGTTATGATTTCGGTTCAAATTGGGTATGTGAAATTTAATGTCACTCCTTCCCGTGGGATGGCCAGAAGATGTCTTGGAAAACAATGACAAAACAATGAAAAAAAACGATCCCGGTGGGATTAAAATGTTAATACTGCCGCCCCATGTTTTCCATTATGTGCTACTGCTGTATCATCTGCCCCCAAGTCTCCTTAATAAAAATTTATTAAATTTGCAACCGAATTTTAGTCATACACGTTCCGAATCCAATTACGCAGTTTAACGTTTACAGTTATGTCAGAACCAAAAAGATGAAGAGAAATAAGGATCGGGATGTAAAAAGGAAGAGAAATGTGTGTTTCTTATTGTGGGAGGTGCAGAGGGAAAAAACTGAATACTAACTAGCTTTCCAGCTGAGACAGTAGTGATGTAAATTTGAAAACACAGAGACACACACACACACACAGTCAGTAGCCTGAGGCAGAACTCTATGGAGAATTGAATGGAGGGTGCGTTATGACAGATATTTATGACCAGGCTGCTCACAACCAACTGTCTAGAGTAAACACACTATGGGGGAAAGACTGTAGTGCCAAGACATATGAAAAATGTGCAGTCTGAATATGTGTGTGTGTGTGTATCTACCCCCTACAGCAAAAGACATGCATTCACAGAACTCATAACATCCTGACAGATTGCGCCCCACAACACAGTCGCTCTGTTTTAAAAGCTGTCTGCTGACTACATAGTGACGTCTGCTGAAATACAATCTCAAAAGTGATTTAAAACGCTTTTAATGTACAAAGCAAAATCCTTGAGTAAAATGCATGGGAGACTTTACTCGCACTTCAGTGGTTCGATGTTAGGCTAACAGCATCAGCGCAGTCCAAATGCACTAAAAATCTGGGATTCAAAATCTAATTAAATAACAGAAATAAAGATTTAGCATTAAATAAATATATTATATAATTTTGCTACTTTTGTGGGTCACTTATCATATTTATTCAAATCAAATTCAAATTTGTTCAAAAAGTCACACTTGCTTACACCGAAGCGCATATCATTTAGAAAACTCAATTTGTTTCATACTAGCAAGACTTTCATTAATGCAAAAGAAAATATTCAACAATTCATTTAATTTTCCAAATCAACATTTTGTACAAATTGTTATGCTAATAATTGTGACTCAAAAATGACACTTTACGTACGTAGCGACATCCTTGAGTAAAACGCATGAGAGACTTGACTCATTAATTAAATTAAAAGACATTAAATGCACAAAAAATCTGATAATTGAATAATGCAAATAAAGTTTTAGCATTTCCGGAAAAAATTTAATTAACACAAAGTTATGATAAAATAATTATATTATATAAATCTGCTAGTTTTGTGGGTTACTTATATTTATTCAAATCTGTAACATTGTTAAGACGTAGATCAAAAAGTCACACTTCCCGCCAGCGTTTTTAACTCATTCCCTGCCAGCCTTTTATTAAAAGTTGGCCCACCAGCATTTTTTGTGATTTTCACAAATGTTTCACACAATGCTTTACAGGATATAAACATACAAATATATCAAATGAAAGAACAGACCCTCTGCTTTCAAACAAATAACAAACAAACAAACAAAATAGGAAAAAATTTCATCCTATCTATATTTTTTCTGCTTTTAAACTCTCAAATATCGGTATTTTTCTTTAAAAAAAAAAAAGCTGAAATAATTGAATTTTTGTGAAGGAATATTGTTAGAGATCATATTCAAAAACACTATCAAAACATAAAAATTAGTTTTTCATGCAAATATTTTCTCTTAAGTGACGAGATAACTCGTCAATGGCAGGGAAAGAGTTAAAAAAAGTTTTCACAACCTTCCAGATTTTTTTCTTCTTTAAATATTTAAACATACAACATATCAATGAAAGAACAGACCCTTTGCTTTCAAATGAAAAAGGTTTCATCCTATCTTCATTTGTTCTCTTTTCATCACCTCTCAAATATGGGTAGATTTTTTTCAAAAATACAAAATTTTGAACAAAAAACTGAAGAAAAAAAATGAATTTTTGTAAAAAACATTTGTCAGATATCAGATACACAACGATGATCAAAACATACACAGAGTTTTTACTGTTTTTGGATCAGTGGCTGCTGCAGTGTTTTATAAGTTGGGTAAGAGCACCACCTGGTGGATAATATCAGAAATATGGATTGCCATAAAAACTCGTCATTGGCAGAAAGAGTAAATAAACAATTATAATAATAATCAAATTAACATTTCTTACAAATTGTTATGCTAATAATTGGCTATGAAAAAGCAATATAATGCTAAATCCATCACTGTATTTTAGATAGCATAATATGAACGTTTGGGACAGCCTTCTGCCCGAGCACACGGTTATGATGTCTGTAAATGATGTCTCTTTAGGTGGCGTACTGGGATTTCGAAGTACAGAACTTATGATAAATGTTTGGGTTAAAAGTGACGCAGCTTAAGGAGCCATAATGAGTTACATGATGTTAGATTTCTATTTTAAACTGTATCCGCTCACACCTGCTTGACCTAAAAACACACACGCAAAACGTTACTCACAAATAATGACATTATCGGAACAAGATATCCTCCCGAAGGAAAATTTAATTGCTGTTTTATAGCACACGAGACTAGACGGACTTCACAGTTGTGTTTCAGATGTTTCTCCTAAAGCTTTAGGGAAAATAAAAATAGACACCGGTTAATTGATTACAGCTACTAAATTAATGTAGCATCATTTGTTCATTCAGTTCACTTACAATTCACTCTTTATTCAATGTTGATTTCTGTTTCTGAACAGACCCAGTAGTAAACAAGTTCTCGTCAATGTTCCTTCAAATCTATTCGCTTAGAGAAAAAATGAAATATTAAAGCCGATGTTATTAGATAAATAGGCAAGCTTGTGAACAAACAGTAGAGATGTCTACTGCCATCGACACTGCGAATAATTGCAGCCCCAGTGGTTTGGATCAATTATTAAATAGCTGATTTTTCTGACAGAATGTTTTAAATCTTGGATGATGTACATCTGTTTGCAGAGATGAAACATGTGGAAAGCTTTGGAGTGCTTCAATAAAGGATGCTGTGATGATCTGCAGGGACTAACTGTCTCATTGTTTCTCTTGACATGTACAGAAGAGGCGGTGAATGAGGTCAAGAGGCAGGCCATGTCTGAGCTCCAAAAGGCCGTGTCTGATGCTGAAAGGAAAGCTCATGAGATGATCTCCGCCGAGCGCTCCAAAATGGAAAGAGCGCTGGCCGAGGCTAAAAGACAGGCTTCTGAGGACGCGCTGACCGTTATTAACCAACAGGAGGACTCTAGTGAAGTAAGTACCACACTAAAAACAGTACACAACAATAAACGTTTCAAATTGTTGTAAGCAATAAGGTATGACAGGCTGCGCTGTATCGTGAATAAGTCACGGCTAAAAGGGCGTTGTTAGGTGCGACGTGAAGCAACCCCTTTAACAAAGACTTATTCACAATACCGAACTAGCCTTGAGTTTACTTTTATTGAAAGGTTACCACACAATACCATGTATTACAAAAAAATTATACTTAAATAATCACTAAATTATCACAAAAAAAACTTCCTTCCGCTGAAAAAAAATTGTCATTGACTGACTGCGAACGTTAACAGAAAGTTTCACATATGCTTATGTTTCGGCAATCGCTGAAAACCGCTCAAAATAAAACGTAGCGCTTTTCTAAGCAAATTTAAAAGAGGGACTATATTTTATGGCATAATAGCACTTTTGGGAGTACTTCGACTCGCCTGAAAAGTCCGCTACGTTTTATTTTGTACCACCAAACTTGCTCGTATAACTACTCGTCTTAAATAGGAAAAACGTTGATGTGTTTGGTAACTTCTAACTTTATCTCTAAATGGTACCTTTGAATGAATGGGGCCAAGCCAAATGCCATCGAAGCGTCGCAGCGCGCCCCAGCGCCCACGTGCACCCACACAGATGACAGAGGGATGCACCAACAGCTCCCAGTCAAGGCAACAACATATTTCAACACTGAAAATGAATAGACTATTCCTATAATAACACCTTAAGGTACATTCACAATTTAAGCGACTTTGTCGCTGTGTGTCGTTGTTAGTCTCTTTCAAAAGAGGCGTTTCTATATCTGGTTGTCATAAACAAATGAGAAACGTTCACTCCAGTAACTGACGAGAGACGGATGACGTGAACTCCACTGCTTCGTTCTCATTGGTAGTCGCTCCCGAAAGTCACACATAATTTGCATAAAGTTGAAATTTCTCAACTTTATCACGCGACTGGAAACGCCCATCCAGCCGCCAACGGTCACTGTTGATCCTGTCGCCGGATGCCGCCGAGCTTCCAGTGAAATCAATAAGATCGCGTCGCTCTGCTACTGCTACTCACTTATAATGTGAATGTACATTTAGTGATATGATTCCAGCGATTGCCGAATTTGTCTGTCAATAACGAACGCAAAAAAGAGGCGTAGCACGATGCAATTAACAACAAAACACAGCCAATGAGAACAGTTTGTTTACGTCTAATCCAAGGATGTCTGTACTCAGTCCTGGAGACACCGGCCCTCTAGAAGCAGGATTGGACACCCCTGGTCTTTCATGATTAATATTCATTATTGCCAGAACTTTCATTCAATAAAATGTATTAGCCTTTGCATCGCTGAAATAGAAATTGTTGCTAAAATAGAACCCAATGTCGCCCAGTGTCACAGCTTTATTAGACTGGTAAGATTTCTTTAATTGTGTCGCGTAGAGGTCTTCTTGGGTCCAAAGAAATGTACCCGACTTAAAATGAACTGAATTACTTTTTACCTGAACCTGATGTTCATAAAAAAAAAATTAACTGACCAGAGTCGAGTCCGGCCCGACCAAGTGGCAATTTTTTTAACCCAAATGTAAAAATAACGACAAAAAGAAACCCTGATTTCCTCACAACCAATTTGGTCCACTGCTCCATTTATTTTCATTTGCTATCTGATGACGACTCAAAGGTTAACCGCTAAAATGTGCATTAAAAATTGATTGACAGGCCTGGTTCAACAAATATTAACCTACCGCTAGCCACACGATGTCGCAAGCTCTCTAGGCAAACAGAGGAGGGGTTGGAAAAGGACTTGATGCACACACATGAGATAGTTTGGGTCTTGTCGGGTCCGTTTGGCAAAAACACATTCATTTTAAATGACCTGTGCCCGCTAATATTATACCCGACATGTGTCCAAGGCACACGTAAAACTTTTCGACCCCAACATGTTCGGGTCAGACCTCTGGTTTTCCTATCTAAGTGGACCCGTGAAGACCTCCAGTGTTGTGAAATCGCAATGCGTGTAGTTAGGACACGATGTCAGGGTGCTGCGCAGTTACACAGAAAATTATTGGGTGGAGCATTCATAGCTATGTTTTATCGTAAATATCAGAAACAAGGACAGAAACAAACTCCATTAGCAAATGTGCTTTTCATCATGTCCTATATTTATATGCAGTCATAACACAAATCAAACCATCTTTCCCTTTCCTCATGCAGAGTTGCTGGAACTGCGGTCGCAAGGCCAGCGAGACGTGCAGCGGCTGCAATACGGCACGTTACTGCGGCTCGTTCTGCCAGCACAAGGACTGGGAGAAGCACCATCACGTATGCGGCCAAGGCCTACAGGGTCTGCCAGGCAGCAGCGGCGGCCCGCTGGGAAAGCCGTCCACCACCTTATCCAGCGCGCCCCCTACTCACACCGAGAGCAGCCCACCAGGACCGCTCTCTCTGACCGGGCAAACCAGCAGCAGTGGCAGTCCAAAAGAAGCCAGCTCCAGCAACGTTTCACGTTCAACCACGCCGGCCACGCCCGCCTTGATGGATTCGTCGTCTCGTTGACCGACGCACCTCCCGTCCTGACCCTGCCCTGCCACGTCTACTGCTGCTATGGCATCTTTTATCCGAAACAAGCTGAGGAACGTCCACCAAATCCTTTACAGACAGTCGCTCCTGTGCTTAGTTCAACATGAGCAGGGTCCGTTTTACTGGACAACATTTCATGAACTCATGTTTAAGAGACAGCCTCCATAACATACCCTTTAAGTGAAGAATGCTCTGTGCTCACATTGTATTCAGAACACTTCCTGAAGTGGGATTTTTATAGAGGACAAAAACATGGGAATTAACTAACCGGCAGCTGTTAAGGGGCTGACGTCACTGTGGGACGAAAGCACGCCGCCCCTCAGAAACACTTTCGACACAGAGCTACTTCTTTACGACATGACACATTGCAGCATTACACTTTTAGGCTTTAATTACAATGAAAGAAAACTCCAAAAATCCAATAGAAATAATAACGATGAAGATAAGACGAAACCTGTTAACTACCTTGCTAGCGAGCCAAGAAAATCTACACCAGACTCACCTCTCTGTACTGACGTGAACCCAAATGAATTTTAATCGTGATCCAAACCTTTTTATTACACTGCCAAAGTTACGAAGAAGCACTCATCTTGTAACCAAACGCAAACGACTTCACCTCTTCAGCAGTAGAAAGCACGGTGACAAGACACTCGAAGCTTCACTGTGTCCGTGAGGATCTCCGGATCTGTAGCTGCGGCGCAGGAGGATCGCAACCAGAACGTTTAACGCACGTCAACCTGTTTGCCGCAGTAAAGAAACGACGTGAGAACAAAAGATGAGTACATGTAAAGGCATAAAACGGCAACAAAGCTGCCGACAACCGCAATGGATTGTACACTAAGAACGAGCCACACTTTTCGTGACTGCTGAAACGTTTCATGTTGTTGTACGATGATCCCTCGTTTTCCAAAGCATGACAAGACTGTAGAGTCTCGCGAGACGGTCATAGACTCGGTCCTCTTTTCTGTCGCTTTCTCTACCTCCCCCCATGTTCTGTACGTTCATCGCTTTTGTCTCCTGACCGAACCTCTGAGCAGATATTCACGATGGGATCAAACATCGCTTGTAGATATTACTTTCTGTTTCTGGATGTCTCTGTCTTCAAAATCTGCTTTTTTGTGTGTGTGTGTACTCCAAACGAGAAACGCTACTCTTTCAATTGTCTTCTTTTTAGGTTTTTGGACGGAAAAAGACACTCTAAAGCGAGAGAAGCTGTGTTGTACCTATTGTTGGATTTGTTGTATCAATATTGACGATGGGAATCCTCATGTAGAATATTTTATATCGCTCGCATTGTAAGACAGTGAGAGAGTGGAGGTGCAATATGAGAAGAGAATTCAGCTACTGAATGGAACCTCAAAAGCGGCCCTTAGGGTACCTTATTAATATAAATATACATATAAATATATCTGAAATTACCACAGTAAATTAATGTGAATGTACATAGTATTTAAAAGAGGTCCAAAAATGAGTTTGCCAAATAACAGAAACCTTTGAAAGTATAATGTCTAGACTTTAATTTCTCTCCATTTAATCTTTTCTGTCTGAATCGAAGCAAATGTAACTACAGTGTGCATTTTACCCAAGCCTGACGCGTGTGCGCGATCTGGATTAGCGGATGAGACGTTCACGATACCACTAGTTTGGATTACTGCCGGATGGCATTTTGTAGCCATCATTTAAGACATGCCAAACCATGATATACTGACCCAGCTCGCAGAAGTTCCCAGATCAGGACTTGGGAAGGGAAATGTTTGGGCCAAATGTCACTGCAGTGGTCCAACATATCATTTGCACACATGCATGCACACACAAATATCAAACCAAACCATAAACTATTCATGGTCCAAGAGTTTGAAACACTTTGATTTGTGTTCTCTCATTCGGCTCGATATCGACAATACAGATATTCGGCAATGTTGCACATGCAGTGGCTGCCTACAAAATGCTCATGTTTTTAAGAAACTGCATACAAAATATTTGGGATGCACTGATGTATCTGCCTATAATCGGTATCGGCAGATAAATGCAATTTTTCACACTATCGGCCAATTGTTTCAAAACAGGGCAGATTATATTCTTGAACAAAGGGCAGAAAACAACTCATGCTGTGTGATTATTTTGACAACAAAAGCACTCTGCACTTCTAGGATTTCGAAACAAGAAGTAAAAAAAACAAAACTATCGGTATCTGAAGTAAAAAAGTATCGGTACAGATATTTTGTATCTGTGCATCCCTAATCGATATGAAAACCAGTTAACACATACAGCCCATTTACAGCTTTTGTATTTTGGTCAAACAAAAATTTTTTCCTTGCTAATTTTAAATCACATGACGTACCTCTGATACGGACCAAACTTTAAAGGCAAATGCGTTGCTCATTGTATTTTGCTGTCTCTTGGGTGTTTGATGCTAATTGAGGTGCACTGATGGCTTGATGATGACCTGGATTTATAAATATATGAGCGTATGCTGAGGTAAGAGTTTGTCTCACTCTCCCTTCATTTTAAGGAGGAGTTTACCCATCCTCTTTTCCCACTAACTACCTCCTGTGAATTAGTCCACGAGAACCTGACATGCTTGGAGAATGACATCACTAGCAGACATGCAAACCTAAACAAGATTATAAAAAAAAAGCATGACACGCATGTTGTTTATCCCACATTTTACACACACGGTAACTGGATCAAGTGTTTAAAACTTGTTTTCTTTCATGGGAAGCGAGATCGGAAACATGCTCTACGCAAGAACACAAATGTAAATACTTGGCCAAGCACGCAATCCAGATGTACATACTTTTTTGCATTACTTTGGCGTTAACAAACCGCGGTACTCAAAGAGAGTGAAAGATTTTCTTTCAAATGTATGTGCTATTAAACACACTGACTTTAACTAACTTTCTCAGCAAGATTCAAATGAAATGACAGCAAAAAATACAGACCATAGAAGACGACAGTATATGCTAATAATTTATGCCAATTTCCACTACTGTATATAAAGCTTGCATTATTTACATACTTTCGAAGAGCATGTTTTTCAGCCCTTGGGGTTTTTTGTGTCAATAAACATATCTCATAATAATAAATATCCAAAACGATGAAAAGCACAGACCAAAGCAGAACCGCACATTCACAGAAGCTGTCTGAACATTGTGGCATACTGAAACCAGTGGCCGACTAAGCCCATAAACCAAAGCGTACAAAATAGCACAACATGATAGCAAACACACAAGGAATAAAGTTTTAGTAGAAATCCAAGCCAGGAGTGGGCTTGTACCTGTAAATCCAAAGCATCAGATACGATAACAAATGCTTCATTTAAGCCAGCCTTGCTCAAAGATTTCATCGTGAAGAATGGATGTGTGCATTGAACTTACTTGAATCTCCAGAGCTTTAAAACAACAACATTGGCGAAGTTATGGCACAGAAACTCCTCCAAATCTGAGTTTTGCATGTCTGCTAGTCTTATACATGTGTATATATTTGGCCATCCTCTTTCAAACCAAAATCGAACCAAATAGGAGAACCTGCGAATGCATCTTTCACTGTGTACTGTTTTTGTTTGTTGTTCTTTGATCCTCATTCTCCAAACACATCTATGGGTCTCTGGATTCGGACATTCGGTCTCGTCGGTGGCCTCCTGTTGGGCAGCCGCTGCGTTCATTAAATGACACTGGGGGAGAGAGAGACAACATCTTTTATCTTTTGACAAACACACTAGGGATGCTGTAGGTAAATTGACTCATTTGTATCTGTTATGCTCAAAGCCTATGCTGAAACTGGCCTGGTCATGACAAAGGTTGGTTTTGTGCACTTGTTAACTGGTTAGGTTGGGAGACCAGCTTAACCAAACTAAACCACCCAAGACCAGCAAACCTTTAAGCAGTAGGCTTTTTATATTTTTAAAGTTATAATACCCTGTAGCATAAGTGTAAAGTTACAACTCTGAGTCATAAAAGGGACCTAATTTTACTGCAGTAAAAAACTCGCACTACCGTAGGACTTAAAAATCGCTCTGAATAGTAGAGCGTGGTGTGCATTAAACCTCAACACGCAAAGAGTAAAACACGAATTTCTGTAAAGACACACTTAAAGACTAACAAAGGCTTGGTTTGATATTAGGCAAACATTACCGTACTGTGCAATATAACATTACTGGAAAAGGCATTGTTTCTGTAGGAAAGGTTTGCTGAAGAAAATGTTGATTCTTTTCTCTCTTTTAAAGTCCTGTTATCATTCTCTAGATGATGTGTACTGTGCCAGGAGAGTTTTATTTATTTCTTGCATGCCCTTTAAATCTCTTTTGCAATCCCCCTCACCCTCTTACTGTGCGCATTGTTGGTCACGTGACGCTGTAAACATCCTAAATCAGGTTATTGTCTGTGTTGAGATACGTATCTGTGTAATTAAAAAGACCGTGAAATATAACTTGTCTTATCTTGTATTTTATCACAAAAGTCCTATTCTTAAAGCTGGAGTGCCAGTAACACAGGTCTATGTTCATTCAGCAAAACGTTTGGATAGTTTCCCTATAGGTAAGTCGAGACCATAAAGTTTATAGACTTTAGTTGATATATAAGTTAACCATAATAATAATAATAATAATTAAATAATATCTATATTAATTCGATCATAAAAAGTAACCTAATCATTGTCTGTCTTTAAATAATAAACACATTGAATAGAGTGCCACAGGGATTAATTTTTTGTAAACAAAACTCGGAAAAGAGTTAGCATTTTAACACTTCCGGTTCCATTGTCGCAAAATCAATGAGTTTTTTGAATGGGGTTTTAGGAAAACTGAAGATTTTGGGTTAAGATAAGCCCAAAATATTTTTAACGTTTCATTCTACAACATAAAACACACCCCTCACTTGAAATTTTTAATGCTGTAACGTGTCTTTAAAGTCGCCATGAAACGGAATTAGCGATTGTCTTATTTTCCCTGGGGTGACATAATTTATATCAAAGTAAAACGACTTCTGAAATGAAAAAAAGGTAAGGCTGACATTAAATTCGTCAATTGAGAATTGATTGGGTCATGTTGCTATTTGCTAATCACTGCAATCTTTTCTCCGCCCACCTCCCATACCAGTAAGGCCCTGTCCCAAATGGCGCACTTCATGTGGACTTTTGGTCTCGTGGCTTTAAATTGCGCGTGCTCGCTTAGTCCATGAGTCCGTAGGGTGTCCCATCTGTCATTTTTACGCTTTGAAGTATGCTCATCAGCGCCTCCTTTGCTCCCTTGATGCGGTCTTCAGTGAAATCCGCACTACAGCAGGCTTCGCGCACTTTACCAACCCAGAAGTCCTTGCGAAAGAGCAATCAGACCAATCAGACGACGGAAGAGAGGAGCTCACACTGACGGGCAACTTCTCTACCTATTTCCGGTGTGACGCTCGAGTCTGTCCCAAAATACGACTCCGTTGCACCCACGTGGACTCGCATTAAGGGTCCCTAAAGTCTGGACTACGTGATGTCATCAAAGTGTGGACTCTGAGGAGGACCACATGTCCGGAGTGTGCCATTTGGGACAGGACCTCTAGAGAGATCGCTTCGAGGAGGGGAGATTTGCATTTTTTATTAAAGATTATGAGGGCAATGTATAAATATCACAATATTGAAAAGAAAATTTAAGTTTTTAATTTAAATTTCATTGCGACTTTAAGGGGTGATTGCTAACAAGTTCCTACATGGGACTACATACGTTTTCGAGGTCATCATGCATGAAGATCTCAAAAATGGGCAGAATTCCCAACAAACATTCACACATTTTCCTTACAGGAATTTTTTTTCCCCAAAACATTTAATCCAAAAGTCTAGGGGGAAAATGAATGGGCATTTTGGCTAGGTAACCAGTGTCTCCCCAACTTCCGGGTTGGCCTAAAAAAATATGTCATCCCTGTTGAAATACTTACCAAACTTAATATTTTCAGTTAATTTGACAGGCGGCAAAAAAAAACTTTGTTCACTTGATCGAATTCATGAAAAGCGAAACGTTAAATGCTGCGTATAACAAGTGCACGGTGGGAGATACAGTTTGTTTTCAGATTGTATTTCACTTTTTATCTACTTTGATTGTTTTCTAAAATAAAAGTTCGCACAAAACTTTTCACACAGTCATTTTTAACCGCAAATGCAAAGTTTCTATTATTTAAAAATAATACTGATAGGAATTTATTTATGTATTACAAAAACTAGGAATTTTACAATTACACTCTTCTCAATAAAATTATATACAGTTAGATACCCTTTGGGAAATAAACACTAGTTTCAACAACATATGTGGGTTTTGTTAGTTTTCACAAAGAAAACAATATTATCTAAGAAACAAAAAGCCATTATTCTACATACATCCTATCTTCTCCCTGCAGTTATGCATAGTTTTGGTTGGTAAGTTCACACCTGACTTAACTGCACTCACCATCCGCTCATTAGTTGAGTCAGGTGTGATAGTTTAGCGCTGACACAGGACAAACTTCAGGACTGATGTTGAAAATCTGCGTGGACACAACAGGTAACTTACAGTATTAACTGGGTTGTATGAAATACTTATCTGTTTATAACGTTTTTCATAATCCGTTGTTAGTAATAACGATCTGGTAAAAATGTAGTCTTTTTAAGAGATTCAGGGATAAATTCGTATAGCTGTGAAAAACAAACATTCGGCTTTGGAAGCACGTAAACTAGCGAAAACAAATTGCTTACATTAGCCTCATTAAATGTCTTACAACTTGTTTAATATCTCTCTCCTTCACTTACACCCAGACACATTGTTTGCCTTTAGATTAAGTGTAACTCACTAAAAAACTAATTTAATATTTTTCTGTCAGTCTTGTTGTAAATAAATCGCATAACTCACCTTCACAGAAGTTGCAGACTGCGCATGCGCACACTGAGCGCCGTTTTACGGGATTTTTTTTAGTAAATCGAGTTGTTGTTTTTTTTTATTTAAAATGTAGATAATTATCACAATCGTGATAATCGAAACCGATTTGGTCTTTAAACTCGTTTTAAATTAACTTAAAAAAATTAATTGAATACAAATTTTAATTTCTAAATTCACGTGTGTGAATCTTGAAACAAGATCAAGTCGATACTTTATAATAAAAATAAGCAGTTGCTTTGGATTGACAATTATATATGCACAAACATATTTAAAATTGCATGAAACTGTTTAAATTAATGTAATGTATGTTAAAATAACACCCTACTAAACTGCTAAAACCAGCATAAGCTGGTGAGCTGGTTTTAGCTGGTCTCCCAGTTTGGTATTAGCTGGTCTCTAGCTGTGTTTTGGTCACTTTTTAAGATGGACTTGCTGAACCACCAGCTTGGCCAGGCTGGGAGGACCAGCTTTAACCAGCTACATTCACCTTAAACCAGTAAAAACCTTAGCTAATGGCAAATTTTAATTTTGGGGTAATGGTTTAAAATAACATTATAAATATTTAAGATACTAATATTCTATGTAGTGTCTTATTTAATGAGATTTTTGGTCAAATCTTGCATAAATCAAAACTTGTAGCTTTATATTAAGTGACGTATATCATACTGCAGGACATTGATGAAACCCCTTGAAATTTTACATCAGCTATCCACACACATGCTTTGTTCCACATAAATGAGT